>NC_090252.1:6118069-6190569 GCF_037325665.1 Littorina saxatilis | reverse complement strand
AAGAACAACCACATGATATGTGTCTCCAAACTAATGCATTCAAATGGTAAATAACCAAGCATATTGTCTTGTATTTGATGTTGTATTATGCTGAATGGTACCGTTTTGTGTATTGGGTAAGCTAATTTCCTTCCCATTTATGTTCTCGTGTACTTTGTGAGAGAAGAAATTTCATCAGGGCAGGTCATGTATACTGTCTTCTACGTTGAAAACTATATTATAACACAGAGCATGGTCAACAGAAGGAATTAAATGTTCTTAACATTTTTTGGTAAAAGTGTAAATACTTAATAATATGGATACTGCTTTCCATTTTGAAGTTTCAGCAAATATTAGTTTAGATTAGACGGGTTCAAGGATCAGCAGTGAAAGTTGAAGGGATATTTATGTACATATATATATTAAGTTGAACTCTTGTGCTTCTTAAAAGTGTCAAGCTCAACGGGACAGGACAGAAAACGTAGCTAATATGTCGCACTGTGTAATGTGTGCATGTGACTTGTGAGTGAATGTGCTGAATGATAAGTTTGCTTGTTGACTAGTTGTTAGTTGTTTAATTTGTTGCCCCACAGTCTATGTTACATCTTCGTTCTGTTTTAGATCTGTACGCTTTAATGTGAGTTCTGTTTTATTGTCAGACTTTTTATGTGTAACTATGTGTCTATTACTTATCTTACGTGTTTTGTTTAGGTGTTTTTTTCTCATCTTTTTAAAAAATAAATTCTAGATTATTTTATATAACTATAAGTGGTCGTTGTCTATGAATTGTTTTTAATGCTTGTAGGTTATTTCTTACGAGAAAACTTTTTATGTAAAATGTTAAATTTTAATGTCTAATGTAAAGCGCCTTGAGACTGCCATTCGGCGGTGAACAGCGCTATAAAAGAATGTTTTATTATTATTATTATTACGTCTAATCTAATGTCTTCTAAATTACTTGATCCGTGCGCTCGCTCGTCTTTGTGTGTACGTGTCTGCTTGTCTGTCGGTGTGCGTCTATCGGTTTGTCTTGTTTTGAAAGACTATGTGATACATGTTACTATGATCTACCTCCATCGGGTGAAAATATCAACAGCTGAGCCAAATTGACTGCACAGTTTTTGATGATGATTTTGCCAAAGAAACATCACTGACATCCTTATCATTCGATTACACATATACATGAGATCTCTCTGCAGGCCTAAGACGATTCAACATGCACATCGTCACTCTCCATTCCGTCTGGATACTCCTTGTTGCAATGACTGGCGTTGACGTGCAAGGTGCAGGCCCGCCAATTACGTGTGAAGCTGGAACGTTCATTGTCGGAGAACCTGCTTCAATTACCTGTAACTTCCGTGTACTTATCACGTCAACAGAACGTCCTATCAACATGGCACGGTATCCTTCAGATGCCCCCAGGGGTGCCATAGGTACGTACTATACTCCTTGTGAAAAACAAACACCACCAAGGCAGTTGTGTTTAGGTGGAAATCTTTGTAATGAGGCAGTTACTGTTACAACAAATTGCATTTTTGTTTTGTGTTGCTATTGTTGTTGGTGGTGCTTCAATACCTATGTGGGGCCGATTCAGTTATGTTTATTCTTTCTTTGTATGAATTTAGAATTCTTGTTTGAAACTATTTACATTTATCTCTACCACTGCAAAGTGGAAAGGTTCAGAACATCTCTTTTTTTTAAAGTCAATCAATCAATCAATCAATATGAGGCTTATATTGCGCGTATTCCGTGGGTACATCGGCCAGCAGATCGCAGCCATTTTGGCGCATATCCTACCTTTCACGGCCTATTATTCGAAGTCACACGGGTATTTTGGTGGATATTTTTATCTATGCCTGTACAATTTTGCCAGGAAAGACGACCCTTTTGTCAATCGTGGGATCTTTAACGTGCACACCCCAATGTAGTGTACACGAAGGGACCTCGGTTTTTTGTCTCATCCGAAAGACTAGCACTTGAACCCACTACCTAGGTTAGGAAAGGCGGGAGAAAATTGCTAACGCCCTGACCCAGGGTCGAACTCGCAACCTCTCGCTTACGAGCGCAAGTGCGTTACCACTCGGCCACCCAGTCCGTCATGATCTCCCTTTACAAGTTAAACTCTTGCCACCGTATACAACGCATGACTTAGTGTTTATATACAGTGGAACGGAACATACGCACATATCCCCAAAAAGAAAATTCACAATAGCTGATTTCCCTTCAACTGCAATTTGTTTTGTTGCTTATAGGGACAGACGTACTTTTGTGTCGATGGTCTGCGGAAAAGAGAAAGCATGACTGCTTCACAGATATGGCCAACTACACGTTTGATGGTATCCTCACGGATCATCTAACCGTGAAGATTCCAGCAGCCAGCTTTGAACACACAGGACTGTACATGTGTTTCTTTGTGCCGTCTGAGGGGACCGACCCACACCCATGTGAACTACGTGTGCAAGGTATTTTACTTCGATTTTACAAAAGTTGCTATGGAGAATAATGCTGAAGAACTTGTTATGAAAACGCCGTTTGCTGAAGTAAAGCCGGATTAAAGCTGTGGTCTATTTATGACTTTCCGGGGCTACGAGTTTAAAAAGATAGGGATGAAAATCATGTACAAAATTCTGTACAGCAAACGCTACCCGAAACCCCACCTATACGGCGTGTATGACCTTGAAAGCTTCTGTCAACGCTTGAATGTTGCAGGGATAACATCCGGTTTGCTCTCTTTATAACACTGATCATATTTTATCTTTAAGAGAGATCAAGGGGAAAAAATAAACGCCCCGGCGAAGATTCGAACTCTCGACCTCGAGACTTCGTGTCTGATGTCCCAACTGCGCCAATTGAGAAAAAGAAGGAAAAACATTGATATGAATTCATGTTATGTTATTCTCTATCCGCCCACTGTTCAGAAATGAATACATGTATAACTATTTCTTAGTTGTCTGTTTTCAACTGCACAGAGCTTTGGAGAGATTCAGTTACTGTAATTCTTGTCATTTTTCTTGCATGTTGTAAATAGAGATATCGCAGCTATTTGCACGGCGCGTATGTCGTGTAGCATGACGGTGTAAACATGTACTGCGATTCTGTGAAACATGTTTGCAAATAAAGACAAATTTGAATGGCAATTTTTACGTACGTTTTTGAAACGCATGAATGGTAAGTCAAGCGTAGAATGATAGAGAAAAACATACATGCAAACTCTCATGGAATTCTGTCTTTGACATCACTGGTGGAGTGGCCTAGCTGTTAAGACATCGGCCCCGACATTTCGAGGCCCCGAGGCCATGAGTTCGAACTCCTGCCAAGTCGTTTATTTTTTTCTGCTCGATCCTTCTTGACAAGTATGCTTAGCTATGAGAGAGCAAACCAGATGTTACCACTGCAAACTTCAAGCGTTTACCGAAGCTCTCAAGGTCATACACGCCGTATAGATAGGGTTTCGGGTAGCGTACGTTTGCTGTACAGAATTTTGTACATGATTTTCAGCCCTATCTTTTCAAACTCGAAGCCCCGGATAGTCATAAATAGACCACTGCTTTAAGTCATTTAGAGACAATGACACAAGGCGATGTTTTCATGTCCTTGTCAAAAATAACAACATTAGCAGTATGTTGGTGTCATTCAAGTGGACCATGTTGCCTTGCTGATTCTCTTAACAATTGTTTAACAGTGCCTGTCAAGTGTTTTGGTTGGTTGTGTTTTGTATCGTTTCTTTAACCGATTTGGCTGTTTAGGACTATTTGTTTTTATCAAGTTGAATGGAATACCCCTAGATGTGTACTTGGATGTATATTCTCTGTAGAGGGTAGATCATCCTCTAGTTTCATGTCTTCGAAGAGTATGTAACACGTGACACAACTTTTGCTGGACAGCAATTTGTGCATTTAGTTATCACCTTTTTAGTATGTACTGTGTTTCCAGAAGATATTAAAAACAATATTTATGTCAGTTTTTACATCCATTTTCGTCTTAATATCTATTGGATGCTCGAATTTACTCCAGTAAACACGATCTTTTGTCATCGTTTCATTTGACATTTCATTCAGGTTACTATAGTATCATGGAACATCGTCATAGAATCATCCTGTCTTCATTGCATGCCTCTGAGATATGACCTGACAAGAAGATGAAGAGTGACATTATTTGTTAAAAATAGGCTGAAAGGCAACATAACAGACTAATAATAAAGTCAAAATGTGTTGAACACGGCTCTCGTACAACAATAACGACCAAGTAGGCTCTTAAAATTGCTACTTAGCAAAATTCAGATTTGAAACATATATACTACATGTACCTGGTGGTTTTAAAAATACTTGACACGTAGGGTTTCGATTTAGCTTTTATGTTCACTTAGGGTGACGTTCCTAATTTTGTTGAGTAAAATTGGTTTAATTTAAATATGTGTAATGTTAAACTTGTGGGGTCCTGATTTGGCCTATATGGTCTGCTGGACCCAAAAGCAACAACTAACTAACTAACTAACTACCTGGTGGCCTGTTGCAGCCAAACCAAAAAGGAACAACACAGGTAAGGACATGATCATAAACATATTCTAAGAGGGACTAGTTCAACAGGCGGGAGGGGGGAGGGAAGGGGAGGGAAGGGGGGGGGGGGGGATCTGCGGAAAGGGAGCGAGTGTCGCATGCATAGTTGATAACAACTGTGACTGTGTCCAAATAACTTCTCATAAAGCACATGTTATTATTAAAAACGTCAAAATTAGCAGCTGTTAAGGACATGTCATATCTCTCTCTATCTGCATAACTTGATTATGAACCTGTTGATTAAGGGCCAGTTGGTGATGCTTTATTTTAGAATGTACTGTTTTTCTATTGCTTGGCGAGGTAGCAGTCAGTCCCTCTCGTACCATCGTGAGAAAAACATGTGCAATGACTACATCGTGATAAAACGTTACTATTTTCAACCGTCTGCCTCGATTAATAGTGTGAGACAAGATAGAAGTGTTGTTCAGCAAAAGCGATCATAAATAAACTCACTGAAAGTATACAGCTAGAGTTGAGAGGAGGCTTTAATTACAAAATTCATATATGATTGGTCGTTTGCTATTTGTGTACCTCTTGTACATGGTCTGTTGCAGAAAATACCAACACAGGTAGGACGAATCCCATGTGGCCCGACTAAATATTATGAACGAGCATGTGTGTTTGAGATTACGTGTGCATTTGTGTTTGTGTATGTGCATGTGTGTGTGTGTGTGTGTGTGACTGTGTGTGTGTGTGTGTGTTTGTGTGAGTGTGTGTGTGTGTGTGTGTGTGTGTGTGTGTGTGTGTGTGTGTGTGTGTGTGTGTGTGTGTGTGTTTTGCATCTGTGTCTGTTGATGTCGATGTATCTCTGTCTGTCTGTCTGTCTGGCTGTCTCTTCCCCCTCCATCTGTCTGTCTGCCTCTGTCAGTCTGTCTGTCATTATCTGTCTCTTTCTCTCTCTCTCTCTGTCTCTCTCTCTTTCTCTCTCTCCTCTCTTTCTCTCTCTCTCTCTATCTCACTTTCTCTCACTCTCTCTTTCTCTCTCTCTATCTCTCTCTCACCCCCTCTATCTATCTATCTCTCTCTCTTACTCTCTCTCGCTCTCTTTCTCTATCTCCCTCGTGCGTGTGTGTGTGTGTGTGTGGGGGGGTGTATGTCCTGCGTGCGTGAGGTTGTGTGTGTGATTGTGGTACCTCCCGGTTTGTGTGTTTCTATGTTTCCTTTCATCAGTTTCACTTGAACTGTTAGGGGGTATGCCTCGTGAAAATTTGACATCATTTACCCTGTTTTGTCCATTTAGGTTCTCATCAGTGCTCACTATTTCACAGGCATGCTATGACGTGTAATGCACAGTGCGTTTAGGCCGTACTACGTGTGTACTGTTTGCTGATTGTTCTTGATTCACAGGCGAACCAGAAGAAAGCCAGGCCGTGCTGCCAATCGTCCTGCCCTGTGTCATCGTGGTTCTTGTCGGTGTGTGCATTGCTGGACTCGTGCTATTTATGCGCAGACGTCGTGCAAACAGGTGAACTTGATGTTAACATAATGTGGCGAACGCCAATAAAGCTATTAGTTGTCAGCCTCGACGATTAGTTCATGATAATGCATAATGTGTCGTCCACTTCTAAAGCCCGTAAGTTCTGACGGGACAGATGTGTTTGCTTCGATTTTGCTTGCCTCGTCGTAAATTAAGAATGACTTAAAACAACCCTTGGTCTTCAAAATGTGTCGTGCACATGCATACTAAGGAACATCGCCTTTCAAGTTAAAATCAAGATGCCTGGCATGCCTTCTATCCCGTGTATATCGTCCTGTAAATCACTGCACATCTGTAGAGGTTTTGATGTAAAATCACATCATCTTTAGAATTGGATACATACATACAAGCAACATCCCTGCCGCATTCTGTTCAATTATGTGCGTGTGCTGAAGTGACTTCATCACTGACACGTATATCGATCTGAATAGTTAAATATGTAGAGAAAACAGCCAGGTTGTTAATGTCTGGTATCTATCCATGCGGTAGATGTGATGTAATCCGAAGCAAAATCATGAACAAATGATGAGTTGTTTGCATGATAATTCACACGGAAAAGATAGCATCTCTCAAAATGTGCATGTTGGCTTTTTGTGTGTGTGTGTGTGTGTGTGTGTGTGTGTGTGTGTGTGTGTTTGTGTGTGCGCGCGCGCGCGCGTGTGTGTGTGTGTGTGTGCAGAGCACGCAAAAGTATGATCATGGAATTGCGTCACAGGTCTAAAACGACTAAACCGTTACTTCCAGACGAAAAGCAACAGGTAATTTGATTTTGTTCTTACTCGCATAAAGGAGGAAACGGCTGCAGCTTACCAGGACTGATTCGGATAATGTTCATTTTCTAAGCAATTGAATATTCTTCAAAGAAAGTTTTATAATAATGTGTTCACAGTTAGCGCCCCCTCCCCCCATTTTATGACCACCCCCCCCCCCCCCCCAATTTAAGACTTCCCCCTTTATAGACCCTGCTTTTCCAGATTTTTGTTCAAAGCCTCTGTAAGGTTTAGTCCTCCCCACTTTTGTGATCTGATTGTTTCAGTTTGTTGAAGCTCTTTAAAGGAGGGTTCCGCTTTACTCCCGTGTGGTACCACCATTAAAGGCTGAGCTGTGGAGCGAACTCTTTGTCCGATTGCACATTTCACTTCTATGAAAACAAAGCCACGGGGACAGATTGTCTCGTGTAGTAAACAGCACAGGACAGATCTGAAGTTGAACATGCTCAACCGCTTTTACTGTTTGTGGTGGGAGACTTTAGTAGGGCATGTGGGACAAACACACACTTACATCACGGGACGCTATTCAGACGCGGCAAAGCGTTAGGAATCATCTCGGAATCTGTCAGGCAAACCGTAGTCCAATAGCGCCTCGTTCCGATTGCTAGAGAAGGTTAAGCTTCTCTGACTTCAGACAATTTCTAGACAGTGTTCATGAGCGTATGTAAAACATATGCGTTGTATACAAAACGTTGTGAGTCATTTTCAAGCGCCTTGCTTAGACAGCTCATTCTATGTACCCTCATTTTTATTTAATCATACAATGACTGATATATGACAGAACATAATTATTATGAAGTTGCATAATACTGGGGAAATTGGTGTTCCTATGCTTAGAAAACCCATTCCATCTGTATATCCCAGTGTTCTTTGTGTTATGAGTATTCAGTATGACAAATCTAAGAAGTCAGTATGACAAAAAGAATCAAGAGAGGTAGCAAACTGTAAAAACTGGCCCAGTTTAGAAATGACCTTTGCTGCCTGTATCAATTCATTTATTTGTTCTAGGTCGACAAGCTTTCAGAGGTGTTTCAGCTGTCGCAGACTTCCCTTCAAAAGGTAGTGAATGTTCTTGAGCAGGAAATGCAAGCAGGCCTCCACAGCTCCACACAACGCAGTGCAGACACTGGAATGTTTCGCACTTTTGTCAGTCCTCTGCCCACTGCATCAGGTCTGTTGGAACTATTGTGATTTTGACAACTGCATACATTATCAGACACATTTATTTCATCCGTATGCTCAGTCTTGTGGTCTTCTTTTTGAAAGAGAATTGTTGATAGAGGCGTGAGAAATTGGTGTCTTAACGTCCTCTCGGGTATCTATGACCTATATTGGGACATAGATACCTGATCAGCTTCTGTGATACAATTGACTGTTTTTATGCACTCGAGGCGGGACTGTTGCTATAGTGATGGTGTGGGATATTATGCTCGCTACGACATCTCTGTTTTGCCTAAAATGAGAGAGTTTGCTAAATGGGAAGAAACAACTGGTCACACATCCGTTTTAATTTCGTCTGTTTCTCAGCTGATGCCAAAAGGCGATTCAGGGTGAGCACTGGTTAATGCTAAATTACAAACTGTTAATCATGTGGAGCAAAAGGGACCACGCGATTAACAGTTTCAAAGACACGATGTAGAACAGCACCAGTTTGTGGTCAGGTGTTAGATTTTACGGGATTGCTAGACCCGAGAGAAAAAAGACTTGGACATATCAAGAATTCAGGAAAAGTAAAAGACGCTTAAGTTGTGATTTAAACATTTAGATAATTTGATTAAAAAAACATGTCGTGTGAAGCGATTTAAACACATTTAGTCAATCTATTGGCATCAAACCGCAAGATCAACACCAAAAACCAGTCATCGCTGAGACTACATTCAGATAGACTCGGCTAACCATTCCCAAAGATCGAGACGGGTCACGCTCGGCTCCACAAAGCATGCAAACATACTTAACCTATTTTTTTAAATTCTGAGCGTGTTTCTAAAGTAAACATGACATACCTTTATATTTGTAAATGCAGAAGGAGATGAGGAATACAAAGCAATCATTTGTGAATCTGTCAGTGAAAATTCGTTGTTGATGACAACTTTAATGAGCAAACTAATTCATTAATTTGTTTACGAATTTACCTGATCCAGATGAACAGTTTATGATGGAGTTAAATAAGATTTTTAAAATTTTCTTTTGGATGGAAAAAGAGATAGAATTACGGTCACCCAACCTTATGAAGATGGAGGATTAAAGATGGTTGACGTGAAATGTTTTCTGTCACCTCTAAACATTGTTTGGTTAAAAAGGGTTGGTGGTCTTACTGGATTAATATCAAGATTATTGTTTAAAGCATGTCCATTTGTTATAGCAATTAATATGAGAGGAGGAGAATTTGCAAATGTTTTGATGCAGAAAATGGATAACCCGTTTTTGACCGATGTATTTAAACATTATAAGAAAGTAAATGGAAAATGTGACCCTACAACCTTCAACGATTTTGTATCAGAATGTTTACATTATAATGTTAATATTCGCAGAAATAAAAAGACAGTGTACATTAAAAATTGGATTGACAATGGAATTGTTCAGATTGGTCATATTTTGGGACAAAATGGATAAATATCCTATAATGCGTTTAAAATGAAATATCCGAATGTGCGGGGAGATGTTGTAGTGTATGAAGGGGTAATCCAGGCACAAAAAAAAATAAAATTAAATTAAGTTGTAAGCTTCCGAACTGAAAATTAATGCAATACCAAAGTCCGGATTGAGTCAAAGATTGCTTGCCCACAGTTTCAATCAATGTGTTCGAAAAAATGAGGGTGTGACAGTGCCGCCTCAACTTTCACTAAAAGCCGGATATGACGTCAACAAAGACATTTATCGAAAAAATGAAAAAATGTTATCTGGGAATATCATACTTAAAAACTTGCCTGTAAAGTTTCATGAAGATTGGTCAAGTAGTTTTCTCTGAATCGCTCTACACACAGAGACAGACAAGACAGGTAGACAGACAGCCAGCCAGCCAGACAGACAGACAGAAAGACACACATACACCACCAACCTCGTCTCGATTCCCCTTCTATGTTAGAACATTAAGTCAAAACGTGACTAAATGTAACAAAGGAAAACACACACACACACACACACACACACACACACATACACACACACACACACACACACTCACACACACACACACACTCACACACACACACACAGACACACAGACACACACCCACACACACACAGACACACATACACACACACACACACACACACACACACACACACACACACCAAGGACACGCTCGAACTGCGCATCTACACAAGGTGAAATGTCTCCCTATTTTCGGGAATTCCACTTATTCAGCAAACCTTTTCTTAGCTTTGGCATACCTTTACACTGAGTCGCGTTTTGCGTTTTATAAGATACGAATGTAGATCACTGCAGCAAATTCTTATAATTTTTTGAATCTCGTGAAAGAAATAATAGTGGGTGTCTTTTTTGTGGCAGTTTCATACATATTTTGGCTTTGTAACCGATCAGGAATGAAAAGGTTTCAGTAGTGATAAGAAGAATAAGAATAAGAATACTTTATTATCTCATAGAGAAATTCAGGCGAAATAAATAAAGGTGAACAATAAAGAGGAGAGGGAGAATGGCACTGTGCAACCAATTAATATGAGTTGTTTACCACACTTCTTTATTTTTAAATTACACCTGCTTTTGTGTCTTGAGGCGAAGAGCTGCATGGTTATAACTGAATCGATTCAGTACTGTTTCAAATTTGCAGAGCTCGGGTACATTATGGTTTTCCAACTACGGAGCGACCGGCTAACCATCGAGTTGGTAATAATTCCATCGTCTGAGGCTGCGTGTCCTTCTCAGAGATTTTCTGTCCCGAAGGGCGTAGCCAATGGCATACAGGTACATTCCCCCTTCATAGCTGTTTTGCTAGTGTGGTTTTTTTTTATCAGAGAGAGAAAGTGAGAGAGGGAAAGAAAGAGAGGGGAAGAGAGTGTGTGTATGTGTGCAGGGGCGGACGAGGGGGGGGGCACAGGGGGCACGTGCCCCCCCCCCCCGAAAAAAAAAAGAAGAAAAAAAAATGTTTTTCTATGCTGATTCTATGACCATTTCTAAGTTCAAATGGCAACAGATGGCACCATTTTGCTTCTTTGGGCAAAAAATTTTTCCGGGGGGTGCATGCCCCCGGACCCCCCTAGCAAATTCGGGCGCTTCGCGCCCATCACATTCACTTTCGATTCAAAGTGCCCCCCCCCCCCTTACAAAGCAACTGATCCGCCCCTGGTGTGTGTCTGTGTGCGTGTGTGTGTGTGTGTGTGTTAGTGTGTGTGGGTGTGTGGGTGTGTGTGTGTGTGTGTGTGTGTGTGCGTGTGTGTTTTGCCCCTGTGCAAAAGTGAAAAACAACGGTGTCTTGTTAGACCCTTCCGTAGTTTTGTTGTTGTCGTTGTTGTTGTAGTTTTTGTGGGAATCAGGTTTTTTTCTGAGATATGAGGACTCGCATAGGGAAATATCTAACGTTACCATCTTAAATACAATGTTGTGTTAAATGTTCTAAACAATTAATCAATCAATTAATACAAATAATAATACTATACCCTATATTACATGTATACAATCAACCTTGAGTCTGCAACAGCCTTAGTACTAATACTAGTAGTTAATGGGATATCTCACCAGTGCATGCAACGATGTGGAGGCAGCAGCGAATGAAAAGGGTGGGGAGGCTCCTAAAGCGAGTATATTCAGCTTGCAAGAGCAAGGCGGGAAATGACGTGACCCTATTGGCAGTTCCCTATCGCATTACAAAAGGGGTTCTAGTTTTTCATCAACTTATTTTATGAAACTTTTGAGTCTGAAAACTACCCAAACTATCAATTGTGGAGGCTAGGTTTGTGATTCATTGCCGTACTGAAAAAAGAGGATTTAGTACGTTCATTTAACTATTCGAATTCGTTTGCTGCCTTTGAAACATTGCGCGTCACTGGTGGGTATTCTTGGGCACGTCGGTAATTTGAACCAATCAACTTATCAAATTAACTTCACGCAACATTAAACAGTTTGAGTAGCATGGACAGTTCATTTCACGTCTAACTTGGTTTGTAAACAAACAATGTGTGTGTGTGTGTGTGTGTGTGTGTGTGTGTGTGTGTGTGTGTGTGTGTGTCTGTGTGTGTGTGTGTTTGTTTGTGTCTGTGAGTGTGTGTGTGTGTGTGTGTGTGTGTGTGTGTGTGTGTGTGTGTGTGTGTTTCAGCTATTTGATTTCATTGCAGACAAGGCTGAACAGATTGTGAAGGAAAACTTCACGTTTTTGGATGACAACAGAAAATTGAAGAAAGCATTCAATAAGAATCCATTACAAATGCCTGTGGCGTTTGTTTTTGCTTTCCCATGCAAACACGAGACCATCAGCAAAGCTTACCTTACCAAATGGACAAAAGAGTTGGATTGGAAGGATGTGGTGTGCAAAGACCTCAAAGAAATGCTTCAACAGGCTTTTAAGAGAAAGAAAAGGGTAGGTCCTGCACAATTATAATATAATTCTAACGTTTTCATTCTATCAGACTCATCAGTGTCGAATTGCGTAGCGTGGACAACTTGATCCACTTTGAGCTGTCAATACCAGTATGTAGAGGTTACATGCCGAGTCGCAGTGATTATTAAAAATAATGGTCGAAGTTAGCGGATCATGAAAAATGCGAGCTTTAGCGAGCTTTTTCATGACCGCGAACTTCGACCATTATTTTTTATAATCACTGAGACGAGGTGTGTAACCTCTTTATTCCTCCTTTCTTCAGTTATTCAAAGAAAAGAGGAGGTTTTTTGCGAAAGTTTGATCGAATCCTATTCACTCAACCAGTCAACCTGCGCAGGCGATCGATTAATGCGCGGTTGTATAGTTCCGTGCAAATCATTCCATTCTGTTAACACTTCTTGTCAGTTTTCCTATTTTGGACTAAAATCAAGTACACAGATATGCTGTTATTCTGCTGTGGCGGCAAAGGCAGATAGTGTGTGTTCTGTATATGTTTTGGTAACGCTTAGGATAATGTTCTTTCGTCAAATGGGACTAGCAGACGAACTTTTGCACCCGTGTTCCAACGTTAAAAACTGTATGAAGTTCAGTTTTCTGGGGAAAATAGTGTATGAAACCGCTTTATGTTGTTTAAATTGAAGAGATGTGTGCATTTGGTTGCGTGTGATCTGTTTATTAAATGAAATATTGTTGAAAACTGACCGTCGGATTGCAGTCTGTTGTCGAAGAAACTGAGTGAAAAGAAGGGGAACTACTCTTGTCGCTAGACAAAGTATGAGTTACTTACCTTGCGGGAAATTGCTTGTGATGAACGTTTGAGCACGGCAGATCTAGATTCAGAAAACAACCGAACTCATGGATTTTATATAGAGATTCATGTGTTTAGGCCTGTAGTTGTTAATTTAAATGCTGTATGTCTGTATTGTTTGCTCCAGATATGTATACTTCGTACATTAGAGCGTTCGGAACTTTTCAGTCGCAAAAAGTAGTACCGAAACAGAACAACTTCTCAATCCATTGCACTATCGAGGATTCAGGCTGTTGCTGGGTCGTTATTTGTTTGGTTGCTGGGTCATTATCGAAAAATAACTACCCCTACAAGTTTACAGAGGTAAAGAAGCAGAGGGGGGAATAAATAACAATATGTGACATTTCCTTCCAGAGACCAAAGCCTAAGTGTGGCATAGTACACAGATACTCAGTGGCACATCCTTCTTCTTCTTCTTCTGCGTTCGTGGGCTGAAACTCCCACGTACACTCGTGTTTTTTGCACGAGTGGAATTTTACGTGTATGACCGTTTTTTACCCCGCCATTTAGGCAGCCATACGCCGTTTTCGGAGGAAGCATGCTGGGTATTTTCGTGTTTCTATAACCCACCGAACTCTGACATGGATTACAGGATCTTTTTCGTGCGCACTTGGTCTTGTGCTTGCGTGTACACACGGGGGTGTTCGGACACCGAGGAGAGTCTGCACACAAAGTTGACTCTGAGAAATAAATCTCTCGCCGAACGTGGGGACGAACTCACGCTGACAGCGGCCAACTGGATACAAATCCAGCGCGCTACCGACTGAGCTACATCCCCGCCCTCAGTGGCACATCCGAGACCACATCACATAGATGAAATCTTGGCCGATATTTATCGGCGTGGAGCTTAAAGACTGTAGTAGTTGTAGTATTTGCACTGCCCGTTGACGAAGGCAATATTACTTATGCATACATTTGCCTAAATTATCAGGTATACAAATATTGCAGTCATAGTTCTAAACAAATCTGTTTTATTCAAAGCTAAACAATTTGGAGATCGTGGCCATTGTAAACGACACCGTCAGCACGCTGGTGTCAGCTGCTTGCTCAGACCCCCAGTGTAAAGTCGCCCTGCACGTGGGGAATGGACTCAACGCCTGTTACGTGGAATACTTCAATACTACAGGGGCTGAATGTCCTGACGCTGAAAAGCAAATTGAGGTAAGGCCCGATATCATCATCGTCGTCGTCGTTGTCGTCGTCATCATCATCATCATCATCATCATCATCATCATCATCATCATCATCATCATCATCATCATCATCATCATCATCATCATCATCATCATCATGCTTGTTTTTGTTATTGATGTTGTAGTTCTCGGTTTTCTCGTGATCGTTGTGGTGATCCTTTAAATTCGGTAATAATGGTTGATTACACCCACACGGACAGCGGTGCATAGACTCTCATTTTAGCGTGTTACAGGATCGAAAAAGACAAATGATACCTTATCGTACATGTTAAATTCTCTTAATATTTTGTCTCTCATTGTCTGTCCTTTGGGGTAGCTGCTTTATTCGCTTCTCTTCAGCATACTTGAGTTCTTATTGTACAGTCTGCATTCGACACATCTGGGTCTCGTAGTGTTTTTGATCACCTAAACTGTGCACAACAATGTTGTGACAATTTACCCCACATAAATCATTCATTCCCGTGTCATTTCATTCAGACTTGTTATGCCTCTACTCCACTTGGTGACAAATGACCATCATTTAATACAAATGTCGAATTGTCAAAAAGTAAGATACAAATTGAAAAAAATCGAACAAAATTCAAAATAGGGAGAGGGGCACAACTTGACAACTCGTACATATGAAAAGAGAGTTAATTCAATTCAGAACAGTTTGTTTCGTTCAGATATCTTGTGTATTTCTTGTCTAATGTTATTCCCACTGATGCAACTGTCGATAGCATGAACTGTCAAACACGGGAGGTTTTTGCGTCAATGTTGAGACGTACCATGATACAAGGCGCTGTATTTAAGCAATGGCCTTATGGATTTCTTTCAAACTTTTAGGATTGTATGCCAACATATCAGACGTACTTTGGATTCAAGATCTCGGTTGTGTGAGAGCAGAAGTTCAGTGGCTCACGATTCTTCAGGACGAGTCCATTCCTCGCGTTACCTAGTCATCTGAGACGTAGTTGACTTGGGAATGATTTCAGATTAATGTGAACCGAGCCTTTTCAGGTTATTACTGTTTCGTAGACAATGGGTTGCTGTAACATGTATAGCAAAAATACTTGTAGAGATGAAGTTGTCATCATCCTCAAGTGTTCAATCGTGGATGGAGTATGTTTAAAAATACTGACCCATTACCTTTGTCTTCTTTGTGCGGATAATCAGGCATATGTTCACAAAAATGTTATCTAAAGAGCTCTTATGATATGCTGACTAAAGTGGCAGTCCTGGCAGTGGCAGAAACGTTATATATATATAAATAGAAAAGAACACCCTGACGAAGGCCACGAGGCCGAAATATTGGTGAAAACGTAAAGGCTTGTTTTTTTTTTTTCCATATTTGTTTGTATATATATATATATACACGGTACATTCACGGAAATCGGTGCCACCCCCCACCCCCACCCCCCCCCCCCCCCGCCCCCGACACAAACACCAACTCACAAGGGAAGGTGTATTCATTGATTGATTGATTGATATTCTGAAATCAGAAAACAAATATGAAGTCGTGGTTTATAACTTATACATTCTGTCTGTGTCATTGCAGGTAATCAACACGGAACTAGGAGGATTGTGGAACGAGGAAAACCTGGATTATCTGAGGACGGTTTACGACAGAGAGCTTGATGATTATTCTGCTAATCCTGGAAGTCAGAGGTGAGTGTTCTTGTTGCTCTCTCAACGGATATGTTCGTTTGGAAGATTATAAGATTTTGTGAACATGTTTTAGTGTCATCATGTTCGCTGAGCTCTCTCTCTCTCTCTTTCTCTCTCTCTCTCTCTCTCTCTCTCTCTCTCTCTCTCTCTCTTTCTCTCTTTCTGACTCTCTCTCTTTATTTCTCTCTCCTTTTCTCCCTCTCATTCTCCCTAAGTATCTCTAGCTCTCTCTGTCTCTGTCTGTCTTTCTGTCTTTATCTATCTTTCTTTTTTCTTTTTTTCATGACTGATAAATCGTCAAATGAATACTACTTTAGAAACAGTTGAATTTCAATCGTCGATGCCTGAAATAAAAAATAAAGAAGCAAACAAATTAACAGAACCAGATAACTTGACTTATTTCAAACAATGTTGTTGTTTCATTTAGTCAAGTTTTGATATTTTAAGCGTTTAAGCACCGTGGTTTCTTAGACTTAAAATGTAAAAAACAAAAAACACTTGATGTTAAGACGTCTTTCAGTGTTACCTTTCCAGAATGTTAACCACTTTTCAAGTCAAAACGCAAATCTGGGCTATTTTGGAGATGCTTTCGTTCAGAAGCTGCCACGGGATGCTTGTGGTCGGTATTGGCACAACTAAATGTGTTATGACCCAAATTGAGTGTCTTCTTGTAGATGTAATGGAATACTGTTTTCTGACGTTATATTTTCTTTGTGGTTAGCCTAGAGAAGATGGTCAGCTGGATGTACATCGGAGAGATTGTACGACTGGTGTTGAAGCGACTGTTCCCTTCTGTGTCTCGAGATTGTGACCTCTTCAAACAGTACAGCTTCTGTTCTGAATATGTTATGATTATCGAAAGGTAAGAACGAACATTGTCCCTAGTTTTTTGTCATCTTTCTTCATCCCCCTTCTCTTGCTCTGTACCCTGCTCCTGCTCATTGTTGGACATTGTTGTCATTAACATCATCATTCGCCTAATTGTTTGTTGATGTAAAGTAACAGAACGCTTTATATGAAGTCTCGGCTTCCTTAATACATGTCGAGTTTTGAATTCTGGGCGATGTTTGGGATAAGCTTACCACCATTTGTATGGATGTCGCGGGACATCTGTAAAACAATTTCTGAAGCCGAAACTTGTGCTAAATAGCACAAAGAAGCGCATTTTACGACATAAAAGGGTGCACATATTGAAACGGAATTGGAGCGATGTATTCACAGCCAATTATATAACTTTTTACAATCCAACAACATTCTCACACCTACACAGTCCGGTTTTATACCCGGCGACTCGACGATCTGTCAACTTGTCTCCATATATAATGACTTGTGTTCAAACTACGACAACGGTTTAACAACACAGGCGGTATTTTTTGATGTGTCAAAAGCTTTTGATAAAGTTTGGCACAAAGGATTATTGGTAAAACTGGAGTCGATTTGTGTTCGAGGCCGACTATTGTCATGGTTTCGTAGCTATTTAACAAACCGTGTTCAATCAGTTGTTGTTAAAGGTGCCAAGTCAGAGTTAAAAGGTTTACAAGCAGGCGTTCCTCAGGGTTCAGTGTTAGGCCCCTTATTATTTTTGATTTATATGAATGATATTGTAAATGATATTGAGTCTGTTATCAAATTGTTTGCTGATGATACTACTTTGTCACTTGCATTAAATGACCCAATACGACGTGCCGAAATTCTTAATTCAGACCTTGATAAAATTAGTAGTTGGGCAGCACGTTGGAAAGTTACATTTAATGAAACCAAAACTAAACTGCTGAATATAAAACGTGATTTAAACCAAAATGACCCTCTATTTTTTAATGGAAATCTCCTGGAAGACATACCAGAACACAAGCATCTTGGCATTTTTTTGCAAAACGATTGTAAATTGGACGCTAATCAGAAATATTGTGAAAAAGACAACTTTGTTGATTAACTGTTTAAAATATTATAAGTATAAGTTATGCAGAAATAGTTTGGAAATAATGTATAAATCTTTTATTCTGCCACATTTCGATTACGCTGATGTGTTATGGGACAATTGTACCGAAGCCTTGTCAAAAACACTTGAAAAATTACACCTTGAAGCATTACGTGTTATAATTGGCGGTGTGCGGGGAACAAGCCATGATAAGATTTACAAAGAAAGTGGTTTTTGTAGTTTAAAGGAACGCCGAAAACGACATAAATTAATTTTATTTCACAAAATGGTTCATGGTAAATGTCCACAATATTTAATTAACCTCTTGCCACCGCTAGTCTCTTCACTAAATCCCTACCACAGAAGACGACCATTCGAAAGATTCGTACCAGCACATAGGACAGACATATTCCGAACATCCTTCATTCCATTCTCCACAGTTTTATGGAATAATTTGCCTGATGTGATTAAAACAACAAATTCAATAAGCGAGTTTAAGCATTATTTACAAAGTCCTGATCATAGTGTACCAGCTTATTATTATTTTGGAAAACGACAGACAGAAGTTCAACACTGCAGAATGCGTTTAAATATTAGTAACCTTAATTCAGACTTGTGTAAACGCCATCTAAAAGATAATGCACAGTGTGTTTGCGGTGATCCAAATGAAACAGCCGAACATTATTTATTAAACTGCACTTTGTATGCAGATGCTCGTCTGACAACAATCAATTCGTTGCCTGTTCACTTCAGACGCGTGGAAATATTATTAATATTTGAGTCTGTCCAATCGTTTATTGTTAAATCTGGTCGACTGATTTGATGGATGTGTTCACGCATTGATAGTGTATATGTGTGTGGGCAGGCGTATGTGTACCTCCACACTGCCTCTCTCTGTGTTATCGTATTTGATTACATAAGCAGCGTATAAGTAATGATTATTATCGTTTTTCTCGTATTTTATATGTTAACGAATTACTGCCTTCAACAAAAATTGTTACATTTACTTGAATTTACATGTTGCATGTCTTAGATTTGATGCTCTCTTCCTATGCGCTTTCGTCCTAGTCTCTCCTTGTGGTTGTTAGTACTTTCTTCCCCCTCTCCCTCCCTTTTCTTTTTTATCTTCTGTAGATTCTTTTGTTCCTATTTAGCTCCCCATCCCCATTCCTTCAATTTATTCTTCTGGTTTATTGTTGTTATGTCCACCATTACGAAAATGTGTCTAATTTAGTATTGTTCTGGTCACGTGATATAAGCATTTGCTTGAGTGCGTGTCCTAGCTGTGTGTTTCGAACTGTTCATGCGCAGAAATTCTGAATAAAATTTTGTTTAAACCAAACGGAATTGATATGTTTTTTTAGCTGAAGCACAAGTTGTTGCAATATTTTTGACCATGTTATATACGTTTTGTAAACAGTATCAAGTGTGTGGTCCTTCCTATCTTTAGGGACACGGAGGATTCCTTTGACAAAACAGCAAACTTGCTGCTGGGGTTAGGAATCGAGGATTGCACAGACGAAGATCTCAAGGTTGTCAGGGATGTGTGCCGACTCGTCTATGAGCGCTCAGCTTCTTTAGCTGCTGCAGGTAAACCGCCTTCTATTAGGTGTTGTCATCATTTTCACGAGTTTTCATTCACAAACACCTGGTAAATAAATCTCATGTTCTCCATGCAATAACTCGAGGTGGTGAATGGGTTTGAGCTTTCATGTGAAACGTGGATTGTCAAAGTAAAAGCCAATCAGGCTGATTGTTTGATGTGTGGAACCATCGTGGCTTTGGATTTGTGTTTCCGAGGACAACGATTGTAAGCATTCACTCTCAAAGACCCAATCAATGTTGATAATTACCGCGGCGACTCATGGTCAATTTGCAGCTTATCTCTGTAATCGCAAAATCCACAACGAAAAGTCATAAACACTTAAAAGAAAAGAAATATGCTCAACACTTACTGAATTCACGGGTATGATCGCAGCTCTGTACATTTTCAGACTGAAAGAAAAGCGTCAAGAAGCTACGTTTGACGTCACATACAAGTTTGACGTGTTATCTCGTGCTACTGTGACGATGCTTTGTGGCCCGGAGTTGGATTCTAAGAATTCGTCTCCCTGTGGGTTATTGTGCATTTTGTTGCCCAACCAAAATGATGACAAAAACGATGTTTGGTAGCTTGTCGTCAGACCAGCATATTTTTGTTGGTCCTCGGGGAGCATATCGCCTTTTGTCACATATTTATCAACCGCGGCCTTCGGCCTTGGTCGATAAAGATGAAACAAAAGACGATATGGTCCCCTTGGACCAACAAAAAAGCTGGTCTGTCAACAAGCCACCAAACATCTTATATTGTCGTACGTGTAACAACGAAGTTTTTACTAACATTTGCAGTTAGGTAGGATATATTAATGGAGCTTAAATACAACTTGAAAGTAATAGTGTACCGCCAATATGACAACTGACACCATTAATTGCCTGAGATACGTAATTTTGACAAACATTATTATGCTCTTTCCAATTATGCCAAGTGTTGTTTTTTGTATACCTTTTTATAACATCAATGCTTTTCAGGAGTTGCTGAAATGTGGACTTGTTCTTTAGCAAAATACCATAACAAAATCCGCGTGTTTTGAATTATAAAAGGAGCGAACCCTTTGTTTATACATATGACAGGTCTGGCAGCACTTATCAACCATGTCAACCAGCCTGAGGTCACCATTGTTGTGGACGGAATCCTGTGCCGGAGTTATCCCCATTTCCTTGACCTGATGCACAGCAAGACACTGCAGCTTGTTAAACCGGGACTCACAGTGAGTGCATTACTTTTGCTTTCTGGATCAAATATAATGTTCTTCGAAACAGAACGTACAAAAAGAAATAGTGTCAGACTAATGTTGACACACTTTTGAGAGTGTTTTTTCCCCAAAAATTGTAATGAATCAATAAACAAGTGATAACAAACATGGTATATGTGTGTTTTTATTTTTGTACACATACTTTCTCACTTGTGAGAGTTGATAGAATAAGCAAAGATAGGAAGAGATTTACAGATCGTTTGCAGAAAACAAATTCTACTCAGAATAAAAGTTATGCGTGTGCACGCCAGTATTGGCGAGCGTAAAGGGAGGAGATGGAGGACAGAACATATCCAAAGTACAGGGTTTGTCTAAAATTAGGTAGTGCCGTCATCAGGCTCCTCCTGGACGCTTTGTCTTCTCTCTGTACTCATTGTTTTTTGTTTGTTTAAACAGTATTTTATTTGTAAGCAGACACAGATAATATAACAACATCATTAAAAAGGAGCACAACAAGTTTAAAACTTATGATACGTGCTCACATAAACATGCCTGAAATTTCATGGCGGAATATGATCAATGCGACACATTTTTTGAAAAAAAGAACAGAAAAAAGAAGAAAAAAAGAGAAAAACAACAAGGAAAACTTTGTTTCAATTATCGAACACAATCTGTGTCAATACCAAAAACGAAAACAAATACAAAACCAGAAAGAAAAACACAACAAAATATCAAAAAGTAGATGGGCCCCAAGTAATATATACTGACGTCCAAAAGAAACGCGAAAAATATTATTTATTTTACAAATTATTTTTTTCTGGATTAACAAAAGTTGCGTTATTTTTGGCAGCCAGTATATCACGACCGATGTCTGAGGAAGGTGTATTGTGAATTTTACCGCATCAGCGCACTTGCAATCCACGTAAAGCCCGAGTTAGCTGAGACATTTTTCTTGTGCAGTTCGGCTGCACGTGCAAGAAAAGCACAAAAGCTGATCAGTGAGTGGTGTTCACTGTCACTAGAGGATAAAAATGGCACAACGTTACAGGTTTCATCAGTCCCTCATTCGACGCTATCACCATGCCAAGACTCACTTCTACTGAACGCGAGAGAGCCATTGGACGTCTGGAGGCTGGGGACACGCCGGAAGCCGTGGCTGCGACTTTCACATATCCACCATTTATCGTCTCCTGCAGCGGTTTGTGATAACTGGCTCTACTGCTGATGCCGAGCGAAGCGGCAGACCCCGAGTGGCGACGCCAAGGCAAGATCGGCACATTTTCCGCAGCCATGTTGCAGAAACATTATACAACAGCTGCAGAAACAGCCAGAACTGTTATAGGGACATACCAGGCACCCATTTCTAGGCAAACGGCCAGCCGGCGACTGCGCTTCAGGTGGCTGAGGAACTGCCGTCCAGCCAGGGGACTCGTCCTCACCGTGCGCCATAGACAGGCACGCCTGCATTGGGCGCAAGGCCACCTCAATTGGAACAATGTTCGCTGGCAGAACGTGCTTTTCAGCGAGGAAAGCCGTTTCTGCATTGACCATGCCGACGGGCGTGTTCGGGTATGGAGAAGAAGTGGTTACCGCTATGCTGACAACTGTGTCGTGGAGAACAACGCCTGGGGTGGGCCCAGCCTCATGTTGTGGGGCGCCATCGGCCACAACCAGGTGCTAGGTCCCGTCATCTTCCAAGGCCTGGGTCCTGGACCCGGCAACGGCGTAACAGCGCAGCGCTATATGGACCAGGTGCTGCACCCTCATGTGCTGCCCTTTTTTCAAGCCCATGGAAACTGGGTTTTCCAGCACGACAACGCGCGCCCCCACACCGCCAGGGCCACTCAGGATCTCCTGCACCGCTCAGGCATCTACGTGATGCCTTGGCCAGCGTTATCTCCTGACATGAACCCTATTGAGCAATTTTGGGACTTGCTCCAGACACAGCTCAACAGGGTGGTCCCAAGGCGCACAACTGTCGCTGATCTTGATCGGGCCGTTCAGCAAAATAACCACAAGAACATTCCGGGTTGTTTACTAGGTGGCGATTAAACATATCATATTGTAAATCACTCATTCCAAGTCTTAACCTGCAATGAAAAACCTCAGTTTTGCGATTTGGGGAATAGTAATATGGTGGAATTGAAATATCAAAAGCTGCGAAATGTCGCTTGAACAGACCAAGAGAATCACATTGTTGTATATTTTCAGGCAACTTATTCCAGAGACTAGTTGCAGAAGGAATAAAAGATGACTTGTACAAATCTGATTTACTCATTGTTGGATGCGGTCAATGAAGAAACAACACACCTGGCTGACCAGAAACAGTATTGACAGTTAAACTGTCTTCTCCCCCGATACTATATTAAGATACAGACTGTTTCAGTTTTTGCTTTTGAGCCTCGACAGTAATACGTACACCCACCCACCCACCCCCAACCCTCCCCAAGCTATCCCACCCTACCCTACTCCACCCCAAGTAAACAAACATACACGCGCCGCAACCACCGTATTCTATCAATCAGAACGCCAGGTAAATGCAGAACAGATTTGGTCACGCTTGTAGTCACATGAAACTTGCGCTGACCATTCTGATGTATAGAGAAAATACCTTCTGTTTCAGTTCTCCCTGGTATCACCATCTTGTGACAGATCCATCGGAGCAGCTCGCATAGCGGCCGCTTCACTGCGCTTACGTAACACTAAGAAAAGCAACAAGTAGGGCTGCCGCACCTCAGAGTCACGGGCCTTCCTATCTGCAAAGTGAAAATCGCATAGAGATCTCCACACCTGAATTGCGAAAGGAACTTCTTCTTCTTCTTCTTCGTTCATGAGCTTAGACTCCCACGTTCACTCATGTTTTTAGCACAAGTGTATTTTTACGTGTATGACCGTTTTTATCCCGCCATTCAGGCAGCATACGCCGATTTCGGGGGAGGCATTCAGGGTATTTTCGTGTTTCTATAACCCACCGAACTCTGACATGGATTACAGGATCTTTTCCGTGCGCACTTGGTCTTGTGCTTTCACTAGTAGGTCTGCACATAAGTTGACCTGGGAGATCGGAAAAATCTCCACTCTTGACCCACCAGGCGGCAGCGACCGGGATTCGAACTCACGACCTCCCAATTAGGAGGCCGACGTCTTACCACCACGCCACAGCGCCCGTCTCGCTAAAGGAACTGTGCCTCGCCTCCAGAACAGGCGCTGCACACAAAGGCATGGTGTTGCTCTGCCCGATACATTCAGCTAACTGGACAGTGTCTGCAGAATGCGACACACACTGTATATGTGTCCCGTCTTGTTGCAGTATGTGGATAAGATCTTCTAATATTTCTATTCTTGATAGACGTCATTCGAGACTTATTAGTAGTCAGCTCGGATGTACGGTGAAAATGTATAGCTATGGTTAAGGTATCCAATGAAAGGCAACATTTCTGCATTCGCTTTAGGATTCATTAGCGTGTATTGTGTTGCGTGTCTGTAATGAAAAGAGATAGTACAACGTATGCTGACAAACCAAAATCATTTTTCTACGAAGCAAAGCATATAATAGTGACTATTGTAAACATAGACCTACAACCGTACTCCCCCACCCTCTTCACTCCATCATATGAGGAATCCACTGTGCTTATGAAAAGTAAACAGTATGCCTGCTGCCCCAGAATAACGGGTCTTCTTATTTGGAGTGTGTACTGAGAACTCCACAGCGGAAATGTGAAAGGAACTGTAGCCCACCTCCAGAACAGACATGTAATACTCGAGCATCACAGATGGCGGTATTTCCGTGGCCGAAACCAAGAACAAACTGGACAGTGTCTGCAAAATATGACACATACTGTGCCTCATCTTGGAGCGGTATGAAGACTACGCCTTCTGGTATTTCTATCATTGCCATGAAGATGACGTGCAAAACTTAGCTGGAAGCTCCGGTGAACTACGAACTCGAATAGTGATTGCTATGGATCCAGAAGAAAGCAAGGATCATTGCATTTGCTTTTTGTTCTCAAGCAGATACTGATTTTCATAATGATAAGATTATTGAAGCATATGCGGACAAACATACGTGAATGATATCCAGGAAACCGTTTGCTGTGAAGCAAAGCATAATGACTGTCATCAACATGGAAACACACCATAACTCTAACAGTGCAATATTCAGGTATCCACTGGGTTTATCATATTATTCATATGATCGTCGTGCAACATTGTCAATGTGCTAACCAGTAATTATGTTGCTGTCTAAAATCGTAAATTTACGTCTCCACTGTCCCAGTCTTTCCGACTTCAAGAAAGAAATACACCACCAGTTGTCATCACACCTAGTATAATGTGGCATCTGCTGTAAGTCTGACTCAAAAATCATTAAGTTTCCAAACAATATTTGACTGGTGTTACTTCTTTATTTGTTTCAATTTTTGGTTTGCTCAAAATCAGCTGCTCGAAAGCAGCCATTCTGTGACATTCCGCTCTTAACAAAACACACACGTTCTTTTCAAGTATACTGCAAGTAAATAGGAAAAATAAAGTATACAAGTGAAATGAGGGGATGCACATGTTTATGGAGATAGTCACGTTTTTTGTTTAAAATGTGTTTTGGAGAAATTAGACCGGGTCCCAAATGCTGTTCGGTCGAGACATCGTGTAATGGAAGTACCCGACACAGAAAACCACTCCTGGGCTCATAATGAGTTGGAACTTTCTTGTAATGTTATGTGTACAAATGACTGCAACACAAACACACAGCTTGGGTTACTAAATTAATCGTTTTGTTTGTCGGTTATTGCATCGTGAATCTCATGAGTGCACGTGGACGTTTTCCATTTATGTCTTTCAAATTGTCAATGCCTTAATGTCTCCCCAATATCCAATGTCAACCCACATACCAGGTAAACTGAAACGTTTATTACACCCCCGGTATAGGGGTGTGTATAGGTTTCGCTCGATGTGTTTGTTTGTTTGTTTGTTTGTTTGTGTTCGCATATAGATCTCAAGAATGAACGGACCGATCGTCACCAAACTTGGTGAACAGGTTCTATACATTCCTGAGACGGTCCTTACAAAAATTGGGACCAGTCAAACACACGGTTAGGGAGTTATTGGTGGATTAAAATTATACAAGGACTTATAGAGGAACATCTTAATGGTCAAAGGGAAGTAACCATTCTCTCTCAGTCACTGCCACCAACTGAGAAGGTTATTTCCCTTTGACGGGGGTGTTTTTCCTACCTCGTAGGAATTTCTTGTTTTTATTTGTTTTTCATGTATAGTTTCACCTCACCCTGGGGAGTTTCACACCCTGTTTTCAACGATCTTCTTTGAGGTTTTTTTTTCAAGGTGCTTTCTTTCTTTCTTTCTTTATTTGGTGTTTAACGTCGTTTTCAACCACGAAGGTTATATCGTGACGATTTTCAAGGTGCATGTCACGCTTATGGACGATGACTTTGAGAATGACCCAGATTACAACATCAGTTCCAATTAAAAACCGACATTTAATAAGTACTGCAAATGGATTCTGAACAGTTAATAGCAGTATTGTGTGACTATTCAAAGCAATGTTTAGTTCAGAAATAAAGAGGTTGATCAAGACTTGGCGGTAAGTTCATGTGTACATGGATCACGAATAATGCTTTGATGTGGAAGCAATTTTTCTTCAGTCCTAAAGCATACACACCAGTAATGATAACATAAAACAAAACGACAAAAACCTGCTGCAGACAGCTACAGGGATAAGACATGTGCGAGTGATTTGAGGTACGCTCGTCACATTTAGCAAAATATGTTAGTGACAACTATCACCAGCTCTACAATAATTGTTGGTGTAGACATGATTAAAATGTATTGCAGTTGTTTGAGTATTGTCACTACATTTTGAAAGAAAAGTTTTTCATGTACACTTTGTTCATGTAGGTGTGTGTGTGTGTGTGCGGGGGGAGGGGGGTGCGTGTGTGTGTGTTTGTGTATGTGTTTGTGCTTGTTTATGACTGTTCACATTGCCTATTCAGATAACACGTACTTGTACGTTAGTGGCAAAAGGACGATTGAATGGACATTTTCTAAATACAGTTTTCGTTGAATTGGATCTGCTTTGTAACATCTTCTAATTGTTCTGTTTTTTATGAATGTAATAAACTCTCTGTGTGTTTCTTGCAGGGAGAAACGTTGTGTTCATCTTTGTTGTCACTGCCTGAACTTGCTCTTTGAATTACGTTATGATTGGGTTTTTTGCTTTTTGCCAATAATAATGTGTTTATTTAGGTGCCCTTTCTTTACACAAAATATATTCTAGGACTTTAAAGCGCACTGGTAAGTTACAATATGTTTGCGGTAATGTGTTGTATCGGTGTTGTGAGTGAAAGAGTTTGTTAAATAAAATGGAAATAACTTGAAAGGTTTTGAAGTTCGAATTAAAGAGAGAGAGAAAGAGAGAGAGAGAGAGAGAGAGAGAGAGAGAGAGAGAGAGAGAGAGAGAGAGAGAGGATTGAAACTTTAGTCTAACGCCTAGTCTTGGAATATTTCCCTTCCAAAACTACGACGAAACAGACATACCAAAAAAAACCCACAAAAAAACAAAAAAAATCGCGCTGCAAATAACATTCAAAGGTATGACTTTCATGTTGCCTAGATGAGTAGAATAAACATACGCAATAGGGTAACGTCATATTTCTTCAACAATTAGGCGGTTGCTGTGTGTGTGTGTGTGTCTGTCTGTCTCTGTCTGTGTGTCTGTGTGTTAGTGTGGGTATACGTGTGTGTGTGTGTGTGTGTGTGTTTTGTGAGACAGATATTACACGTATACACACAGAAACGCACAGACATACATACACTCTTCAAAAAAAGTTAAGGATCACTTTTTTACAAGCACGCCACCCAAAACAGACAAGACCGAATTCTTTCATTTGTTTAAAATTATATAATTGAACAACCAAGGAGTAATGACAAACAAAGCAAAGATCGAACGCGGCAGCGAAAATTTAGCTAGAGTGTGTCAAACGTGACAACCCTCGAAAATGGAATTCACAACAATGTGAATCAGTGTCAATAACGCGTGTGCCCTCCGTTGTGTGCCAGGCATTCAACACATCGTTGGCGCATGGAGTGGATCAGGTTGCATATGAATGCTCTGGGAACTCCATTCCACTCCTGCTGGAGCCATTGCAGCAGTTGACCCAGATTGGCAGGAGGAGGGTGATGTTGCTGTACCCGACGACAAAGCTCGTCCCACATGTGCTCTATGGGGTTCAGGTCCGGGCTGTTGGCTGGCCACAGCATCCTGTTGACCCTGGCCTGCTGGATGAAGGTGTTTACAGCTGCAGAGCGATGGGGAGGTGCGTTGTCATCCTGAAGAATCGCACGAGGGCCGATCGCTTGGAGGGCTGGAACGACCAGGGGTTGCAGGATCTCATTCTGGTAGCGGACACCGGTCAAGTTGCCCACTACATGGTACAGAGGTGTCCTTAGACGTGTGCTGATCCCTCCCCAGACCATCACAGAGCCTCCGCCAAAACGCTGTCGTTCCAGAACAGCGCCTACTGCGAAGCGCTCTCCGCGACGCCTCCACACTCGGATGCGACCATCAGCAGGTTCCAAGCAAAAGCGGGACTCATCTGTAAACAACACCTGAGCCCACTGCTGACGTTGCCACCTCACATGTTGAGTGCACCAGGCTCGGCGAGCTGCTCGGTGATTAGCAGGCAGGGTTGTTCCTCGGACTGGACGCCTTGCACGCAAGCCAAAGTTGTGTAAGCGGTTTCGGATCGTCTGACCACTAACAACAGTGTTGGTGGTAGCTTTTAGGCGTTGCCTAATGTTGTTTGCCGTAGCCATTCGTTGTTGCCTGCCTCTGAATGAAGCGATCCTCTCTTTGTGTGGTGACTCTGGGCCGACCAGAACGTTGTCGCTCCTGCACTCTTCCAGTTGCGTGGAATCTCTGTTTTAGTCTGATGATGACAGAGGGAGCCACTGCAAGCCTCTGGGCCACTTGCCTGGCAGCAACACCGTCTTGTAGCCATCCTATTGCCCTTCCTCTATCCAAATCGCTCAGTTTTCTTCGTGGGGGCATGTTGCTACTGTGCATAATTGTGTCAGCGTGTCAACCTTTAAACACAAGCTGGTGAGCGATGTTCATAGCCAGGACCCTGTTGTAGCACGTGCATCACAACCTTTTGCCCTGGCATGCGTTCCGCAAATTTCATGGGGCTATAAAAAACACCCTTTTTCTTCCAAAATGCAGAAGCTTTTAAGAAGTCCCACAAAGGGAAATAACTCTGCCTGCCAAACAAAATTCTAGGTCAAGACTCATTGTTCATTTGTTAATTCAAACACATTATTCTTTTAATTATTATGTCGATGTTTAATTTGTTGGCAATTTTTTATAATTAGATTCGTTTTTTCAACCGATCCTTAACTTATTTTGAAGAGTGTATAGGTACACACACACAGACACACACATACTCAGAAACACACACATGCAAACAAATACACAGTCATACGTACACACATACATACAATCACACAAGTACACACACACACACACACACACACACACACACACACACACACACACACACACACACACACACACACACACAATGAACAGACATAGACACACACAATTACATAGACACACACAAATACACACACACACTCACAAACACACACGCGCACACACGCACGCGCACACACGCACGTACGCTCATTTATACACACCCACACACACACTCACGGAAACACTCATAAACACCCACTCCCGCATGTACGCACGCACGCACGCACGCACGCTCACTCACCCCCCCTCCCCCCACACGCACACACATACACACACACACACACACACACACACACACATACACACACACACACGTTTGCGTGCGCGTACACAGATCCATTATCAGTCGACTCTTAAATTGGCAAACCACAATGGCTTTTTCTCTAAGAATAGCGTAAAGAGGGGCTCAAATTAGGAACATACCTAACATGGGAGCCTGTTCCTTTCATGTATCTGCTTGCTTTGGGTTGGCGATTATGAAAAGAGGAAATCACATTGAAGCATTTTATTTCCGTTCGGTACGCCACGCAACAACCGTGTTGATAATTGTGTTTACATGTATTTGGCGCCTGTGTCGGCCTTGGATAAGCTCCACTGCGTTTTGGGTCGATGTCTTTTCCTTGTCATGAGAAACTACATGGAGTGTGCTCAGATAAAATAGTGTTAGGCACATCTGCTTTAGGTTTTTCTTTCCTGATGTGCACCTGTATGTGTTTCCTTGTGAAATAGTGTGTGAAAACCTGGCAAACCTGTGCATAACCACGCGTGGCAGAAATAAAGGTATTTTACGTGCTGAATACAGTAGAATACGCTTTTACAGGCCTACTATCTAAGGCGCCATTTCGGAACAGTTTACTGGCGAATTGGAGCTTTCAAAGTTAAGGTGTTATTTTCTCTACTGTAATGCAGACAATACATTAGTGCGTGATTCGTGAGTACGCGCGCGCGCGCGCGCGTGTGTGTGTGTGAGAGAGAAAGAGAGAGAGAGACCGAGAGAGAGAGGAGAGAGAGAGAGAGAGAGAGAGAGAGAGAGAGAGAGAGAGAGAGAGAGAGAGAGAGAGATGGAGAGAGACAGAGGGAGATTTTCATGGGGTGATCATACTTAACAGTGAGTGAAGTGAGGTTATCAGACGGTAGTCGACAGTCTACTCATAGCGGGTTCTTTGTGTGTGTGCAATCACATATATGGTGTTCAAGGCGCAAATAATGTTTCGCTGAGGCAGATGTTGTTTCAAACTTAATCATTCTGTGTCATTCAAACCAAATGTGATACATGCCTGCCCATCTACTGAGGCGACACACACGTAATGTAAGTACTGTCTCTTTTTAACCCCAAAATGTAGAAACGTGTCATGCTGCACGGTATGCTGATAAAGGAACCACACAGTTTCGCCCTGAAGTGAGTGTTGTAAGGACCGCCCGCCGTGCCGGATCATTGACATGATAAAACTGTGTCAACAAATAAATACTAATCATTTGGTTGTACTTGTGATTGTGGGCACGACAATTGTCACTGTCGGCTTAAAATTACGATGACATGGCTTCCATTTGAACGTTCTAGTTTAGCATACAAAGTATTCTTGATTAGGTTAATTTAAGCTTAAAACTTAGCTCGCTTTGCTCTGTCGGGCGCGAAATGGTTTCGATCGCGTAGGGAAAACTGCTGTGTGTGTAATAGGTTGTTGAGCTGTTCACAGCATGCAGAAGAAGTTGCTCTGATATGTTTATTTGCCTGTCCTTGCTACTTCATTTTACAGTTTATGAGTGAGATTTGATTTGTTTACAAATGTTTTGCTTGGATTTCTTGAAGACAAAGTACCTTAATTACTTTGCAGTAGATCATTTTTCTTAAAAATGTCAATGCAGCTCTGAGCGCGTAAAGACAAACCAGCCAGAGCACAGAGAAGAATGGAGCAGAAAGGCCCACACAGTTTTAAAAGGACCAACATGGTGCCTACTGTTCTTCTGCCAGTGTGCATGTTTCTTCTGTTCAACATTATTCCTGGGGCGTCAAGTGACAGTAAGCCAATTACATGCGAGGCTGGAACCTTTACCAACGGAGAACCTGCATCAATCGACTGCAATTTCCGCACCAACATCACTGCCAGCGAGCTCGGCCTCAGCGTGACAAAATTTCCTTCGGATGCTCCGAAAGGTGACACAGGTGTGTACAACATTGTACCTTTGACTGCATTAGGCAGATAATGTACGATGTTCAAAAATAAATGCCGGGGTTGTAATGGTCTTCTGAAATCAATAGGACTAAGTCTGCTAAAGTGTGCGATCAAAGCGATCGCAGTGAAACACATCCTGCGATGTGCATTGTTTTTCGGTGTGCGCTCAATATGTAGCACTTGGTTTCGAAAAAATGCACATTGAATCTTAATCTTCACTGCATGTATGATCGCTGGCCACCATGCAGGTATCGCTGACTTGCCACCGCAGGCAAGCAAAAAAGGCGGTAGCGAATTGTCATCTTCGATGTGCCTAATTTCGGGCACACTCTGCACAATAGGCAAATCAGTGATCGTTTTTCACTGTGATCGATTTGATCGCCTCATTTTATTTGGCTCAGTCCAATAGTTTGTGTCATTGTGTTTGAGGGGCGCAGCTCTTTGACAGCCCGTAAAATAGCAAGATTCGTAGTTCTGGAAATCGTCTGTTGAGCCAAAGAACCAAAGAACCGGAGAAAGAGGAGCCTGTTACTCTCGTTGTATACAAATGCAAGTATGTATACACTTAAGTCACACGCAGTTGACATATATCACAACACAGCTTACCACAATCAATATGTATTGAATTTGCTAAAAGGCAAGCTGCTATTTGCTCCGTCATTTAATTCTAGGGGAGCAAACCAGCTCAGGGAAGTGGGATATCAATTTTCGTTAAAGATGTACATTTTCAACAAAAACGAATAACTTTCAGCAAAAATATCAATAACAACAAGAGCAACAACAGCAATATGATGACAATGAACATGTACTCACCAGAAACATGAACAATAAACGACGAAAAAGGAGGACCGGTTTTCGAACAAATGTCTCCTTCAGCAAATAAATCATTAAGAGAAATAACAGAGAAAGAAAGAAGAAAATAAGCAAAGAAGAAGACAGACAGTACCACACAAAGCGTTGAAAAATATCTATGCCGATGGTTTTATATTATTTTCAGGGGAAGACGTTCTTTTGTGTCGATGGGACAAGGAGCAGAACAAATATGACTGCAGCATAGAGATGGCCAACTACGTATTTGATAACATTCTGACGGATCATCTGGTGGTCCGTATTCCTGCAGTCAGCTTTGAACAAGCAGGCTGGTATAAGTGTTACTTTGTGCCGACTGAGGAGATCGACCCTTACCCATGCGAACTACGCGTACAAGGTAATTGAGTTGAAATCCTTAGGTAAATCTAAAAAAGAAACTCATGAAGAAGTAATACTGCTGTTCTTAGTTAAACCCAAGCTAGAAGAAAGAGATAGTACGAGTATCTGATGGAAAACACTCTAAAATTGCTCTGATATTTAGGTTAATCGTTTGAAATAATGCACTTTGTAAAAAAACAAGTATATATATATAAAAAACAAAAATGCAAAAATGGTTGTGTAAAGTTTAATGGAATCTGCACTCTTTGGTGAGAATTTAGTTGTTCCCCTTTACTACTTAACTCGATGTTGTACTCTAGCACTGGATTAAAGATATAGATAGACGTTCTTTCATTCTCTTTGATTTTATTTATTAGCATACTTGTGGTTGTTTGTATCGAGCAAATCGTGTGCGTCGACATGACAATACAATGGACTCCCCACACTCTTCAAAATAGTCAAATTCACAAGAAATTCGTCCGAAACTGTCAGATCATTATTACCCCTATAATGTCTCTGTAAATGGATCCATGATACTGCATTATTTCCCCAGCAGCGTGATGATTCTATGACATTTTCAACAACCTTGGAGATGATCAGGTGCTAGCTATGATAACGATATTCTTGATTAAATTGAGACTCTCCTGCGAAATCGGTGTATGGCTGCCTAAATGCCGGAGTTAAAGACAGTCATACAAAACAAAACAAAAATAAAAAAATAAATAAATACTCGTGTAAAAAAACACGTGTGTGCGTGGAAGTTTTAGCCTAAGAATGAAGAAGAAGAAGAAACGAATTGAGACTCAAAAACTGGATGTCAAACAAGGATATAATACAGTGACAATGTTCGATTATCAGCATCACAGGTATGAGTGTGTGTATGTGGGTGTGTGTGTGTCTCATTGACAATTGAAAGGAAGACACGATTAAAATCTGTTTCATAAGTTAGTATTCGTTCTGTTGCAGCAAGACCAGAGAGCACCAGCACAGGTGAGATTCATTTTTTGATTTAATACCAGCAGCACATATAGCTTTGACTCCCACTACCATATCGACGAGATTGAAGCTGATAGTTTTCTAATCAAGATGCAACTAAGGGGAGACATACCTATAGTATACATATAGCATGATCTCCCTTCATTGTCTGAGTTATTCTACTAGATCCAGCCCACACTTGCCGAGTATCAATATATTTAGCCCAGTACACATAAACTGAGTTATAAGCTCAAAGCAGCCGCATTAAAAAGGAAAAACATCAATGAATAGAAACTTTAAAAACATGAATGAACAGATGAAGTATCGGGAGCCAGGTAAAACCGGTCTAGTGACGCAGAGACATTTGCACTAAAATTGTTTTGATATTTAAGTTCATCGATAGAAATAATGCACGTTGCAAAAAAACACAGTATAATAAAAAATAGTTGTGTAAAAATCCATGGAATCTGCACTCTTGTGTGAGAACTGAGTTGTTTCCCTTGGCCACTGAATTGACTCGATGTTGTGCTCGAGCACAGGATAGAAGCTCATTCATTCTCTTTGATTTAATGTATTAGCATACTTGTTTGTTTCTTTTTACCAACGAACCGTGTGCGTCGACATGACAATACAATGGATGAATTTCACACACTCTTCAAAATAGTCAAATTCACAAGAAATTCGTCCGAAACTGTCAGATCATTGAGGGCCCCAAAGGGTTTAAAATCGTGATCGTGATTGGCGTTTTTGACCTTTCTGTGACCGTGATTGCCGAAATTTCCATTTCTGTGATCGTGATGGGACTTTGCCCGTGATCCGTGATGACAAAAAAATCAAGTCTCGTGATCGTGATCGTGATTTGTTTTCATCATTGACTGCGGTGATCATTGACAAAAATCAAGGTAACTGTGATCGTGAAAGCTAACATTTCCCTTCCCGTGATCGTGATGATACCCCCCCTTTGGGGCCCTCATCATTAATACCCCTATGATGTCTCTGTAAATGCATCCATGATACTTCAGTGGTAGACGAGAGCAGTGTGATGATTGCATACTATTGTCCACTACCTTGGAGAGAATCCGGAGCAAGCTATGATAAGATATTCTTAATGAAATTGAGACTCTCCCCCGAAATCGGCCTAAATGGCGGAGTAAAACGGTCATACACGTAAAAAACAACTTGTGCAAAAACACGGGTGCACGTCGGAGTTTTAACCCATGAAAAAAAATGTAGACTCAAAAACTGGATGTCAAACAAGGATGTATTACAGCGACACTGTTAGATTATTAACATCATTATGTTCACCAACACAGTTCATCCTGAACTCAGGTTTAAAAATGATTTACTTTTCCCTTCGGGGTCTCATTTTTACCCCTGACACGATGCGTTGAGTTTCCTCGTCTTGCGAGGAAAACGAATTTGTACATACTTAGAGCTTTTCAAAATGTGTTATTGATATAAGCAGATTCGCGATCGTCGATAATGATTTTTCATGGTGTTGTGTAATTTTTAAATTACAAAGGAAATGATATGTTAGACAGTTTCAAGCGAGCTGTCTTTCACGGATGTACTTACTGTGCAAACAACTCTAAATATGGCAAATGTGTCACGTGATAATCAACTTTGGCTACGAAGCAGACGATACTTTTTTCCGTAACCATTTGGGAGTGATGCAACGGTCTCCTTCCCACAGCCATCTCAGCATTTCGACTTGTTTTAACCTTAGAACGATGTCTTTATCATAACTGTGAAAAACATAACGGAGATTACTGTAAAAGTCGGCCAATCTGCAATCACTTTGTCTTTCGTCTCGGTTGGGAGTTAACTGTGTATTCCTGTTTTGATAGACTCGGCGCACCAACTGAGCATCCAGTCAGAGAGAAACCGGCGCGCTAGCGTCGTGAAGCGATGAGTTCAGTTTGCAACGCAGGTATGAGGTTTTGTGTGTCTCATTGCCAACTGAAAGGAAGACACGAAGAAATTTGTTTCAATACTTGATATTCGTTCTGTTGCAGCAAGACCAGAGAGCACTAGCACAGGTGAGACAATATCGTTGAGTTAATACCGGTACTGATTTCATAGCACTTGACTCCAACTACAATATCGACAAGGACACATACCGATTCTCTGTGGATATTAAAAACATCGGCCAAAGTTTTAAGATATTTTTTTTTTACATTTAAGTACGTTAGTTGTGGGGTATTTACAAGAACAAGGTGTGTGTGTGTGTGTGTGTGTGTGTGTGTGTGTGTGTGTGTGTGTGTGTGTGTGTGTGTGTGTGTGTGTGTGTGTGTGTGTGTGTGTGTGTGTGTGTGTGTGTGTCTGTTGATGTCGATGTATCTCTGTCTGTCTGTCTGGCTGTCTCTTCCCCCCCCTCCATCTGTCTGTCTGCCTCTGTCAGTCTGTCTGTCATTATCTGTCTCTTTCTCTCTCTCTCTATCACTTTCTCTCACTCTCTCTATCTCTCTCTCACCCCCCTCTCTCTATCTCTATCTCTCTTTCTCTCTCTCTCGCTCTCTCTCTCTCTCTCACGTGCATGCGTGTGTGTGTGTGTGTGTGTGTGTGAGTGTGTGTGTGTGGGGGGTGTATGGCCTGCGTGCGTGAGGTTGTGTGTGTGATTGTGGTACCTCCCGGTTTGTGTGTTTCTATGTTTCTAATTGATTTTCGAACACATTTATAATTATGTACTTCGTAACGGATCATTGATCAAATTGTTTCCTTTTATCAGTTTCACTTGAACTGTTGGGGGGTATGCCTCGTAAAAATTTGACATCATTTACCCTGTTTTGTCCATTTAGGTTCTCATCAGTGCTCACTATTTCAATGACATGCTATGATGTGTAATGCACAGTGCGTTTAGGCCATACTACGTGTGTACTGTTTGCTGATCGTTCTTGATTCACAGGCGAACCAGAAGAAAGCCAGGCCGTGCTGCCAATCGTCCTGCCCTGTGTCATCGTGGTTCTTGTCGGTGTGTGCATTGCTGGACTCGTGCTATTTATGCGCAGACGTCGTGCAAACAGGTGAACTTGATGTTAACATAATGTGTCGAAAGCCAATAAAACTGTCAGTTTTCGGCCTCGGCGATTAGTTCATGATAATGCATAATGTGTCGTCCACTTCTAAAGCCCGTAAGTTCTGACGGAACAGATGTGTTTGCTTCGATTTCGCTTGCCTTATGTGGAAGTCGTAAACTAAGAATGCCTTAAAACAACCCTTGGTCTTCAAAATGTGTCATGCACATGCAAACTAAGGAGCATCGCCTTTCAATTTAAAATCAAGATGCCTGGCATACCTTCTATCCCGTGTATATCGTCCTGTAAATCACTGCACATCTGTATAGGTTTTGATGTAAAATCACATCATCTTTAGAAATGTATACATACATAAAAGCAACATCCCTGCCGCATTCTGTTCAATTGTGTGCGTGTGCTGAAGTCACTTCATCGCTGACACGTATATCAATCTGAATAGTTAAATATGTAGAGAAAACAGTCAGGTTGTTAATGTCTGGTATCTATCCATGCGGTAGATGTGATGTAATCCGAAGCAAAATCCTGAACAAATGATGAGTTGTTTGCATGATCATTCACACGGAAAGGGTAGCATCTCTCAAAATGTGCATGTTGGCTTTTTCTGACAATGTTTATAACTAAAACACAAGTAAAAAGAACAACCATTACTTTTATGTGTGTGTATGTGTTTGTGCGTGCGCCCGTGTGTGTGTGTGTGTGTGTGTGTGTGTGTGTGTGTGTGTGTGTGTGTGTGTGTGTGTGTGTGTGCAGAGCACGCAAAAGTATGGGCATGGAATTGCATCACGGGTCTAAAACGACTGAACCGTTACTTCCAGACGAAAAGCAACAGGTAATTCGAATTTGTTCTTACTCGTATAAAGGAGGAAACGGCTGCAGCTTACCAGGACTGATTCGGATAATTTTCATCATCTAAGCAATTAAATGTTCGCCAAAGAAAGTTTCATAATAATGTGTTCACAGTTAGCGCCCCCCCCCCCCCCCCCCATTTTAAGACCACCCCCCTCCACCCAATTTAAGACGTCCCCCTTTATAGACCCTGCTTTTCCAGATTTTTGTTCAAAGCCTTAATCCTCCCCACTTTTGTGATCTGATTGTTTCAGTTTGTTGAAGCTCTTTAAAGGAGGGTTCCGCTTTACTCCCGTGTGGTACCACCATTAAAGGCTTAGCTGTGGAGCGAACTCTTTGTCCGATTGCACATTTCACTTCTATGAAAACAAAGCCACGGTGAACGATGTAGTCAACAGCACAGGACAGAGTTGGACATGCTCAACCGCTTTTACTGTTTGTGGTGGGAGACTTTAGTAGGGCATGTGGGACAAACACACACTTACATCACGGGGCGCTATTCAGACGCGGCAAAGCGTTAGGAATCATCTCGGAATCTGTCAGGCAAAGCGTAGTCCAATAGCGCCTCGTTCCGATCGCTAAAGAAGGTTAAGCTTTTCTCTCTGACTTCAGACAATTTCTAGACAGTGTTCATGAGCGTATGTAAAACATATGCGTTGTATACAAAACGTTGTGAGTCATTTTCAAGCGCCTTGCTTAGACAGCTCATTCTATGTACCCTCATACATATTTAATCATACAATGACTGGTATATGACAGAACATAATTATTATGAAGTTGCATAGTACTGGGGAAATTGGTGTTCCTATGCTTAGAAAACCCATTCCATCTGTATATCCCAGTGTTCTTTTTGTTATGAGTATTCAGTATGACAAATCTAAGAAGTCAGTATGACAAAAAAAATCAAGAGAGGTAGCAAACTGTAAAAACTGGCCCAGTTTAGAAAGGACCTTTGCTGCCTGTATCAATTAATTTATTTGTTCTAGGTCGACAAGCTTTCAGAGGTGTTTCAGCTGTCGCTGACTTCTCTTCAAAAGGTAGTGAATGTTCTTGAGCAGGAAATGCAAGCAGGCCTCCACAGCTCCACACAACGCAGTGCAGACACTGGAATGTTTCGCACTTGTGTCAGTCCTCTGCCCACTGCATCAGGTCTGTTGGAACAAGTGTGATTTTGACAACTGCATACATTATCAGACACATTTATTTCATCCGTATGCTCAGTCTTGTGGTCTTCTTTTTGAAAGAGAACTGTTGATAGAGGCGTGAGAAATTGGTGTCTTAACGTCCTCTCGGGTATCTATGACCTATATTGGGACATAGATACCTGATCAGGTTCTGTGATACAATTGACTGTTTTTATGCACTCGAGGCGGGATTATTGCTATAGTGATGGTGTGGGATAGTATGCTCGCTACGACATCTCTGTTTTGCCTAAAATGAGAGTGTTTGCTAAATGGGAAGAAACAACTGGTCACACATCCGTTTCTCAGCTGATGCCAAAAGGCGATTACGGTCCCAAAATGTATGGAAAAATGGTCTGAATCTGTAAACGGTTTGTTAGATAAGAAGGTTATTTTTCAACATGTTTTTAAAACAATAAAGGATACTTGTCTGATATGGTTCCAGTACCGATTATTGTACAGAATTTTGCCGACAGAACGGTTTCTTTTTTTTGCGAAAAACTGTGGATACGTCATTGTGTACATTTTGCGGTAGAAAGGAAGACACCCTTATACATATGTTTTCGGAGTGTGATAAAGTGCAGACTTTTTGGATAGAATTTGTACATTAGTTAAAGGCGAACTGCATCCATTGTGACAATATAAAACTTTCAAAAAAACTGGTTCTATTTGGAGTGGCGAACAATGTAGTCACCGATAAAGTTTTTGATGTGTTAGTAATTTGTGCTAAACACCACGTATATATTTCCAAAATTAACAAAAATTTCCCTCATGTTCAGACATTTAGGAGAAATTTTAAGCAAATATTTATTTGTGAAAAGTATGACGCAGTTATAAATAATACACTAGATACATTTTACAAAGATTGGCGCTTGTGTATGCATGTTTTGATAAAACCCTTATGATACTTTTCCTCTACATGACCACCCCCCACCCCACCCCATGTGTGTTGTAATTGTCCAAGTGTGTTTTGTTTTATTATTTTATTTGTCCCCTTGTCTATGTGATGGCCTGTAATGTAAAGCATAGACATGTAAACAAAAAATAAAACTCCACAAAAAGAGAATAACAAAATAAATAAAAACATAAAATTAAGTTGTAATCTTCCGAACTGAAAAATAATGCAATACCAAAGTCCGGATTGAGTCAAAGATTGCTTGCCCACAATTTCAATCAATGTATTCGAAAAATGAGGGTGTGACAGTGCCGCCTCAACTTTCACTAAAAGTCGGATATGACGTCATTAAAGACATTTATCGAAAAAATGAAACATTTGTCTGGGGATTTCATACCCAGGAACTCTCCTGTAAAGTTTCATGAAGATCGGTCCAGTAATTTTCTCTGAATCGCTCTACACACACAGACAGACAGACAGACAGGTAGACAGACAGCCAGACAGACAGACAGAAAGACACACATACACCACCACCCTCGTCTCGATTCCCCTTCTATGTTAGAACAGTAAGTCAAAACGTGACTGAATGTAACAAAGGAAAACACACACACACACATACACACACACACACACACACATACAGACACACACACACACACACACACACACACACACACACACTCACACACACCCACCCACACACACACACACACACACACACACACACACACACACACATACACACACTCACACACACCCACCCACACACACACACACACACACACACACACACACACACACACACACACACTCACACACACACACACACACACACACACACACACACACACACACACACACACACACACATACACCAAAGACACGCTCGAACTGCGCATCTACACAAGGTGAAAGCGTGGACAACTGTCGCGTTTTGCGTTTTATACGAATGTAGATCACTACAGCAAATTCTTATATTTGGATCTCGTGACAGAAATATTAGTGGGTGTCTTTTTCGTGACAGTTTCATACATATTTTGGCTTTGTAACCGATCAGGAATGAAAAAGTTTCAGTAGTGATAACGAAATAAATAAAGGTGAACAGTAAAGAGGAGAGGGAGAATGGCACTGTGCAACCAATTAATATGAGTTGTTTACCACACTTCTTTATTTTTGAATTACACCTGCTTTTGTGTCTTGAGGCGGAAGGCAAAGAGCTGCATGGTTATAACTGAATCGATTCAGTACTGTTTCAAATTTGCAGAGCTCGGGTACATTATGGTTTTCCAACTACGGAGCGACTGGCTTACCATTGAGTTGGTAATAATTCCATCGTCTGAGGCTGCGTGTCCTTCTCTGAGCTTTTCTGTCCAGAAGGGCGTAGCCACTGGCAAACAGGTACATTCCCCCTTCGTAGCTGTTTTGCTGGTGTGGTTTTTTTTTATAAGAGAGAGAAAGTGAGAGAGGGAAAGAAAGAGAGGGAAAGAGAGGGTGTGTGTATGTGTGTGTCTGTGTGAGTGTATGTGCGTGTGTGTGTGTGTGTGTGTGTGAGTGTGTGTGTGTTAGTGTGTGTGTGTGTGTGTGTGTGTGTGTGTGTGTGTGTGTGTGTGTGTGTTTGGCCCCTGTGCAAAAGTGAAAAACAACGGTGTCTTGTTAGACCCTTCCGTAGTTTTGTTGTTGTCGTTGTTGTTGTAGTTTTTGTGGGAATCAGTTTTTTTCTGAGATATGAGGACTCGCATAGGGAAATATCTAACGTTACCATCTTAAATACAATTTTGTGTTAAATGTTCTAAACAACTAATCAATCAATTAGTACAAATAATAATACTAGAAAAACAGAATTATAAATAAAGAGACAGATACAAACTTCAACTCATAATCATTTCTTTTCACATACATAAACACTCCTAAATTTTACATTAGTATTCTCTAACATACGTTTTCCTTACTTTCCCTTTCTTTTTTTTCTTCTCTATTTTATATTTTATTTCTTGTTATTAATTCATTCATTTATTTTTTACTCCACTATCAAAAAAAATAAAAAATAATAATTTCACCCAAATGAATCTAAAAAGTAACAATTATAATCCATAAAATAAATTATATCTACCTACATCTATATATACAAATGGCAACTTATTGTTATCTATCTTACTCTTCTTAAATTTGTACAAAGGAAAACTAAGCGCACCAACCACAAACATCTCCGTTTTCTTGTCCAATCTCTCACGTAATGAGTTGTGTCATCATTTTTCCCCAAAATCATAATGATTGTTTTATTTTTAATAGAAATATATATACATGTATACAATCAATCTTGAGTCTGCAATAGCCTTAGTACTAATACTAGTAGTTAATGGGATATCTCATCAGTGCATGCAACGATGTGGAGGCAACAGCGAATGAAAAGGGTGGGGAGGCTCCTAAAGCGAGTATATTCAGCTTGAAAGAGCAAGGCGGGAAATGACGTGACCCTATTGGCAGTTCACTATCGCATTACAAAAGGGGTTCTAGTTTTTCATCAACTTATTTATGAAACTTTTGAGTCTGAAAACTACCCAAACTATCAATTGTGGAGGTTAGGTTTGTGATTCAGGTCATTGCCGTACTGAAAAAAGAGGATTTTGTTTTAAAACAAATCCTATTTAGTACGTTAATTTACCTATTCGAATTCGTTTGCTGCCTTTGAAACATTGCGCGTCACTGGTGGGTGTTCTTTGGCACGTCGGTAATTTGAACCAATCAACTTATCAAATTAACGTCAAGCAACGTTAAACAGTTTGAGTAACATGGACAGTTCATTTCACGTCTAACTTGGTTTGTAAACAAACAATGTGTGTGTGTGTGTGTGTGTATGTGTATGTGTGTGTGTGTGTGTGTGTATATATATGTGTGTGTGTGTATGTGTGTGTGTCTGTGTGTGTGTGTGTATGTGTGTGTGTGAGTGTGTGTGTGTGTGTGTGTGTGTGTTTGTGTGTATATATGTGTGTGTGTGTGTTTCAGCTATTTGATTTCATCGCAGACAAGGCTGAACAGTTTGTGAAGGAAAACTTAACGTTTTTGAAAGACAACAGAAAATTGAAGAAAGAATTCAATAAGAATCCATTACAAATGCCTGTGGCGTTTGTTTTTGCTTTCCCATGCAAACACGAGACCATCAGCAAAGCTTACCTTACCAAATGGACAAAAGAGTTGGATTGGAAGGATGTGGTGTGCAAAGACCTCAAAGAAATGCTTCAACAGGCTTTTAAGAGAAAGAAAAGGGTAGGTCCTGCAAAATTATAATATAATTCTAACGTTCTCGTTTTATCAGACTCATCAGTGTCGAATTGCGTAGCGTGGACAACTTGATCCACTTTGAGCTTTCAATACCAGTATATAACAATATGTGACATTTCCTTCCAGAGACCAAAGCCTAAGTGTGGCATAGTACACAGACACTCAGTGGCACATCCGAGACCACACCACATAGATGAAATCTTGGCCGATATTTATCGGCGTGGAGCTTAAAGACTGTAGTAATTGTAGTATTTGCACTGCCCGTTGCCGACGGCAATATTACTTATGCATACATTTGCCTAAATTATCAGGTATACAAATATTGCAGTCATAGTTCTAAACAAATCTGTTTTATTTAAAGCTAAACAATTTGGAGATCGTGGCCATTGTAAACGACACCGTCAGCACGCTGGTGTCAGCTGCTTGCTCAGACCCCCAGTGTAAAGTCGCCCTGCACGTGGAGAATGGACTCAACGCCTGTCATGTGGAATACTTCAATACTACAGGGGCTGAATGTCCTGACGCTGAAAAGCAAATTGAGGTAAGGCCCGATATCATCGTTTTCGTCGTCGTCATTATCATCATCATCATCATTATCATCATCATCATCATCATCATCATCATCATCATCATCATCATCATCATCATCATCATCATGCTTGTTTTTGTTATTGATGTTGTAGTTCTCGGTTTTCTCGTGATCGTTGTGGTGATCCTTTAAATTCGGTAATAATGGATGATTACACCCACACGGACAGCGGTGCATAGACTCTCATTTTAGCGTGTTACAGGATCGAAAAAGACAAATTATACCTTATCGTACATGTTAAATTCTCTTTCTCATTGTCTGTCCTTTGGGGTAGCTGCTTTATTCGCTTCTCTTCAGCATACTTGAGTTCTTATTGTACAGTCTGCATTCGACACATCTGGGTCTGGTAGAGTTTTTGATCACCTAAACTGTGCACAACAATGTTGTGACAATTTACCCCACATAAATCATTCATTCCCGTGTCATTTCATTCAGACTTGTTATGCCTCTACTCCACTTGGTGACAAATGACCATCATTTAATACAAATGGCACAACTTGACAACTCGTACATATACTGTTCAAAAAAAGAAACGCATAGCTTGTAATATTTGGTTAATTTAGTTATATGGCTACAAGGATATCCACCAAACTGCAGAAAATGTTTATCTGGTCGTCGACCTTTCGTCCATTGCCACAAGTGAGCTCTGCACGTGACGCATGCGTTATCAGTGGCTACAATGTCAAAATTGCTCATTTGGCATGACCACTCGTCATGCTTCAGTGTAATCTCGTGAAACTCGGGGAATGTTGAGCTCTCACCATGTCTTCCAAAACCCATAAAAGCGGATTGTTCGCCACAAAGAAATCAGACGACAATTCAGCGACGAAAGATGGCCCGATTGAGCAGAGAAGACCGCCAAATTGCATTGGGTCGTTTACAAGCAGGCCAAAGTCAAAGTGCAATCGCCAGGCACTTCCACGTGTCCCAGAGCACCATCAGTAGACTGTGGGTCAGGTTTCAAGCCACTGGCTCCGTTGCTGACTTGCCACGAGCGGGAAGACCAAGGGCGACAACTGCTGCTCACGACCGCTTCATACGGCTCCGCCACCTCCGGAATCGTTTCCTGTCGGCCTCATCTTCTGTCCAGGCTCTCCCCGGGCCACACCGATTATCGGACCAGACCGTGCGGAACCGCCTGCATGAAGCTGGTTTGAGAGCTCGCAGACCTCACAGAGGAGCTGTCCTCACCCGCCGCCATCGCCAGAACCGAGTGCAGTGGGGCAACCAGCACCTTCGCTGGACCGTCCGGAATCACTGGAGACACGTGTGGTTCAGCGACGAGTCCTACTTCCTGCTCCAGCGACATGATGGTCGGAGGAGGGTCTACCGGAGAGTAAACGAACGTTACGCGCCCAACTGTGTGGATGAGGCACCCGTTCATGGTGGTGGAGGCGTCATGGTGTGGGGGGCGATCAATACCGCTGGAAGGAGCACCCTGGTGCACGTCCAAGGGCGCATAACTGCCCAGCGATACGTGGAGGAAATTCTGCGCCCACACGCCCTTCCTCTTCTGGCTGACCAGGATGCCATATTCCAGCAGGACAACGCTCGCCCGCACACAGCACGACTCACCACCCAGTTCCTCACCGACCACCATGTCCAGGTGCTTCCCTGGCCATCCATGTCGCCAGACATGAACCCGATAGAACACCTCTGGGATGAATTGGACAGACGTGTGCGCAGGCGAGAAGAAGCGCCGGCAAATCACCGCGATCTATTGCAGGCACTTCAGGAGGAGTGGGACACCATCCCACAGCAAGATATCCGGCATCTGATCCAGTCCATGCCCAGAAGGTGCCGGGCAGTTGTTGCTGCTCAAGGCAGTCACACCCCCTACTGACTTGACAGCCTCGGCACCCAATCGTATTGATTGACTGATTGATTTGAAGATGCAAATGAACTGTGTGTGCATTCAACTGTGTCCATACCAAATTTCAAACAAATAATCTAAATATTGGATTTTCTGTTAATTTTTTCGAAAAATAAAACAAATTTGGCAAGTAGCAACTATGCGTTTCTTTTTTTGAACAGTATATGAAAAGAGAGTTAATTCAATTCAGAACAGTTTGTTTCGTTCAGATATCTTGTGTATTTCTTGTCTAATGTTATTCCCACTGATGCAACTGTCGATAGCATGAACTGTCAAACACGGGAGGTTTTTGCGTCAATGTTGAGACGTACCATGATACAAGGCGCTGTATTTAAGCAATGGCCTTATGGATTTCTTTCAAACTTTTAGGATTGTATGCCAACATATCAGACGTACTTTGGATTCAAGATCTCGGTTGTGTGAGAGCAGAAGTTCAGTGGCTCACGATTCTTCAGGACGAGTCCATTCCTCGCGTTACCTAGTCATCTGAGACGTAGTTGACTTGGAAATGATTTTAGATTAATGTGAACCGAGCCTTTTCAGGATATTACTGTTTCGTAGACAATGGGTTGCTGTAACATGTATAGCAAAAATACTTGTAGAGATGAAGTTGTCATCATCCTCAAGTGTTCAATCGTGGATGGAGTAGGCCTATGTTTAAAAATACTGACCCATTACCTTTGTCTTCTTTGTGCGGATAATCAGGCATATGTTCACAAAAATGTTATCTGAAGAGTTCTTATGATATGCTGACTAAAGTGGCAGTCCTGGCAGTGGCAGAAACGTTATAACACCCTGACGAAGGCCACGAGGCCGAAATATTGGTGAAAACGTGAAGGCTTGTTTTGGTTATTTTTTTCCTTATTTGTTTGTGTATATATATTTATACGGTACATTCACGGAAATCGGTGCCACCCCCCACCCTCCCCCCCGCCCCCGACACAAACACCAACTCACAAGGGAGGGTGTATTCTGAAATCAGAAAACAAATATGAAGTCGTGGTTTATAACTTATACATTCTGTCTGTGTCATTGCAGGTAATCAACACGGAACTAGGAGGATTGTGGAACGAGGCAAACCTGGATTCTCTGAGGACGGTTTACGACAGAGAGCTTGATGATTATTCTGCTAATCCTGGAAGTCAGAGGTGAGTGTTCTTGTTGCTCTCTCAACGGATATGTTCGTTTGGAAGATTATAAGATTTTGTGAACATGTTTTATTGTCATCATTTTCACTGAGCTCTCTCTTCCTCTCTCTCTCTCTCTTTCTCTCTTTCTTTTTCTCTTTCTCTCTTTATTTCTCTCTCTTTTTCTCCCTCTCATTCTCCCTATGTATCTCTAGCTCTCTCTGTCTCTGTCTGTCTTTCTGTCTTTTCTTTATCTATCTTTCTTTTTTCTTTTTTTCATGACTGATAAATCGTCAAATGAATACTACTTTAAAAACAGTTCAATTTCAATCGTCGATGCCTGAAATAAAAAATAAAGAAGCAAACAAATTAACAGAACCAGATAACTTGACTTATTTCAAACAATGTTGTTGTTTCATTTAGTCAAGTTTTGATATTTTAAGCGTTTAAGCACCGTGGTTTCATAGACTTAAAATTAAAAAAAACCAAAAAAACACTTGATGTTTTGACGTCTTTCGGTGTTACCTTTCCAGAATGTTAACCACTTTTCAAGTTAAAACGCAAATGTGGGCTATTTTGGAGATGCTTTCGTTCAGAAGCTGCCACGGGATGCTTGTGGTCGGTATCGGCACAAATAAATGTGTTATGACAGACCAAATTGAGTGTCTTCTTGTAGATGTAATGGAATACTGTTTTCTGACGTTATATTTTCTTTGTGGTTAGCCTAGAGAAGATGGTCAGCTGGATGTACATCGGAGAGATTGTACGACTGGTGTTGAAGCGACTTAAAAATGACGGAACACTGTTCCCTTCTGTGTCTCGAGATTGTGGACTCTTCAAACAGTACAGCTTCAGTTCTGAATATGTTATGATTATCGAAAGGTAAGAACGAACATTGTCCCTAGTTTTTTGTCATCTTTCTTCATCCCCCTTCTCTTGCTCTGTACCCTGCTCCTGCTCATTGTTCGATATTGTTGTCATTAACATCATCATTCGCCTAATTGTTTGTTGATGTAAAGTAGCAGAACGCTTTATATGAAGTCTCGGCTTCCTTAATACATGTCGAGTTTTGAATTCTGGGCGATGTTTGGGATAAGCTTACCACCATTTGCATGGATGTCGCGGGACATCTGTAAAACAATTTCTGAAGCCGAAACTTGTGATATTGTTTGTTTATTTGTTGCTTAACGTCCAGCCGACTACGCAGAGCCATATCAGGACGAGGAAGGGGGGGATGAAGGGGGCCACTTGTCAAGCGATTCCTGTTTACAAATGCACTAACCCATTACTTGTGTCCCAGCAGGCTTTAGTAAAACTAAATTAATACCTACTGGAAGATTACCAGTTTCCAGTATGTTAAAATAGGCTTAACCTATCTACTGCTGGACTTACTAACAGATTAAACTATACATGAATCGCGAGACAAGCGGCAAGAGAAGAGATTTTTGGAAAAAATGCAGGTGAATGAGCAAGAAGGCAGAAAAAAGAAAAGAATTCATGAAGAAAAAGAGAGCATGACAGGAAAGAGGAACCAAAAATCTACCTTACAGCAAACTAGAAAGCTCCTGCGGTTCCAAAAACAGGAGGGGCCTTTAATTTCATAACCGCAGTGCCCCACTGCGGGAAAACTTGTGATAAATAGCACAAAGAAGCGCCTTTTACGACATAAAAGGGTGCACATATTGAAACGGAATTGGAGCGATGTATTCACAGCCAATTATATAACTTTTTACAATCCAACAACATTCTCACACCTACACAGTCCGGTTTTATACCCGGCGACTCGACGATCTGTCAACTTGTCTCCATATATAATGACTTGTGTTCAAACTACGACAACGGTTTAACAACACAGGCGGTATTTTTTGATGTGTCAAAAGCTTTTGATAAAGTTTGGCACAAAGGATTATTGGTAAAACTGGAGTCGATTTGTGTTCGAGGCCGACTATTGTCATGGTTTCGTAGCTATTTAACAAACCGTGTTCAATCAGTTGTTGTTAAAGGTGCCAAGTCAGAGTTAAAAGGTTTACAAGCAGGCGTTCCTCAGGGTTCAGTGTTAGGCCCCTTATTATTTTTGATTTATATGAATGATATTGTAAATGATATTGAGTCTGTTATCAAATTGTTTGCTGATGATACTAGTTTGTCACTTGCATTAAATGACCCGATACGACGTGCCGAAATTCTTAATTCAGACCTTGATAAAATTAGTAGTTGGGCAGCACGTTGGAAAGTTACATTTAATGAAACCAAAACTAAACTGCTGAATATAAAACGTGATTTAAACCAAAATGACCCTCTATTTTTTAATGGAAATCTCCTGGAAGACATACCAGAACACAAGCATCTTGGCATTTTTTTGCAAAACGATTGTAAATGGGACGCTCAAATTAGAAATATTGTGAAAAAGACCACTTTGTTGATTAACTGCTTAAGATATTATAAGTATAAGTTATGCAGAAATAGTTTGGAAATAATGTATAAATCTTTTATTCTGCCACATTTCGATTACGCTGATGTGTTATGGGACAATTGTACCGAAGCCTTATCAAAAACATTTGAAAAATTACACCTTGAAGCATTACGTGTTATAATTGGCGGTGTGCGGGGAACAAGCCATGATAAGATTTACAAAGAAAGTGGGTTTTGTAGTTTAAAGGAACGCCGAAAACGACATAAATTAATTTTATTTCACAAAATGGTTCATGGTAAATGTCCACAATATTTAATTAACCTCTTGCCACCGCTAGTCTCTTCACTAAATCCCTACCACAGAAGACGACCATTCGAAAGATTCGTACCAGCACATAGGACAGACATATTCCGAACATCCTTCATTCCATTCTCCACAGTTTTATGGAATAATTTGCCTGATGTGATTAAAACAACAAATTCAATAAGCGAGTTTAAGCATTATTTACAAAGTCCTGATCATAGTGTACCAGCTTATTATTATTTTGGAAAACGACAGACAGAAGTTCAACACTGCAGAATGCGTTTAAATATTAGTAACCTTAATTCAGACTTGTGTAAACGCCATCTAAAAGATAATGCACAGTGTGTTTGCGGTGATCCAAATGAAACAGCCGAACATTATTTATTAAACTGCACTTTGTATGCAGATGCTCGTCTGACAACAATCAATTCGTTGCCTGTTCACTTCAGACGCGTGGAAATATTATTAAAGGGTAGCGAGCAATATTCTGTTCGTAATAACATATTGATATTTGAGTCTGTCCAATCGTTTATTGTTAAATCTGGTCGACTGATTTGATGGATGTGTTCACGCATTGATAGTGTATATGTGTGTGGGCAGGCGTATGTGTACCTCCACACTGCCTCTCTCTGTGTTATCGTATTTGATTACATAAGCAGCGTATAAGTAATGATTATTATCGTTTGTCTCGTATTTTATATGTTAACGAATTACTGCCTTCCAAAAAATGTTACATTTACTTGAATTTACATGTTGCATGTCTTAGATTTGATGCTCTCTTCCTATGCGCTTTCGTCCTAGTCTCTCCTTGTGGTTGTTAGTACTTTCTTCCCCCTCTCCCTCCCTTTTCTTTTTTATCTTCTGTAGATTCTTTTGTTCCTATTTAGCTCCCCATCCCCATTCCTTCAATTTATTCTTCTGGTTTATTGTTGTTATGTCCACCATTACGAAAATGTGTCTAATTTAGTATTGTTCTGGTCACGTGATATAAGCATCTGCTTGAGTGCGTGTCCTAGCTGTGTGTTTCCAACTGTTCATGCGAAGAAATTCTGAATAAAATTTTGTTTAAACCAAACGGAATTGGTTTGTTTTTTTAGCTGAAGCACAAGTTGTTGCAATATTTTTGACCATGTTATATACGTTTTTTAAACAGTATCAAGTGTGTGGTCCTTCCTATCTTTAGGGACACGGAGGATTCCTTTGACAAAACAGCAAACTTGCTGCGGAAGTTAGGAATCGAGGATTGCTCAGACGAAGATCTCAAGGTTGTCAGGGATGTGTGCCGACTCGTCTATGAGCGCTCAGCTTCTTTAGCTGCTGCAGGTAAACCGCCTTCTATTAGGTGTTGTCGTACGTGTAACAACGAAGTTTTTACTAACATTTGCTGTTAGGTAGGATATATTAATGGAGCTTAAATACAACTTGAAAGTAATAGTGTACCGCCAATATGACAACTGCCACTATTAATTGCCTCAGATACGTAATTTTGACAAACATTATTATGCTCTGAAAGGCTCTTTCCAATTATGCCAAGTGTGTTGGTATACCTTTTTATAACATCAATGCTTTTCAGGAGTTGCTGAAATGTGGACTTGTTTAGCAAAATACGATAACAAAATCCGCGTGTTTTGAATTATAAAAGGAGTAAACCCTTTGTTTATACATATGACAGGTCTGGCAGCACTTATCAACCATGTCAACCAGCCTGAGGTCACCATTGTTGTGGACGGAATCCTGTGCCGGAGTTATCCCCATTTCCTTGACCTGATGCACAGCAAGACACTGCAGCTTGTTAAACCGGGACTCACAGTGAGTGCATTACTTTTGCTTTCTGGATCAAATATAATATTCTTCGAAACAGAACGTACAAAAAGAAATAGTGTCAGACTAATGTTGACACACTTTTGAGAGTGGTTTTTTTCTCCCCAAAATTGTAATGAATCAATAAACAAGTGATAACAAACATGGTATACGTGGTTTTTATTTTTGTACACATACTTTCTCACTTGTGAGAGTTGATAGAATAAGCAAAGATAGGAAGAGATTTACAGACCGTTTGCAGAAAATAAATTCTACTCAGAATAAAAGTTATGCGTGTGCACGCCAGTATTGGCGAGCGTAAAGGGAGGAGATGGGGGACAGAACATATCCAAAGTACAGGGTTTGTCTAAAATTAGGTAGTGCCGTTATCAGGCTCCTCCTGGACGCTGTGTCTTCTCTCTGTACTCATTGTTGTTTGTTTGTTTAAACAAAAACACCGGTATTTTATTCGTAAACAGACACATGATAATATAACAACATCATTAAAAAGAAGCACAACAAGTTTAAAACTTATGATACGTGCTCACATAAACATGCCTGAAATTTCATGGCGGAATATGATCAATGCGACACATTTTTTGAAAAAAAGAAGAGAAAAAGAAGAGAAAAACAACAAGGAAAACTTGATTTCAATTATCGAACTCAATCTGTGTCAATACCAAAAACGAAAACAAATACAAAACGAGAACGAAAAACACAACAAAATATCAAAAAGTAGATGGGCCCCAAGTAATATATTTAAAAATAAACAACAACATCGAACTAAGGTGTCCCAAAGCTGTTTGATTTCTCAATATAGCTTTGGACAACAACAAAAATAGCACTATTTTCAAATAATTATGGAAATGTTTGAATCACCTGTCAGGAGTGTGTCAATATTTAACAAATTCTGGAGCTAATGTACCGATTGTTGCGGTTCTTGCATCATTAAACAGGGGACAAGATAACAAATAATGAAGAACAGTTTCAGCAAAATAACCACAAGAACATTCCGGGTTGTTTACTAGGTGGCGATTAAACATATCATATTGTAAAGCACTCATTCCAAGTCTTAACCTGCAATGCAAAACTTCAGTTTTGCGATTTGGGGAATAGTAATATGGTGGAATTGAAATATCAAAAGCTGCGAAATGTCGCTTGAACAGACCAACAGAATCACATTGTTGTATATTTTCAGGCAACTTATTCCAGAGACTAGTTGCAGAAGGAATAAAAGATGACTTGTACAAATCTGATTTACTCATTGTTGGATGCGGTCAATGAAGAAACAACACAACGTACACCACTGTCTGGCTGACCAGAAACATTATAGACAGTTAAACTGTCTTCTTCCCCGATACTATATTAATTAAGATACAGACTGTTTCAGTTTTTGCTTTTGAGTCTCGACAGTAATACACCCACCCAACCCCCTCCCCAAGCTATCCCACCCTACCCTACTCCACCCCAAGTAAACAAACATACACGCGCCGCAACCACCGTATTCTATCAATCAGAACGCCAGGTAAATGCAGAACAGATTTGGTCACGCTTGTAGTCACATGAAACTTGCGTTGACCATTCTGATGTATAGAGAAAATACCTTCTGTTTCAGTTCTCCCTGGTACCACCATCTTGTGACAGATCTATCGGAGCAGCTCGCATAGCGGCCGCTTCACTGCGCTTACGTAACACTAAGAAAAGCAATAAGTAGGGGTGCCGCACCTCCAGTGTCACGGGCCTTCCTGTCGGCATCGTGTACGGCGCACAGACAACTCCGCAGCAGAATTGCCGAGGGAGCTATGCCTCGCCGACCAGAACAGGCGCTACTTACTAGGATATCACAGACGGCGTTATTTCTCTGCGCGGCACCTTGAGCCGGTTTCATGGACGCCCAGTGGTCACACTGACAGTCGGACCACCGCCTCGTCACCTGCATGCGGTTGTTCAAAAACGGTTGTTCTAAGGGAGGTCAGCATTACATTCCGTCGAGCGACTCCCCCATGCAAAGAGGCACAGTCGGCCGACTGAAATCTTGTCCATCAATCCTGATTTCGTCGGATTACTGACTTTGCCCGACTGTGTTGGTGGCTCATGAAACCTGCACCTGAAACAAACTAGAGAGTGCCTGCAGATTGTGATACACACTGGTCCCCTCTTAGGGCAGCATTAGAATAAGAACTGCTTGTACTTACTTCTCTGCTTGATATGTCAAGGATGACCAAGACTTTATGATAAGCCTAGGTGTACATTGACCATGAATAGTGTTTGCTGAGTTACCGAGAAGAGCTAGCTAGAGACACCATTGTTGCATTAGCTCCAGGTTCTTTAGTGTGTATTTTATTGGGTGTATATAATGACAACATGTATTGAAGCATATGCTAACAAACAGGCGTAAATAATAACCAAGAAATCGTTTGCTGCGAAGCAAAGCAAGAATTCCATGAACATAGAACCACACCATAACTCCCCCCTCTCCCTTCGCCCTACCCAGTGCAGCATTTAGGTATCCACTTGGTATTTCACAGTATCTTTTCGTCGTGCAACATTGTCACTGTGCAATCGTGTAATTATGTTGCTATCCACAATAATGAGTTCACCGACTACATCATTGCGTCACTCTTTGAAGTCTAACGGCATATAACTGATCACAACATCAAATAACCAAAGGGAAGTTATCGCTCTAAATGAATATGACACGTGTAATGGAGCAAGTGAGAGTTATACGGAACCAATCTCCTGGCACCTGAGAGTATAACAAGCATTGAAATGAACAAGCGACTTTCATCCTCAAATTTCTAAAAATGTCAGCATCGTTTTTCAAATTTGTTTTGATAAAGGTTGCTAATAGACTGACACACGGTTTATCAAAAGCAGTAAATTGTGACTTTTAATCTGAAAGCTTTGTTTGTTCAGATATATCAGAGGTTGTGCAAGACTTAGTGGTGATTAGCTCTGATGTACTTGAATCATTAATAGTAACTTGATGAGGAAGCAATGTTTGTTCAGCTCTTAATCATGAACAGAATTGATGATAACTTAAAATTAACGGAAAAACACTTCATGAAGATACAGGGATATAACGTACACGTGTAATTTAAGGTAAAAATTAATACGCTCGTCACATGTGACAAAATGTGAGTAACATATGACTATTATGAACTTTTCATCTCTGCAATAACTGTTAGTGTGGACAGGATTTCAATTTATTCCAGACGTTTGAGTATTGCCACATTTCCACAGAAGATGTTTTGTTCATACCCTTTTACATGTGTGTGTGTGTGTGTGTGTGTGTGTGTATGTGTATGTGTGTGTGTGTGTACGTGTGTGTGTATGTGTAAGTGTGTGTGTGTAAGTGTGTCTGTGTGGATGTGTGTGTGTGTGTGTGTGTGTGTATGTGTATGTGTGTGTGTGTGTACGTGTGTGTGTATGTGTGTGTGTTCGATTGTTTATGTTTGTTCACATAGCCAATTCGCATTAAATATATGCACTTGCACGCGAGAGAGAAAGGACGACTGAACTGTTTGTTTAAAGTTTGCGTGGAATTTAACCTGTTTTGTAAAGTGTCAATGTCAATTTGTCTTTTTTCAGAATGAAAAAAACGCTGTTTGTGTGTTAATGTGTATATGTCGCACATGGCTCACAAATTGGATTATGAACAACACTGGACTTTATCCATTGTGTCTCCAAGGAGCATATCGCATGAATTATGGCCTGGAAAAACACTGAATGTAATTCGCACGCGCAAAATGTACGTTGTGTTATGCTTGTATCGTATGCAATTAAGTCATCCCTTTTGTGTTCATGTGTCGATAAGAAACTTTTCAAAGATAATGAAGACCTAACATTTACACGATATTCAGGTAAATTTCCTTTCTTAACAAAAGTAAGCAAAGAGATTCAGATTCAGCAGGACAATGTCCACCGTAAACGTGCGTCTCGTTACAATAGACCAGGATAACTCCTGGTTATCATAAAACAGTGCAGAGGAACATTCAAATCAAATGGTTAGATTTGTGCTGCAGCACTTGTCTAGAAACCCCATGCAGAAAGTATCAAGTATCAAGTTGTAACAAGCGTATTCGTATATGCATCAGGGATTTCTTTCCTCAAAATAGCACTTACGTTATTGTCAACAACGATGACCAGACAAAACCCGTAAGAACTTCTCATCTCAATACTGTGTACGAACATTTACTGTGAAATTATTTTCTAACACATTATTTGACTATCTTTGCAGGCTGTACTATGCCCGTTTTTTTAATCCCTTTATGTTCAGCTTTGGAAACCTACGTTCAATAAATAGGGGCGTGTGCACTTGATATTGTTTTCTGAAAGAGATGTACACCCTTTAAGGAACTGATCAAAACCTGTTGTAAATGTTGCATTATACTGTTATTCAACACTGTTTAAATGAAGATTGTTAAAAAAAAACCAGCCATGAGGCATTTTTGCGATGACTATCACGAAAAGTTACCCAACATATACTTTTCATTCTCGCAGGTGATAATTTATGTGTACACTCGTATTTGTATGCCTGTACTTGCAATTACGTTAAGATAAAGTAACACCCACATACACACACACACACACACACACACACACACATCACCACCACCAACTACAACAACAACAACAACAACAACAACTAGTTAATTAGTAGCATGAAACACAGTTAAACATAGTGCCCTTGCATATGTGTACCAAAGAATGTCGACATTGGTCGAGTCTTTCTGAATTATCACGACATAGGCCGAGTTATACTGAAGAATGAAAGTCGACATAGATGTTGGCCAACATAGGAAGAGTCGGTCTGACTGTATGTAGTTTGGTCGGGTTGGGTTTAAGTTGATTAGTTTAGTAGGTCGATTGACTGCTTGCTTGTAAAATATTCTTTAACTTGTAGTATTAGTTTACTGACTTGTTGCTCAAACTATGCAGTAGTACGACTGTGACACCAGCAACATGGTCTCCCGATCCGGGGTTCGCATTGTCAAACACCCGCGTCGGGGAGACGAACATCGCTGGCATCGTCTTCAGAGCTATCAAAACCCTCGTACTGTGGAAACATCACTCTCCACGTTCTGTGTACTGTGTGACGCTAGCTAGTCCTTCGTTGAATTTCCTTGGCCAAGCTCTGATACAGGCAGGCAGAACGCGCTGTCTCTCTGTCTCTGTCTGTCTCTCTGTCTCTGTCTGTCTCTGTCTGTCTCTGTCTCTCTCTGTCTCTGTCTCTCTCTCTCTCTCTCACTTAAGTTATCAATGAATCAATCAATGCGGCGACATTTCATTATACCAGCGATATGCGAGCTTTCACGCATGCAAGTCCAACTGTCAGTCCTCCTCGTCAGTGGCTAGTGGAGAGGTTCCAACACGTCACGAACAACCGCTGCAACAACTACAACGCCCCTAAAGAAATCAGGACTACCAACGTAACCAGCACGTACATCTTCCTTGTCTCCATAGCGACGTGCCGTGACGACACGCAAGGCCGCGTGGTTATCACCGAGGGTTGTACGGGGGTCGGTGAGTCGAAAGCCGCGCAAGGGAAGAAGTGGACCAACATGGGTGTGGACAACTTTTGGTGTCTTCTGGGAAAGTGTCAGAGGATGAGGGTGGACATTATGGATGATTCAAGCCTTGACGGCAAGGAAAATACATGAGAACACATTCAATATCAGTTGGCCAGATGAATGTGTTCATTGGCAGCAGCCCGTTGTTTGATCTGTGCCGTGAGCAGTTCCATCAACCGCTTCTCTTTCTCCATCCGTTTCTTCTCGAGCAGCTTGTTGACTGTGTAGAGGAAGGGGTTGATGGCCGAGTTGAGGGGCAGCACGAAGATGGCCATGGCCACGTTGACCTCGCCAGAGATGGACACTCCAGTGGACGACATAATTCCAAGCAGACCGATGGGGAACCAGCAGAGGAAGTCCGATATGGCGATGGTGATGAGTCGTTGCGCCAGCCTCTGGTCCTTGCTGGACCGCTTGATGACGCTGTCGGTCTGCTGCAGGCTGTTTTTCTGCACGGACAGGTAGATGAGGAGCTGGCCGACAGCGATAAGCACGAACAGCAAGAAGTTGAAGATGATGAGCAGGCTGAAAGAGTAGTCGTGACCGGGGAACTCTTTCCTGGTGATAGGCAGCGGGATACAGATTCCGTTGAAACTGTAGAAACCCCAGTGGGCGGTGGGAGGCAGCAGGGGGATGAGGGCTAGCACCCCACCCACCACCCACACCAAGCCTGAGGCCAGGGCCCCGCTCTTCTTGCTGAAGCGGACCCGGCTGAAGGGGAAGCGCAGCACGAGCAGCCTGTCCAGCGTGATCAGACAGATTACCAGGGCCGACACTTCGTTGGACGTCATGGACAGAAAGCCAGCTACCTTGCAGGCAACGCTTCTCCTCCAGCTGACGTCATTCCATAGGTAGGAGCCCAGGTAGTGACGGTCCGCCACGCCGATGATGGCCAGGTAGACGCCCATCAGAAAGTCAGACACACACAGCGTGACAGTGAACACCTCGAAACCGTTATTCATTTTGCTGAGAAACACGCGAGCCACGAAGGCCGTCAGGTTGCCAAGCAAGGCCAGGGCGGCGAAGAGCGCCAGGAAGACGCGGTAGATGTTGGAACGCAGCAGGTTGTCACAGGAGGACACCTCGTCACTCGGCGCAATGCATGAAGCCAGGTTGAAGCCAGGAGGAAGCATCTGAGGGCAGCACAGTTTGTAGTTGTCCGCCATGATCTTTTGAAGTTCCTCAAGGTCTTGCAAAACATCGCTAGGAAAGTAGGTCAGGGGACAGCCACGCACGTCCATCACGTGGAGAGAAGCAGGAGTCTTGAAGTCGTCAGTGGACAGTGTGTCTACCTCACAGTCACTCAGGTTGAGGATACGAATGCTGGGAAAAGGGCTGAGGGAACTCATGTGAAAACGAGACATCTTTACGCGTGAAAGGTCAAGAGTATGAAGACTGGTAAAAAGAACGGGTGGTGCACCCTGCTTCGGGAAAATGGATGCCAGAGGGTTGCCAGCAAGAGATAGGTGTTGCAGATTCGGTAGGTAAAAGAGGTGCTGACTGGTGATTTCATTCAGGTAGTTGCCGCTCAGGTGCAGAGTGTGCAGGTTATGAAGGCTCAAAATTGACAGTTTGCTTAGTCCACAGCTGGCCAGATTCAGGTAAATCAGCATCGTGTTGTTGTTGACATCGGCAGCTTGCATCCCACTAAAACTGGCATCTAAGAAACGGAGGTCAGGAAACTGCTCTTCCTGAAAAATTACCTCACAGAAGAAGGCGTGTCCGTAGCAGACACAGCCAGAAGGACACGAGACGTCACACAGAAGTTCATCGTCGTGCTGCGGGCAGTGGAACACCCCGTCACAAATCTCGGCGCGTGTGAGACAGACGGCGGACTTACGGCAGCGATAGAAACCAGGACACGTGTAGTGGTCACAGCCAGCCTCGTCCTCGCGGCCCTGACAGTCGTACACACCGTTACAGCGCGTGAAGACGGGAAGGCAGTAGCCACTACCTGGACACTGAAAATGGGCGGCTGGGCACTCCAGGGATTGGTTATTGAAAGTATAGGTGCTGTTCAAAGGTATCATCTCAACCTCTCCGGAGCCATTAAACTTGACGACGACAGGCCAAACGATTTGTTTGTTGGGGAAATACTGTTCCACTATGCACCGGTCTTCATCGCTTCCATCCAAGCAGTCATTCGCATCATCGCACACTGCTTGGCGTTTTACACACTGAAATCAGGTCAACATGTCAAAATCTTTGTTCTAGCACATGCGCTAGTACACCCTTGAGTACGTATAGATTAGAGACCAAAATATAGAACTTTTCTTAAAAAAACCGTCAAACCTCAGAAAAAGAAACTAGATTGACAAACATGTAATTCCAGTTGTTGAAGTTTTAAGATTCATGTACAATTAAACATAACACCTGGAATCGAATGCAAATGCTCCGAAAATAACACAATGGTAAGTCTTTCGAGAGCACATGCTCACAATGGAATTGTACATATGAAGAATAGCTTTTGTAAAATAAAAAAGGATCTACCCGGCCATCCCTCCCTCTCGCACCCCCAAGTCACACACACACACACACACACACACACACACACACACACACACACACACACACACACACACACACACACACAAGCTAGCTCCAGTGGAAAGTGGCGTTCCTCAAGGGTCCGTGCTCGGGCCGACGCTATTTCTGCTGTACATAAACGATCTCCCGTCAGACCTGACCTCGACTGCGCGACTTTTCGCTGACGACACAGCGTGCCATGCTGACGTCAAGACAGCAGCGGACCAAGAAAACCTCCAAACAGACCTCGACAGACTGGCGTCCTGGGAACAGAAGTGGAAGATGGCATTCCATCCTGCCAAATGCACCACCGTACACATGACCCGACGCCGTACCACCCTACCATACGAGTACCAGCTCCACGGCCAGAAACTCCAGGAGGAGACCCAGGCCAAGTACCTCGGCGTCACCCTGACCAAAGACCTGAAGTGGAACACCCACATCGCCAACATCACCACCAAGGCGAACAGAGCACTTGGCTTTGCTAGACGCAACATCAAGCTCAGCAACAAGAAGGTCAAGGCGGCTGCATACAAGGCACTAGTACGACCCATCCTAGAGTATGCCAGCCCAGTATGGGACCCACACACCGCTGAAGACAGTGCCTCTCTCGAAAAGGTCCAAAGAAGAGCAGCCAGATGGGTGTCGCATCGCTTCCGCCAGACCTCCAGCGTCAACAACATGCTCGAAGACCTTGAGTGGCCTACGCTTGAGAGCAGACGGAGGCGAGCGAGACTAACAACCTTCTACAAAGTCCACCACGACCTTGTCGCAGTGAAGAGCAACCACGCACCAAAGCCAAGCCCACCCAAGTGCACGACCAGGCAGATCCACGCTCTATCCTACGAAATCCCCCACTCTAGGACAGCCTACAGGCAGAAAACATTCTTCCCGCGCACCATTCCAGAGTGGAACCGCCTGCCTGTAGAAACTGCCACAGCGCCATCCCTGGCATCCTTTCAGGCCAGGCTGGCAACTCTCCACTGACCCATCATCCCCCCCCCCTACCCCCAACCTCCCCCCCCTGAACTTCACCCCTGACCAAGCAATAGACCGGAACCACCATCACCCAAGCGTAGCAGATTCATCACCATGCTGATGTTGGCTACCTATCACTAAGAAGAAGAAGAAGAAGAACACACACAGAGCTTATTGCAAGCACACGGATGATTATAGGCTAACAACTAAAACTGCATTTGAAAAATTAATGACTTAGCATTCTAAGTTACATAATCCCATTGGGTCACCCAACAAATCAATGTTTGGTCAAAATATGGCTAGCAGTCCCACCTTAATCTATCATCGACAACTACGCACTTTTCACTCAGGAAAACACAGACCTGTCCGTTGCGACATTCGAAGTGACGTTCCCGGTCACACGGCACGTGTACACAGAACTGTTCATCACTGTTGTCGCTGCAGTCGGGCCTGAAGTCACACACCAGGCTGTATGGTACACTCTGAAGACTGTTGGCGCAAAAAAAATATGGCGGTAGCGGCGTCTTGTCAAGACTACAGGGAGAATACAACTGCGCCCAGCATGCAGTTTGTGGGTCACATGACAGGAAGCTGTGAGTCACGTGTCCTAACGGGCAGACCACAAAGTTAGTTGAGTTCTGTACTGACTGTGAAGGTGAGTCCATGGCGGCGATTTCCACTCTTTGTTGTGGAGAGTTTTGTCTCTGGAACATTGTCAAGTTTAGTATCCTATATTCTATGCAGTTATGCTCATTGGACATAAACAAAGCTTATGGAATGAGTCGAATTTCAAATTGAAAACTAGTATCGCTGTTCAGCTCTGTTGTGCTTCAGTTACAACAAACTGCTATGGGTCTTTGTTTCTTCCTGTCTTCTATTTATCTGTGAATTAATGATACTTAACTCACACGTTACCTGTGTCTGTTCGGAAGAGCCAATCTCACAGATAAAGGGTTCACGTTGACGTGTATTACACTCGGCATAGTCTTTGGGAAAACGGAATATTAATCTGCTTGTAGAAGTAGTAATGTGGACGCACGCAGGTCTGACGTAGGCCCCGCGTTCCATAAAAGGGATGTAATAAGCAATACTGCCATCTGCATGTTGCCATGTCTGGCGGTATCTGAAACACAGATCTAACATTGTTTGTTCAATAATGTCGAAACTAAAAACCAACCATTAGTCAAACTTGCACTTTGTATCTATTTTGCGCAGAAAGCCCAAGTGATATGGTGCAGGGAGTTGATCATCCGTTACGGGCGCATTCTTGAGAAAGTCCCTTCAGAAATATTGAAGTTAGATATTTCCATAATAAATCACAACTGAGTGAAACACTGCACAAAAGCAGATACGAAAAGGCAAACCGCTGGAAGAAAGCAAAATCATGCCAAGTCTTTGTGTGCAATAAAATGTCCTGGACATGTCATATGAATGCTTACTGGCGGGGGTTGCAAGGAACAGCAAAAGAACAACAACAACAAAAGAAACAATGCAAGACATCAGTAGACTCCTTTGATGACTTTGTCTACAATTCACAAAAGATTTCACGGAAGCAAGGTGTCAGAGGACACAATGGTTTACGCTGCAACAGCCCTGAGGTTACAACGTAACCTGACGATGACAGACACTGAGAGAATGAGAGGGATAGAGAGACTGAGAGAAGAAGAGTTGAATCCTGCTTTCATGTGGTTTTAAACAGACATAATTGGTTCTGTTCTGTTCACACACTACTTTCAGTCCACCTACCTGCAAGGGTCAAGTCCCAAGAAATATGTCTCTGTATTCCTATCTTATCACTCTCCTCCTGGTTTGTTTTTCTTTCACATACATGTTCCCTTCCTTTTTGACAGGTTGACAGCAAACTCTAAACAATTTCTTTTCATCACAAAAGTGATCTTTGGAATTGACTGACGTAGTCCGGAAGAATTCATGCATCAACTCACGTCACGTATTCGACGTAATCACTTCGCATAACTTATAGTCTTGGTATGTCGTTGGCTTTCATATTTCCTACTTGTAAAATTACCCTCAAAGCTAACCGAGACTAGTTGAGGTTGTATCAATGCGCCTCGCCAGATGACTGGTAATATTTAATGAGTTGGGGCATTCTGACCAATCGCAGGATCTGTTTAATTAAAACTCCAACTTGATTGAATTACAATTATTAATATTGGTCACGAACACAGTGATACTTACATTGGAGGGAAAGTGAGAGGCGTGGTACTGAGTCCTATGAACACGCTTCCGTGAACGTGCCGGATAAAATGTTCCAGAGCCTGCCAGTGTCGGGGACTGTTCAAACTGGCCAATTTACCACCACGGTGTCGACATTGAAAATCGACCTCATTCCATGATACTGGAGGACGCGGAAATTTCTGCAAGTACATAGGCTGTCGTGCAACAAATAATTATTCTCTCTCTCTCTCTCTCTCTCTCTCTCTCTCTCTCTCTCTCTCTCTCTCTCTCTCATTCTCAGACAGAGCTGTGCGCTCGCTTTGAATTTGCTGTGTTCTAATGGATCGTACTGTGGGCAGCGGTGTTTTTCCAAGTTGAAAGTGGTATGTGTGGTATGTGTGGTATGTGTGGTTCGGTGATCTCAAGGACTTGATGCTTGTAGTAGGACATTGAATGAAAATGTTTAGCTGAAAAGGAATTGTGACATTTCAATGTCGGCCCTTTGTTCTCGGCCTTCGCTACCCTCTGTTCTGTGTGACGTCATGTGACCCATCCGCTGGCCCCTTCCCCGGACTTGGGGGCAAGCCCGCCGCCTAACCCTTTCAAGTGGCTGTGAGGGCCGGTGGAACGGCGTGTGTACACGGTGCGTGTGAAACCTTTCAACCGTCCATCTCTTCTTTCCGTTACTAATCACTGTGCAGTACACGTTGTGGCTAGCTCGTCATCATGACGCAACAGGGTTCTCTGTGTGGCGTGTGTGTTGCAGCGTCATATGTTGCCTGACTGAACACCGATTCGTGAGGGGGGTTTCGCTTGTTAAAAGTACTTTGGGTACCGCGTCGCCCGAAACTGATAAATGTGTTTGACTTTGAGAATGATGTGAACTGTATCATGTGTTTCTCTCTCGGCTGGCCATGAGCTTTGTGTGTTCAACCCCATATTCCCCTTATTTATATGTTCGTTATTACTTACATGTACCATCACTTTTAGTGCTATAATCATGGCCCTCCACCATAACAGCACAGCAAGTAGCTGGGTCCCAATCGTTGACATAAAGATAGACCCGAAACAACTGACATTTGATGTACCCCCCACCATATTGCCTACAGCAAGGCAAGTTTTATATCTACGGTATGTTCGAGACATAGAATCCCAGCAGGACTTCTCTGTGAAATAGCTGGATGAAGCTGATGATCCACGTCGCCCCATCACTGTGCAAGATTCTGACTCTTTAACCGATATTCCGACTACACTCCCATCATCTGACTTGTACAGTACCAAAATCTCAGTGGAATGCGGCAGCAAGAAGCTTCCTACTATTACACTGTATTGCACCACAGGGACAATTCTTGTACAAGGCACTAAGTGTCCTACATGGAGGAACACCGAATTCACTAGTCTTGAGGAATGCACTCTGTAATCGTACAACTGAGAGCTCCACTCTACAGGCCAAACTGACCAGGCTACCACTGCCATGTACGTCACGCTCTGCTAGCGGCAGTCTTGTCTTGCGCGACATTGACCCCATCGCAGCAGAAGCATCGGGTCAGCCTCAGTCAAAGGAAAAGCCCATCAGAGCCTCGCGTCGGCTTCGCGGGCAAACTGAGTCGACAACGCCCTACTACAGCGCCCCCCTCCGGCGATCAGCCTGACACACCCACCCACCCGTCCAATCATCTCCTCCCCCCAATCCTTGAGTCTGACCAAGCTGCACCAGTCCGTGGCGATGAAGACGAAGACAAAGCTATCTCCCCTGGACCCTCCCCCGGCTTACTGTCTGTGGCTGTGCGACCCTCTGAGGTCACCGTTGCTGACAGCGAAAGCGTGGTTGGCCCTCAGATCTCCCCATTGGTGCTTTCCGCTTCTTCTTTGACTACTGCCTAGACCCTGCCTGAGGCATCCCCCACGACAGAGGGCCCCACTCTTACTTCCCCTTCTCTGCCAGACCTTACTGCAGAACTATCAGATGATGTCCAGTCTCTGATAGAAACTGCAAAATGTCAAGTAAAGGCAGACCTAAAACAACACATGAAGATGGAATTTGAGAAGGTTTATGAAATCATGGACGCGCTAAAGGACATATCACTTGTGATTTAAACACACATTTTTCCAAAATAGCTGAAAAAGTTATCATAAACGATAAAACTACCTTAAATACATTGGAAGTTTTGGAAGACTTCTGTAAATCAAAACAAATTTCAACTCAGTTAAATATTCCTCCGCTTATGGTGCCTGAAGTATTTCACGCACTCACTCATTTAAAACAAACGGGTATCCGGGGGATAGACGGGCTTGGTGGAAGGATTCTTAAGTTATCAGCCCCTGTAATTTCCGACACCCTCACTTACATTTATAATCTCTGTTTAGACCAACAATGTTTTCCAATAGCCCTTAAGCAGGCTAAAATCATTCCTCTGTTTAAATCTGGCGAAAAGAAAGACCCCTCAAATTATAGGCCGATTTCTATACTGTCTGTAGTATCAAAACCACTGGAAAAACATATAAACAAACACCTATTAGCGAACTTTGACCACAATCAATTATTTCACCCTAACCAGTCTGGGTTTAGAGCTTATCAATCGTGTCACACTGCCTTAGTCTCTCTTGTTGATCAGTGTTTGCAAAAGATCAACGATAATGAATTTTGTGGAGCTGTTTTTGTAGATTTTGCCAAAGCTTTTGATGTAATTGACCACAAGTTGTTACTGAGGAAACTCACATTATATGGACTCGGGATTGGTTCAGTTGAACTTATAACTTCTTTTCTCAGTGACAGGCTGTATACCCCGCAGTGGGGCACTGCGGTTATGAAATTAAAGGCCCCTCCTGTTTTTGGAACCGCAGGAGCTTTCTAGTTTGCTGTTAGGTAGATTTTTGGTTCCTCTTTCCTGTCATGCTCTCTTTTTCTTCATGAATTCTTTTCTTTTTTCTGCCTTCTTGCTCATTCACCTGTATTTTTTCCAAAAATCTCTTCTCTTGCCGCTTGTCTCGCGATTCATGTATAGTTTAATCTGTTAGTGTTCTGATGTAAGTCCAGCAGTAGATAGGTTAAGCCTATTTAACATACTGGAAACTGGTAATCTTCCAGTAGGTATTAATTTAGTTTTACTAAAGCCTGCTGGGACACAAGTAATGGGTTAGTGCATTTGTAAACAGGAATCGCTTGACAAGTGGCCCCCTTCATCCCCCCCTTCCTCGTCCTGATATGGCTCTGCGTAGTCGGCTGGACGTTAAGCAACAAATAAACAAACAAACAGGCTGTATACGCAAACGCCTCAGCATCAAGTATGCAGGATGTACGATATGGCGTACCACACGTGTCAGTTTTAGGCCCTCTCCTCTTCTCTATATACATAAATGACCTTCCCCTTCACATTGAGAATTTGTGTGATCTTTTTGCAAATGACACACAACTACATTCTAGTAACACCAATTTAGGTCGTTTATCAGAATCACTGCAAGAAAGTTTAAACCAGTTGAGTGAATGGACTGAGCTAAATCCCATGTCCCTTAACCCGCAAAAAACAAAAAGCATGATAATAACAACTAGGCAAAAACGCCAGAACATAACCTCAATAGTTCACGATCTAACGGTTAATGATAAACTTGTTGAAAAGGTCGACCATCATAAAGTTTTGGGAGTGACCATTGATAACAACTTGTCTTGGTCACACCACATCAAACAACTTTCTAAACTCGTGTCCAAGAAAGTTTATGTATTATCTAGAATCAAGCACTTTCTGAATTTGGAAGCCAGGAAATTATTCTTTTATGTTCATATTCAGTCTGTTATTGATTACGCGTCTACCTTGTGGGACTCGGCAAGTGAAAATTCATTCAAACCACTTATTAGGTTACATAAACGAGCGCTTAAAGTAGTACTATTAAAGAAAACAACCCTATCTGAGTTAGACTACATAAACTTAGGGATTTTTCCTCTGAAGGCAAGACTAGGTTATAATACAGGTGCCCTTGTGCATCCCATTATGCATGGATGTGTACCTCAAACCATACCGGCACGGTTGGCCTAGTGGTAAGGCGTCCGCCCCGTCATCGGGAGGTCGTGGGTTCGAACCCCGGCCGGGTCATACCTAAGACTTTAAAATTGGCAATCTAGTGGCTGCTCCGCCTGGCGTCTGGCGTCTGGCATCTGGCATTATGGGGTTAGTGCTAGGACTGGTTGGTCCGGTGTCAGAATAATGTGACTGGGTGAGACATGAAGCCTGTGCTGCGACTTCTGTCTTGTGTGTGGCGCACGTTAAAATGTCAAAGCAGCACCGCCCTGATATGGCCCTTCGTGGTCGGCTGGGCGTTAAGCAAACAAACAAACAAACAAACCTCAAACCATATTTTCCAAATTCACGTTAAAAACTTCACGCCAATTGATGAGATTGAACACTCCTCTGCCTAGGATTGACCTATTCAAATCTAGTTTAGTTTACTCAGGTATCAGTCTCTGAAACACTCTTCCGACAATCCTGCGACAAACTACCAGCACAAACGTTTTTAAGATCAAATATACATCTTATCTCATGAAGTCAAAATAAACATTTGTTGTCACTAGAACGGTTGTTAAAACCAACAACCGGTGCTTTTCAACAATGTATTATTATTATTATTTATTTTTCCCCTGTTTTTATATTTAGTCAAGTTTTGACTAAATATTTTAACATCGAGGGGGAATCGAAACGAGGGTCGTGGTGTATGTGCGTGTGTGCGTGTGTGTGTGTGTCTGTGTGTGTGTCTGTGTGTGTGTGTGTGTGTGTAGAGCGATTCAGACTAAACTACTGGACCGATCTTTATGAAATTTGACATGAGAGTTCCTGGGTATGAAATCCCCGAACGTTTTTTTCATTTTTTTGATAAATGTCTTTGATGACGTCATATCCGGCTTTTCGTGAAAGTTGAGGCGGCACTGTCACGCCCTCATTTTTCAACCAAATTGGTTGAAATTTTGGTCAAGTACTCTTCGACGAAGCCCGGGGTTCGGTATTGCATTTCAGCTTGGTGGCTTAAAAATTAATTAATGACTTTGGTCATTAAAAATCTGAAAATTGTAAAAAAAATTAAAAATTTATAAAACGATCCAAATTTACGTTTATCTTATTCTCCATCATTTGCTGATTCCAAAAACATATCAATATGTTATATTTGGATTAAAAACAAGCTCTGAAAATTAAATATATAAAAATTATTATCAAATTTTTTTTTTCGAAATCAATTTAAAAACACTTTCATCGTATTCCTTGTCGGTTCCTGATTCCAAAAATATATAGATATGATATGTTTGGATTAAAAACACGCTCAGAAAGTTAAAACGAAGAGAGGTACAGAAAAGCGTGCTATCCTTCTTAGCGCAACGAATACCCCGCTCTTCTTGTCAATTCCACGGGCACTGCCTTTGCCACGGGCGGTGGAGTGACGATGCTACGAGTATACGGTCTTGCTGCGTTCAGTTTCATTCTGTGAGTTCGACAGCTACTTGACTAAATATTGTATTTTCGCCTTACGCGACTTGTTTTTTAATGCAGTGTATGTCAATGGGCATGGCGTTTACAGCTTTGTACCACATCATACCCTCAGCATATTACCAATACCTGTCCCAATATAGGCCAACAGGTCTAAGAGGACGTTTAACCCAAATAGTTAGTCAGTCGTCCACAGAAATGACGAACGGAAGGAGAAGAAGTGTTTATAAAAACACTTTTTGGGAATTCCTTGCACCAACAACACCACAAGAAATGTTTAGTTTCTATGCTCTAGAACTAAGGAAATAATGCGTAAGTTGAATGAAAGGTACCAATTCTTAATTACACATTGCTATTGAAAGCATTTTTGACATAACGTTGCCATCACACATCCCCCCCCTCCCCCCGTGCATGTTGGTCCCACATCTCAATGTAAGGTTGAAAACACGTCAAACAGGGTGGGGGGGGGGGCGGGTGGATGCATACCAAGGAACTGAGGATGCAGCATTTTCCTGCAACGTCAAGGTATCCACGGCCACACTCAGCACTAGAGTATGGACAGTCGTCTTCATCTTTACCGTCCGCACAGTCGGGCCGCAGTTTGCATGAAGTGAAGTGCTGTTTAAACTGCGGCCAGTGAGGTACAGAGCAGTTCCATCGCCCGCCCTCCAGCTGCTGAGGTTTGTCACTGTCGTTGTGCAGTGAGAAGCGGAGCTTGAAGCCTGTGGAATAACATTTCAAAACTCTGACTGACACTGGCATGAGTTATCACTGGAGATGCTTGTATTGTTAATGGAGCTAATCGCAAAGCAGTGATTGATTTAATTGACGATGTTCGGATATAACTATCAGGCATGGGAATTCTGTTAGCATCCGAGGATTTCCGAGAAAAGCTACACATTTCCGAGAACAAAAACGAGGAACTAAAACTGAAAAAGAGAGTCTGCCTAGTATGACCAATGTCCTCCATTAAACCGTCCCCTCTTTTCGTGAGATTCTGCCCGTGTGAGTCAATTTTGCAAACAAAGAGTGAATGTGTTCAAAATAATATTAATTCAGTTGAAGGACTAAAATGATCGTTGGTTACTGGCAATACAAAACATGTATTATATTTGGTCAGTTGTTTTGCTGTGAAAAGTTCATGAAACATACTCCCAGAATGCGCCAGATTGCACAGATTTTAAACTAGATTTCAGAAAAATTCCGGGGGACTTCCCTATTTCCCGAGATTTTTCTTTCAACCAATTCCCATGCCTGAACTCTGTCAAGTTGTGTACGGGTTGTGAAAGAGTTGCTTCCCATTGTTTCTATGGAAACACTGAGGCAATCCTACAATGTCACGTGTAGCTCGCCTCAGTGTTTCTATGGACAAGCAAGTAAAAACAAGGGAAAGCAGCTCTTCCACAATCCACAGAGCCCCGATAGTTATTTCCGTAATTCGGCCATTGTGGAATGTCAGTCGTGTTACACGGGGCTGGAATTCATTAGTGAGAAGCTGCAACCTAAAATGTGACCCTCCACCACGAAATGAGTCGCATGTCACCTCGCGCGGTTTTGTGCTAGGCTTAATATAAGTCCGGGAAGTGTCTGGTAACAGTGTGAGGGTCACCTTAGTCGCAGGCTTATAACTCAAACAGTTTTCGCTCTTTTCTAAAACGGGTTTCACCACTGGATAGAGCATAAAAAACTCTTTGTGAAAATGTAAAAAATATGAAAATCATGCAAAGGTGACATGCGACTCATTCCGTGGTGGAGGGTCACAAATGGACACTTGAAGATCTGTTAAGCTGTCTCTTAATTCATAAAATCAGTGTGATTGTGCATGGGGGGGGGGGGGGGTTAAAAACACTGTCTGACATAAAATCGCCCAAGAGCTTCGCAGTTCGACTCAGGGTTTCAAATGATGAGAACACACAATAGGAATTCCTTAGAACTAGCGTTTAAAAATACAGTTATTCAAATCGAAAAGGCTGTGTTGGGTAGTCTTTGTAGACCGTATATTGTTCCACGGACTATGTCTTCGTGTACACTATGTTTTATATTGTATTAGCCCCATCGAGCATGGATTTGTCACTTGCTCGCTCGATTACAGATTTGAATTTCTGAAGCCAACGGTTTTCGTCTGGCAACACACATGCGTATAGATCAGCACTGAATACAATGTGACAATGAATAGACTCGATCGGGTCTAAATTACAGCCCTGGTATTTCTCAAGGTCAAATTCGCTAGAAAGCCCCGTGTATGTTAAATTGATGACACGATTGATTATCCCAGATGATCCTCTTGCCGAGGTGAACGATCTTCAGATATACTGTTATGTTGTACACAAAACTTCAATGCATACAGTTGAACATTGTAGATGTTTTGGTAAACGGCATGCTCACATCTGATTCTGTCATGGCCCATAAAAAAGAAGAGTCCGACTGTTCACACGACCGATTGCCAATATGCAGATCATTATATACTTACAGTTTGCTATGAGAAATTATAACAATACCGCGTTTAAGTGTTTGTGTGTGTGTGTGTGTGTATGTGTGTGTGTGTGTGTGTGTGTGTGTGTGTTCTGGGGGGTTATTGGTAGTAAGATATAGCTTTTTTCTACGTCGGTAGCAAGTGTAAGTTACCATACCAACCAACCTGCCATGCTAAGTTGGTTTCCATAAGCACTTTCAATCTTCACAAACCACACGTGCAAAACATCTGTCTTCCAAACGGCGGGAGAGACGAGTTCAGAGGAGCAGGAATCTACAGAATTCTTTGTATCCTCCAGGTAAACACGCAAGCCGCCTTCACGAAAACATTCAAGAAAAGCAAAGCTGACCATGATATAGGAGTAAGGAGAAACATTGATCTGACTCCAATGTTCCATGGAATTGAACGAGAACCGGTTGTGGCCATCGAAGTTTGCTGTCTGAACGTATCCTGTAGGAACAGAAGAAAGACACAAAAACACATTAGGAAAGGTTAAACACTTAATGATAATACTACCACTACTACTAATACTAAGGGTATTTATATGGCGAAAATCCTAATATAGTTCTAAGCGCCTTACAATCAATCTTCATTATATTACTCTTCATTACAGCAACAATACACAGTTAAAGAATCTTCAAATGAATAAAAACACAATCACGTACACAATGCACATTCAAATAAATCGATCTCTATCAACTGCAATCACAAAAATCGCTTAACATAACCACACACACACACACACACACACACACACACACACACACACACACACGCACACACACATACACACATACACACACACACACACACACACACACACACAACAGCATTCCATGATTACTTGATAACGGCTGTTATTGTTAATCGTTGAATGATACAGATCGTGTCTGTAAGAGAGAGAGACAGACAGACAGCCAGACAGACAGACAGAGACAAACAGAGACAGACAGAGACAGAGGTAGACAGAGACAGAGAGGAGGGGGGGGGGAGCTACAAAAGTAGAGAGGCTGACATTGACACAGACGTTATTGTGAAGGCCAACATCCCATATACAACTACAAGAACGAAAAAAGTACACACAAATAAACAAACAAACATACAAACAAAAACATGAAATATGCATATCTTAAAAACAAGACAACAACAACAACAACAACAAACCAATAAGAGCATTCGAAACTAGGCAAACCTGTAGACTTAAACAACATGCACTATTTCAACAGCACGTACGTTCAATGAGTTCTTGAGAGCTCTTGATTGTACAGACTATATATACGCTCGTACATTGCTAAATATGTACCATGGTAGAGCTGAAGAAGAATGGACCTGCTGAAGAAAGTACAGTGTAGAAGAAAGTGACTTGCATGAGCCCGGTGGGCCATATCCTGGTGTGGTTTTTTTAAACTACAGAGCGTGCCATAAGTGATGCATACTCGAGCTTGACAAACTAGAAACTGAAATTTGAAGCGTCGCACGAAACTTCGCTGCGTTTGAACTAAAACATGATGTGACCTTTTTTTTTTTTTATCTCAGAAGTTTATAACTGTGGTCTGTTAGTTTTATATGCGTGCTTGTTGAGTTATGAACAATAACATGTCCAGTAACAATAAAAAAATCTAAGAGTTAGCTAGCAACAACTTACTGTATAGGGGAGAAAAGCTGAAGAATCTCAATCATTGAACGGCAAGAATGTCTGGGAAAAACCTAGGAAATATTGTGTAACTGTTCCAACCGCTTGAGTAGCGAGATGGAGTGATGTAGAACCCTATCTGTAGAAAGTCTCAGTGAGAGTGTACATTTCCGTTCGAGGAAGACCATCGATTATTATTTTGGGCTGTTTGACCCATTTTTGAGTCAAATTTTTGAATGTATTGGATGGAAACGTGATTGGTAAATAAAAAAAGAGCAGCTTGTTTCTAAGCTTATTGCAGAATTCGAAAACAAATCTGTAGTGTATTGCCTTTCTGTAGCAGACAAAGTATGTTGGATGATTATACTTATCTCCCCTGAATGTGTGTGTCGCTGCTGTTCGTACAGTGATGGAAGCCAATACATGTGACTGAACTCAAAGTTCGTATTATTGTATTTTGTTCTACGAGAACCTACTGAATGGTTGTATGCATGAGCCTGATGAAGCATGTTACAAAATCTGCTCTGATCACAACCATGACATGGCGAGAAGATAGTAGAAGACTATTTGTTTTAATCATCCCAGTCCCGACATCTTAATGTAAACAAGAGGCGAAGCCTTCAAGGCTCACGTAAGAAATAGACAAACAGTAACACAAACTCAATCACTCCGTCACACATACACACCCACACACACAGTAAGCTTAGGTGACACTGTGCAAGAAAGAGAGACACTAGATCTAGATCTGTCTGT
>NC_090252.1:6095569-6113069 GCF_037325665.1 Littorina saxatilis | reverse complement strand
TCATGTCTCACCCAGTCACATTATTCTGACACCGGACCAACCGGAGTGTGTGTACGTGTGAATGTGTGTGTGCATGAGTTTGTGTGTATGTTTGTGTGTGTATGAGTGTGTATATGTTTTTGTTTGTAAAGGTGTGTGTGTCCGTCTGTCTATGTGCGTATTTGTTTGTTTGTTTCCATAATTATCAGGGCGGTGCTGCTTTGAGATATAACGTGCGCCACACAAAAGGCAGAAGTCGCAGCACAGGCTTCATGTCTCACCCAGTCACATTATTCTGACACCGGACCAACCAGTCCAAGCATGCACTAACCCCATAATGCCAGCCGCCAGGCGGAGCACCCACTAGATTGCCAATTTTAAAGTCTTAGTTATGACCCGGCCTGGGTTCTAACCCACGACCTCCCGATCACGGGGCGGACGCATTACCACTAGGCCAACCGTGTATGTGCGTATGAGTGTGTGTATTGTGTGTATGAGATTTGTGTGAGTCAATGTGTGTGTGTGTGTGTCTGTGGGTGTGTGCGTGCATACATGCGTGCGTATGTACATGTGTGTGTGTGTGTGTGTGTGTGTTTGTGTGGGTGTGTGTCTGTCTGTATAAGAGATAAAGAGAGAGAGAGATAGAGTGGGTTGTTGGTTTGTGTTTGTGCGTGTGCGTAAGTGTATGTGTGTGTATGTGTGTTTGTTTGTAAAGGTACTATGTCCGTCTGTCTATATGTGCGTATGGGGGGGTGTTTTGTGTAAACAGTGAAGTGTGTGTGAGAGAGTGAGTGAGTGAGTGTGTATGTGTGTACGTGTGTAACTTGGGTGTGTGTGTGTGTGTTCGTGTGAGAGAGAGAGAGAGAGAGAGAGAGAGAGAGAGAGAGAGAGAGAGAGAGAGAGAGAGAGAGAGAGAGAGAGAGAGAGAGAGAGAGAGAGAGAGAGGTAGAGGTTTGTCTTTCGCTGGGGTATGCAGTGCCTTGGCGTTGCACATCTACTTAATTTAAATTGTATATGTGAGTGTGTAGACTCTGCTCTGTATGGTGTCATGTTTTGTTAAAATCGCTCGCATTCTCGAGAAAATATGTTCATGCGAATTTAGAAACTGATCCAATTTCAGCCTACATGAACGTCATGCAATTACTTCATTTCCAGACTTATCGAAAAGAAACGTTACGATAATTAAACTACAAACACATCGTTACAACAAACGTAAACCAGGGATTAATGCCATTTACCAAATAGATTATGTGATTGTAATTGATCGGTCAGATACCCCATTCAATTACCCAACCCTTGTTTGTATGATTCTTGGCACGTACTCATATTCAAAATTGTGTATCATTAAGTCTGTCTGGTATTAGTCTAGCAGCGGAACGAAATTCAGATCTGGATGGAGCAGTTGATGCCTGGACGGAGCGGTGGGGGAGCACATCGGGACAAGAACAGGTGTAAGGACAGTCAATCAATCAATCAATATGAGGCTTATATCGCGCGTATTCCGTGGGTACAGTTCTAAGCGCAGGGATTTATTTATTTTTTTATTTTTTTTTATTTTATGTAATTTATATCGCGCACATATTCAAGGCGCAGGGATTTATTTATGCCGTGTGATATGGAATTTTTTTTACACAATACATCACGCATTCACATCTGCCAACAGATCGCAGCCATTTCGGGGCATATCCTACTTTTCACAGCCTATTATTCCAAGTCACACGGGTATTTTGGTGGACATTTTTATCTATGCCTATACAATTTTGCCAGGAAAGACCCTTTTGTCAATCGTGGGATCTTTAACGTGCATACTGACCCCAATGTAGTGTACACGAAGGGACCTCGGTTTTTCGTCTCATCCGAAAGACTAGCACTTGAACCCACCACCTAGGTTAGGAAAGGGGGGAGAAAATTGCTAACGCCCTGACCCAGGGTCGAACTCGCAACCTCTCGCTTCCAAGCGCAAGTGCGTTATCACTCGGCCACCCAGTCCTCGACAGCAACAACAACAAAACAAACCAACAAAGTCTGTCCGGTAGATTTCGCTAATGCAAATGGCATCCAAATAATGACCTTGATTGTCCGTGGAATCAGAAATGTCTTCCTTTGCCTGTTTGAAACTCGCTGTCTCTGCATATGTGCCTGCAACGCATGAACACGATGATGGCAAAGTGTAATGCATGCACGCACTGTGTGTGGCAGGGCTGTCATTCTCGCACTGTGTGTGGCAGGGCTGTCATTCTCGCACTGTGTGTGGCATGGCTGTCATTCTCGCACTGTGTGTGGCAGGGCTGTCATTCTCGCACGTCAAGGCGTTTATCAACATGCTGGATCCGGTTGAATGTTTGAGTAAAGAATTGTGTGACAGGGAAGGCAGATATGACAAACGCACACACACACACACACACACACACACACACACACACACACACACACACATACGTGTCTGAGGGGGGATATCTGGACATTTGCCGCAAAGAAAAATGTGTTATATCTGGACTTGTTTATTTCTAAAGCTACAGACACGGAGTGCGAGTGTAAACATGTGTTAGACTTTAAGAATACTTTTTGAGATTTAAAAAAACCCCACTTATTATTGAAAGTTACATACCCAAAAATAGAGATTCTGAAACACGTGTTATATCTGGACATCTGCCACCTAAATGTGACTGATAGCCGGACATATGACCGGAAAGCTGTAAATACTATCAACTTTATCAAAATAGCGTTACATATGCGTGGTAGTACAAAAAAGCTACCAGTAATTCCAATTTTTTTTTTGGTTTTTTTTGACAGGGACAAGCTAAGGGGAACTTTAACGCCTCTCGGCGTATTTTTTTGAGTCAAATGTCTCCGCAGCTGATAGTTGGTAGACTTTATTGGATGTCGTTATTCAAATGCAATCCGTCAGAGACAGAAAGCTTAGAAAGGAATTACGTTGTATTGTTTTCCTGCTTTGCCTGGCTCAGGTCGGGAAATTCAGGACCGAAATTACCCAAGGTGCAACTCATTCGTTTTGATGAGTTTCAAGTTTCTTAAAAGTTTTCGCAGCTGTTGGTAGACTTTATTGGATGTCGTTAATCATATGTATCCGTCAGAGACAGAGAGCTTAGAAAGGAATTACGTAATTGGTAGACTTTATTGGATGTCGTTATTCAAATGCAAACCGTCAGAGACAGAAAGCTTAGAAAGGAATTACGTTGTATTGTTTTCCTGCTTTGCCTGGCTCAGGTCGGGAAATTCAGGACCGAAATGACCCAAGGTGCAACTCATTCCTTTTGATGAGTTTAAAGTTTCTTAAAAGTTTTCGCAGCTGTTGGTAGACTTTATTGGATGTCGTTATTCAAATGTATCCGTCAGAGACAGAGAGCTTAGAAAGGAATTACGTAATTGGTAGACTTTATTGGATGTCGTTATTCAAATTACAAACCGCCACAGACAGAAAGCTTAGAATGTTTTTTGGTTTTTTTGGGTTTTTTGCGCATAAAAAAAAGACTTCAGGCCAGATTTTCTTTACAAAACCGGGGACGTAGGGTAGGGGAAGGGTATTTTTACATTTAGTCAAGTTTTGACTGAATGTTTTAACGTAGAGGGGGGAATCGAGACGAGGGTGGTGGTGTATGTGTGTGTGTGTCTGTGTGTGTGTGTGTGTGTGTGTAGAGCGATTCAGACTAAACTACTGGACCGATCTTTATGAAATTTGACATGAGAGTTCCTGGGTATGAAATCCCCGAACGTTTTTTTCATTTTTTTGATAAATGTCTTTGATGACGTCATATCCGGCTTTACGTAAAAGTTGAGGCGGCACTGTCACGCTCTCATTTTTCAACCAAATTGGTTGAAATTTTGGTCAAGTAATCTTCGACAAAGCCCGGACTTCGGTATTGCATTTCAGCTTGGTGGCTTAAAAATTAATTTATGACTTTGGTCATTGAAAATCTAAAAATTGTAAAAAAAAAAAATTGTTTTTTACAAAACGATCCAAATTTACGTTCATCTTATTTTCCATCATTTTCTCATTCCAAAAACATATAAATATGTTATATTTGGATTAAAAACAAGCTCTGAAAATTAAAAATATAAAATTTATGATCAAAATTAAATTTTCCAAATCAATTTAAAAACACTTTCATCTTATTCCTTGTCGGTTTCTGATTCCAACAACCTATTGATATGATATGTTTGGATTAAAAACACGCTCAGAAAGTTAAAACGAAGAGAGGTACAGAAAAGCGTGCTATCCTTCTCAGCGCAACTACTACCCCGCTCTTCTTGTCAATTTTACTGCCTTTGCAATGAGCGGTGGACTGACGATGCTACGAGTATACGGTCTTGCTGAAAAATTGCATTGCGTTCAGTTTCATTCTGTGAGTTCGACAGCTACTTGACTAAATGTTGTATTTTCGCCTTACGCGACTTGTTTTTTTTTTTTTTAAAGCATGAAAAGACTAGGTGTCTAAAGCAGAGTTCCACTATACTTTTTGGTTTGAAACGTTCACAAATGCTTTGGGTATTACCAAATGTAGGCAACTAGATGCTACAATGAATATATATATATCGCAATAATTGATCATTTATGTCAAAAAGTGGAGATTTGTGCGCATGTTCGGGGTTATGCTCGATACAGACTAACACAGAACACCCAAACCCTAATGGGGAGCTGGGCCAATGTAAAAGCAATGTTTTGGCGTCAAAACATTTTTCAGATTGCTTCTAGATTTCTCTCAAAATTAATAAACTAGTTTAATCGATGTGCCAGCTCTGAGCAATAGCAAAATGGGCGGAGCTTAGGTTTGTTCCAGCTCTGACGCAATTCGCAAAACGGACAATATAAGGCCCGTATAGATGAAATATGTACTCCTGATGATAGAATAGCATATATTTAACACTTCCTATCAGTGGATGGCATCAAAGTTGTGAAATCTGCTTGTTATGCGGCAAAAACGAAATGTTCCAGCTCTGAGGTGTTTGATCTCCCTTTCCCTGTCGCGATATAACCTTCGTGGTTGAAAACGTCGTTAAACACCAAATAAAGAAAGAAAGAAAGAGCCGATTTGGTTGAAAAATGAGAGCGTGACAGTGCCGCCTCAACTTTCACGAAAAGCCGGATATGACGTCATCAAAGACATTTATCAAAAAAATGAAAAATACATTCGGGGATATCATACCCAGGAACTTTCATGTCAAATTTCATAAAGATCGGTCCAGTAGTTTAGTCTGAATCGCTCTACACACACACACGCACAGACAGACAGACACACATACACACACTCACAGAATGAAACTGAACGCAATGCCATTTTTCAGCAAGACCGTATACTCGTAGCATCGTCAGTCCACCGCTCATGGCAAAGGCAGTGAAATTGACAAGAAGAGCGGGGTAGTAGTTGCGCTAAGAAGGATAGCACGCTTTTCTGTACCTCTCTTTGTTTTAACTTTCTGAGCGTGTTTTTAATCCAAACATATCATATCTATATATTTTTGGAATCAGGAACCGACAAGGAATAAGATGAAAGTGTTTTTAAATTGATTTCGACAATTTAATTTTGATAATAATTTTTATATATTTAATTTTCAGAGCTTGTTTTTAATCCAAATATAACATATTTATATGTTTTTAGAATCAAAAAATGATGGAAAATAAGATGAACGTAAATTTGGATCGTTTTATAAATTTTTTTTTTTTTTTACAATTTTCAGATTTTTAATGACCAAAGTCATTAATTAATGTTTAAGCCACCAAGCTGAAATGCAATACCGAAGTCCGGGCTTCGTCAAAGATTACTTGACCAAAATTTCAACCAATTTGGTTGAAAAATGAGGGCGTGACAGTGCCGCCTCAACTTTCACGAAAAGCCGGATATGACGTCATCAAAGACATTTTTCAAAAAAATGAAAACAATGTATGGGGATTTCATACCCAGGAACTCTCATGTCAAATTTCATAAAGATCGGTCCAGTAGTTTAGTCTGAATCGCTCTACACACACACACAGACGCACATACACCACGACCCTCGTCTCGATTCCCCCCTCTACGTCAAAACTTGACTAAATGTAAAAACACAAAAAGTAACAAATAGTGTGTTATATCCCGACATTTTGCTAAATTGTGAAAATGTAGGCAAATTCAATTATTTATATGTATTACACATTATTTCAAGCCTCCATAGTTATTTTGGAGTGATTTTGAAGACGTGTTTTATTTGGACGTCGAATTAAAATTATGTGTCCAAGTAAAGCGCTAAATTTCGCGCGGGAGTCGAGCGATCCCACCATAAACACAAACACACACACACACATACACACACACACACACACACACACACACATAGACACATAGACACACACAGACACACACACATACACACACACACACACACACACACACACACACACACACAACATGACAAAGTGAAGGAAATTCCCCAAGGACAATAAAGTCTACCAAATTTGATCTGCGAAACAAAGTGATGTAAATGTATGCTCTAAATCTATACGTCATGTGCAACAAGAGTAAAATAATGGGATTAATGAGGAACCAATCTCCTGGCACCTGAGCGAATATCAAGCATTCAAATGAACAAGCGACTTTCAGAAAGTAAGCATGTTTGTCACGTGTTCATACGGACTTTAAAAAAATTATGATTGTGTTCTGCATTTAATGAATTTGATCAAAAATGCTGTGCTATGTTAGTTCAGCTTTGCTTTGTTTTATTCTGTCACTAAGTTACATGATTTGGTGTGTGTTAGCCTAACAGCAGATTCTGGCATAAGAATTGTAAAACGCTTGGAACTATTTACGTGCGTAATAGAAAAGCTATTTATTATTATCATCATCATCATCACAACTATATCTCTAATTCTATATTTTTACATTTAAGTCGTTTTAGCCCGAAGAACGCGCCAACACTCACAAGCACCCACACACACCCCAGTACGCTTAATGATACCTGTTGGCGCGCCATACATTGGATGCCAAAATAAGGCCATGACACGCTTTTGATGCTAACGGATCTAGAACACTATAAAATCAACCTTGGAACATAAATGTGGTTCACTTTTATAGAATTTGGCAACTCTACCAACATACAGGCTTCTTCTTTGACATGCCTGAGCCTTCAAAGTTCTCTTTTGAGTGCGTTTGCAACGGCGAATGACTTACGCTCAAACCGGTACGGCACAAGACTCAAAGATATTGTCTGCTACGATGATTAATGACCTCTATTGACGTTTCCAGCAGGTTAAAGCCATATGTACTCGATGACTATACACGCTAATTGCTTTACCAACAGCTGGAGACATGCTAAATTAAGTTCCCTGCAAGATATTGTGGTCTAGGACCCCTTAAATGTTGAGATATTTGAATTTTTATTTTGATCTAGATCGTCCTATTTATAGATTTGCCAACAGAGGGAACGTTGACGCAAGGGAAATAACTCAACTCAACTCAACTCAACTCAAATTTTATTGGCTTCAATTTTCATAGAAGAATTTGTCTTGCGCTTGGGAAAAAGTAAGAGTATAACATATAAAAACAGCATTCATATCACATTCATATCACTCCGCGTCTTTGTTGACATCCTCACTTTTTCAGAGGCTAGAACAAGCTGTAATGCATGTATATGGTCCGCGCATGGCGACATATCGTCATTACATGGTCTTATGGTGCGTTTGACATCGATTATGGGCAAACTACACTTTGTAAACACGGGAGCGCGTACATATGCCTTTAAATGAAGCTGGAGATATTGCACAAACAAACTGAGTTTCTGTCACACCTCACGGCATACTTCTTTTCAAAGAATTGATACAGAAGAGGTAGTGTACTGATTCGCACCAACACAGAAACTCAAAGTACATCCGCTATTGCTTAGACGGATGTAAAACGTATAGCTAACCAAATGAGGCAAAATTCATCGACGAGTATAGACCAATAATTGACGGGGAGCCATATTATGAACGACACTTGAACAACGCAATTCAGGGCCCCAAAGCGCGTCAGAAGATCAAGTAACCACGACATAATTTTGTGTGACGTCAAACAGGACCTGTTTGTCGCTTTTTCTTCACGTCTTAAAATGTACATAGCTGCCATCATAATTATTTGCGGGTTAAGTAACTTTTTATCATGTGTCTTTTCGTTCAAGTGTTTTGAGACTTTTCGTTGTGCAAGCAGCGACTACAGTGACAAGTTTCAAATTACACATGAATCGTCGAGGTAATTATTAACATTGATTGGGTCTTTGAGAGTAGGCTAAATGCTTACAATCGTTGTCCTCGAACAAACATGGATGCGCGTTCCTTGTAGCCCAGGTAATGGTCCTGAATTCCAAAGTCAGGCTATTCTCTGGTATACAGTAATGGCCATGTAGTCTTCACAAATATGTGGCTGTACGTGTGTGTGTGTGTGTGTGTGTGTGTGTGTGTGTGTGTGTATGCTTGCGTGCGTGTGTGCGTACGTGTGTGTGTGTGTGTATGCTTGTGTGCGTGTGTGCGTACGTGCGTGTGTGTGTGTGTGTGTGTGCTTGTGTGCGTGTGTGCGTACGTGCGTGTGTGTGTATGTGTGTGTGTGTGTGTATGCTTGCGTGCGTGTGTGCGTAGGTGCGTCTGTATGTATGTGTGTGCGTGTTTGGGTGTTGTGTGCATTCTCTACAGAAGACAAAGCAGCACACCATTACTAGAACTGAACGAGGGACAACACAGAAAATCATAGGGATCTTACCTCATAGAGACATATATACAGTTGTAACGGATTTGGATCGCAGACAATCAGAAAACAACAAAAGTGCCGGTGCTAAAACTAAAAAAGCTACATTTGAGCATGGCAGGAACAGCACAGATTTTGTAAGAGCACAATAACTTCCTCACGGTGACAGCAGTCCGCAGTACATATTAAACAAAAGCAAAGACATCGAACGGATGGTACGTACTATACCGAGCAACAAAAGAAACGCGAAAAGATTCTGCATTGTTTGAATGAAAAAATCACGAACAATTATAAAGTTAGGATTATCAATCCACAAAAGTTTGATGAAGGCATGTTTGACCTAGCTGTTGTGTGATTATTTTGATGCTGCGACTGTTTCAAAACACGGGACAAGCAGGTTTCACATGAAACACATAATGTGCGCTCGTAGCACGTGCAAGTGGAGCAGGAGAAATCTGATGTGTGAGATGTGTTCACTAACGCATTGGCAGCCAAAAGAGATCATGGCACGCTTGCTGCCAGTCTCACTTTTGAAACAGCCAGGATGCCAAGATTGACACCACCAAAACGCCAAGTCGACTTAAAGCTGGAGATGATCCATAAGCGCTGGCATGTGCTTTAAACGTGCACATTTCAACAGTCTATCTATCCTTAGCGGATTATGACTTTATTCAGTTATTCTGCAGAAAAACAGAAATGCTGGAGAAAAACTGTTTGTTTTTGCAGCATTTCTGCATAATGTCATCTTTCGCGAGAGCAACGTTTTTTTCTGCAGTAAAACCGTTTTACTGCAGTAAAATTGAAATCAAGAATGCTGCAGTAAAACGGTGATGTTGTTTTACTGGAGAAAAACTGTTTACACAATAATGTAATGTGTGTGTTTGTGTGTGTGTGTGTGTGTTTGTGTGTGTGTGTGTGTGTGTGTGTGTGTGTGTGTGTCTGTGTGTGTGTGTGTCTGTGTGTCTGTTTTTGCCTATCCCTGTGTCTGTCTGTTGGTCCATGTGTCTATGTTAGTATCTCCGTGTGGATCTTAGTATGTATATGTCTGTGTGTGTATCCATATGTGTGCCTCTATCTGCCTCTATACTGGCACGGTTGGCCTAGCGGTAAGGCGTACGCCCCGTGATCGGGAGGTCGTGGGTTCGGACCCCGGCCGGCTCATACCTAAGACTTTAAAATTGGCAATCTAGTGGCTGCTCCGCCTGGCGTCTGGCAGTATGGGGTTAGTGCTAGGACTGGTTGGTCCGGTGTCAGAATAATGTTACTGGGTGAGACATGAAGCCTGTGCTGCGACTTCTGTCTTGTGTGTGGCGCACGTTATATGGCAAAGCAGCACCGCCCTGATATGGCCCTTCGTGGTCGGCTGGGCGTTAAGCAAACAAACAAACAAAATTTGCCTCTATCTGTCTGTCCATGTAAATACGTGTTTTTCGCTCTCTGTCTTCCTTTCTGCCTGTCAGTCTGGCTGTGTCTGTGTGTTCATTCAAGACGACAGCACATTCCATGTTATGAAATATTATGCTGTTGTTTTTGTTGTTAAATTTAGTCAATTTTTGACTCAATGGTTTAACACAGACAGGGAATTGAGACGAGGGTGTTCTGGCTTATGATAACGAATACAGGCAGCAACAGGCGGAGGCTGGCTTCAGATGGGGTAGTGACAGCCAGCACCAGTCCTGACCATTACTCTCCTGAGGGAAAAACCACAAGTCTCCAAACAGCAACAGCGGGGTAACGACAGTGGTCCGACCACGACAAAGCGGCGTGGACCGGGAGGCAAAGACATGTGCATACAATATAACAACGGGCGGTGCTCCTGGGATCCACGCTGCAACTTTGAACACATGTTTTTATTTGTGTAAACAAGGACACGCCCAGGTCAACCACGGGCAGCCTTCATAGCAGCCCTCCAAGACGGCGGAATAGGGAAACAGGCAGCCAGCAATCCAGGTAGGACGAACTTCATCCACTTTTCCAAAATGCACCATTAAATTGTAGCACAAGATCCCGTGGAGTGTCCGTTTCTTGGTAGGCATCAGTCTATTTCGTCCAAGTTTAGTACTTGGAAAGAAGAACTAAAAGAAGACCCCGACAAGCGGTTGTGTTGGAAAGTATCGAACATGGGTTTAGAATAACATCACCGGAAAGCAATGTTCAAGAGGCAAGATGTAAGAATCATAAGTCGGCCACATCGGCACCCCTGAAAAATAGGGTTGAACAGGAGCTTCTCCGCCAGATCAATCAAGGCCATTATGTTGTGGCAAGTAGACCACCCGCTATAGTAAGCCCCATAGCAATGGAAGGGTCAAACGAGGTCAGACTTGTTCGGGACGGTAGCCGTCCTACTGGACACGCTATGAATGACTGCACAGGCCATCATTCTGTGAGGTATCAAACAAAAGACGAAGCGTGCCACATGGCAAAACCAGGCTATTTCTGTGCTAAATTATATTTACAGTCTGCTTATCGCTCAGTTCCCATTCACCCGGACTGTTATAAAGCGGCAGGCCTGTCCTGGAACTGTTCAGGTCTCACTTCAAAAACGTTCCTCTTTGACTCCATAACTATTGCCGTTTGGATCAAAGTGTGGGCCCAGCCATTTTAGCAGAATATCACAGGCGATCAAACATATGATGATAAGGAAAGGACACGAAGGAATCTTGTGCTACATCGACGCTTTTTTCTTGGCTTTTGAATCGTATGAAAAGTGCAACGCGGCATTGCTTTGTCTTTAAATCAAGCTGGTGCGATCCCTTGGCTTCAGTATAAGTTGGAAACAGTTTTTATTTTTTATTTTTTTTATTTGTTTTTTATGTATGTATCTTGTCTAGGTATGTGCGTGTGTATGCGCTAAGACAATTATATCTTATGTTGATGCATTCTGGGTATGCTGTATGTTATGTTGTGTTTATGTGTATATAAAAAAACAATTTAAAAAGAAAAAAAAGTGTAGAAACTAGTAACCTCAATAAAAAGAAAAACACATTTCACGTTTATGAGTTTGAAGTCTGTGTGAATTGTTTGTTGTGTACTCAAACCTTTGTGTGGGTCTCACGCTCAACAGCAATACTGATTTACAGAGTTCACGAACCACTCACACATTAATGCCGCGATATTGATGCGATTAATGTTAAAATGTTAATGTCGAGCAAAGAAATCGTCGCTCGTCGCTCCAAGAGCTACACAGTTCAGGTTTTTTATTTTAATTTTATTTTTTTATATTTTTTTTAACGTTCCATGAACAAACATTCTTGTTGTGTCAAAATATCAAACGTTCCATGAACAAACTTCACCTCATCTCGACTTATACAGTACTCACAATCTTCTAATGTACATTTCATTTTCCGATGTATTATTCAAATCGTACCGTCGCGATATAACCTTGAACGGTTGAAAACGACGTTAAACACCAACCGAAGGCAGGAAAATGTTGGGCGAGAGTAGCGTCCCCTGAGTCAGTGCCGTGGATATAGCACCGGGAATTGAGGCACGGACCCGTGGATGTAGCCACAACCTTTTAAGTGTGATGGGGTGAAGTAGAGGAGGAGGGGTGCTCAGGCAGGAAGCATGGAATAGAGACGCCAAGTCAGGGGCTGTAGTAACGTGACTTTATTTTGATATAAAGGAGACAGGACCTATCCCTTACTACCAAAAGACCTCAACCCCCCAAACTGGATACGCTAATGCCGTTCGCCACGGCCGTTACAACAAAGATAAACACCCCCCCTCACCCCTGGTGAAAAGCTCAGTCAAAACAAACCATAAGGAGGCGGACAATGGCACTCACCGCACTGCAAAGAGTCCACTAAACAAGGGAAGAGACAAGCCATTTAACCAAGAAGAATTTGTCGCCTCAGTGGCCGATCAAATTTACAGTATAGTAATGAAAAAGATCGAAACCGACCTGGAACAAAAACAGTTAGACATTAAACTTTCGCAGGAAAGGGAACTGACAGCAGTAGTCCTCAAAAAAGTCGATAGTCACAGAGACTCTGTGTTCATAACAACCCAAAAACCAGAAGAAAAAGACCTGAGAGGCTACCTGGAGCTCTGCCTCACCTCTATGGTGACTGCTAGGCAGAAGCAGAGCCCCGAGGCTCTCATCAACTTATTAACGGATACCTACTGTTTTGTGACAAAAAATAAAGTGTCCGTCCCTAAACCAGACACCTATCTCATGGCCCTCAGCGCTCTCGCGGGGAGCAGAGATCTGTCGTCTGAGGAAATTCTCACAATTAAAAAATCACTGTAAGTCCCTTGTAATTCTGGACTCCCTAAATGGGGGGGGGGGGGGGGGGGGGCAAAATAAAATAAAGCCAGCATAAATATATGATCGTCATTTGTCAACGGTATTAACTTAAACAAAGGGGACACACAGCTCGCAGGGAGCGAAGGGCATTGCCCCACCTCGCGGGCGTGTGTGTGGTTTGTTTTTTTGTTTTTTTTCCTGATGGTTTTAAACTCCTGTTTCCGGATTACACAATAAACATAAAAACATGATTATATAAACGAGAGGATAGCTGTTTCCTCTCTCAGTTAATACTGCTAATGTGACGTCGCCTCCCCTGCGACTATTGTAGTGGCGGGGAGGTCGACGGACAACGCAGATAGATCTTTTTATCCTATTTAAAATTAACAAATGCCGCATAGCAACTCATGCGTGCGTCAATGAAATGATGTATCCAAATGTTACTACCCTATAGAAGATCAGTATTACGTTTTGCGCATGTTCTTTATATTTTTCTCACAATGTTGTCACTTTTAAACCTTCCAACAGGTGGTCCTGAGTTTTATCTTTTTCTTAACGAAACTAAAATTGAATTAAAAATCCATGTTTTTAATGGTCCTTCCCCTAGGAAGTCAACGCATATAAAGGAAAAATTATTGATATTCCTCTTACAAGGATCTTAACGTATATTTCTCATTGCCCCACCCCCCTCCCTTATTCATGGAGAGCGGGGCCGGGGTCCTATCACGGTCGGGATTGCTTGGTCTTGCCCTTTTCTTTCCCTCCTTTTCTTCTTTTAGCGTATCATCAACTCATGTCCCTAAAAGGAAAATTTCCTGTGAGGACGTTAAGGACCCCCTTTTATCTTTATCCTTACTACACAATAACTCGCCGAGGACACGTCACGCCTGCAAGCATTGAAGCGTGACTGACGAGGGCCGTTAGGTTCAGGACCCATAATTCTACAAGTTACTAAGGGGAGGTTACTCTACCTATGACGTCACAAAGCACGCTACACTGCGAACAAAGACACTCAGCTGACAATGGAAACTAGCATACGGTCAACAACAGAACTGATGCCGGTCAAAAATGGCTAACAGTAACACACATTGGGAGTGCGCATGCGCGGCGAGCGGACGCGTTTCATCTGCAGTCCTAGTTTAGCCGTCGTATTTTTGGAAGTTATCGATAGTCAAACCTTGTGCCTCGCCGTGTAATTCTTTCAGAACATACCTAGGGATACTTAGCATGGAAATTATAGTTGTGTAGTAACTTTTTAGGTGTGTGTCGCGTGCCAACCTCAATATAGTCTACCACCCTACCTCGACCGACCCCCCCCCGCCATCTTGAACTTCTGCTTCCCGTACCTTGCCACCTCCATCCGCTCGTCTCCGAGCACCATGCTTCGTGGTATACTCCTTGCCTTCCTTCTTTACGCTGCCTACCATCGCCTTGCACCTCCTCCTGCTGAACACCATGCCCCCAGCCACCTTGACTCTGCTTTCTGCAAGTATCGCCGTATTTTTACCTCCACCCCCCACCCCACTCCATCAAACCCGTGCATGTTTGCATTCGCCTTGCTATTATCAGGAGATGTTCACCTCAACCCCGGCCCACCGACTGTCTACATCTGCGGCTTGTGTGACCATAAGGTGTCCTGGAACTGTGTTTGCTGTGACGCCTGCAACATCTGGTACCACTTCTCCTGTGCAGATGTGGGAGCTTCGCGGACCGACCTTGACCGCTCAACAGCTGTCTGGAACTGCCCTAGATGCAACAGCTGCAACTGCGACAGCTTCACCTTCAGAAGCTATGAACTCGACTGTTCCAACTACTACTACCCCCTCCAGAACCTTAGCCAGACTATCAGTACATCTTCAGCCATAGACCCCTTTTCTCCACCCAGAGCCAGCAGCCCGAAGACCTCAAGTTCTTCACGTAGTACTCCACCTTCCACCCACCCCCCAGTACCCCCACCCCACCAGAGAAGCACCAGATCTGAAAGCTCCTCCGTCTTTGACCTTCCGCCAAAATCCAACCTAAGAGTCATGACTGTCAACTGCCAGAGCGCCGACTCCAAGAAGCAGGAGCTAGCAGCGTCCCTCCACTACGTCAAGCCCGACATCGTCTGCGGTACGGAGTCCTGGCTGCGAGGCATCCAACCAGGAAAGTCCCCATCACAAGACCACATCAAGTCGGCGGAAGTTTTTCCAGACTACTACGATGTGTACCGGAACGACCGAACCACTCGAGGGGGCGGCGTCTTCATCCTTGTACACAAGTCTCTTACTTCTGTCGAACAGCCCGAGTTCGTCACCGACTGCGAGATCGAGTGGGTCAGAGTCAAGCTGAAGGACCGGAAGGACCTCCATGTGGGAGCGTTCTACATGCCTGACCGGAACCAGCACGACCTAACCGAGCTTCAAAGGTCGATTGACAAGCTCACCAACAACGGCAAGCTCCAACGAGAAGTCATCCTAGCAGGTGATTTCAACTGCCCCAACATCGACTGGTCCACCCACACCGCTTCCTCATCCGGCAGAGATAACGCCATACAGCAGTCGTTGATCGACATCACCTCCTCCTCCCTCCTCACCCAAATCCAACACACCCCCACCCGTGGCCCCAACATCCTAGACTTGGTCTTCACCTCCAACCCCTCCCTTGTAAAGTCCTCTGTAAGCGCCCCTGGCATCTCAGACCATGACATCGTAGTGTCAGACTTCAACACCAGGCCCCAGGTTACCCCGCAGAAAGCGCGCAAGAGCTACAAGTTCAAGAAGGCCAACTGGGACAACATGAAGAAGGACATGGACGATGCAGCCAGCACAGTCGAAGAGGAATACAAGGCAGGCAAGGACGTCAACACCCTCTGGGAAACGTTCAAGAGCCTCCTCGTTAGCTCCATGGAGAAAAACATCCCGTCCTTCACACTGCGGCGACCCCAGAACTTGCCTTGGCTCAACGCTTCCATCAGGAGGATGCTCAAGCGCAAGAAGAAACTGCTAAAGCGTGCAAGGGCTACGAAGAGCTGGTCCCCCTACAGGAACTACCAGAAATACTGCAGACGAGAGTTCCGGCGTGCCGAGTGGCAGTACATCAATGGCACCATCCAAGAGGGACTAGACCAGAACGACTCCAAACCCTTCTGGCGCTTTATCAAGGCGAAAAAGCAAGACTCGACAGGTGTGGCCCCGCTAAAAGAAGACGGTAGACTCCACAGTGATAGCCAGACCAAAGCTGACCTTCTTTTAAAACAGTTCAAGTCTGTCTTCACCAAGAGTACCAGCAGCACGCTGCCAAATCTTCTACCACCAACTGCCACCATACAGCCCATCAGTATCACCACAGCCGGTGTCGCCAAACTCCTTCAAAACATCAAACCCAACAAAGCCTCTGGTCCCGACAACATCCCCAACATCGTCCTTAAGACCCTAGCCCACCACATAGCACCATCCCTGTCCGTCATCTACCAGCTCTCATTAGATTCTGGGCGTCTCCCACAAGATTGGCTCAGTGCCAACGTCGCGTGCGCGTTCAAGAAAGGCGACCGTCACTGCCCAGCCAACTACCGCCCCATTTCACTCACGTCTGTCCCCTGTAAGATGCTGGAGCACATCATTAGCCGTCACATCCTATCCCACCTTGAAACCAACAACATTCTGACAAATCTAAATCATGGCTTCCGATCCGGCTATTCCACAGAGACCCAGCTCCTGACAACAACAGAAGACCTGCTATCCTCATACGACCGGGGGCGCCAAGTCGACATGGCCATCTTGGATTTTTCCAAAGCCTTCGATACGGTACCCCATGATCGTCTCCTCCACAAACTCAACAGCTACGGAATCTCCGGCTCCATACTCGCCTGGCTCCAGACCTTCCTCACCCAACGTACCATGCAGGTAGTTGTGGAAGGCACGACCTCCGCCCCAACCACTGTCGACTCTGGAGTCCCGCAAGGCACCGTGTTAGGGCCTCTTCTCTTCCTTTGCCACATCAACGACCTCCCGGATGCAGTCAAGTCCCAAGTGCGCCTCTTCGCAGATGACTGCCTCCTCTACAGGGAGATCGTTGACTTCAGCGACCACATCGCCCTCCAGGAAGACCTGAAGAGCCTTGAATCCTGGGCAGAGAGATGGGGCATGCGCTTCAACGCTACAAAATGCTACGTCATGACTCTAGCACGGAAAACCCCTTCCTCCTACCTCTATTCCCTAGACAGCACCATCCTCAAGAGTGTACCCACGAACCCCTACCTTGGCATTCAGTTCTCGAACGACCTGAAGTGGTCCACCCACATCAACTACATCACTAAGAAAGCTAACAGCACCCTCGGATTCCTCCGCCGCAACCTGCGCCACTGCCCATCAAACTGCAGGCACAACGCCTACCTTGCCCTCATCCGCCCTCTTCTTGAGTATGGTGCCACCATCTGGGACCCATACCTTAAGCAGGACGTCGAGAGATTGGAGCGCATACAGCGGAACGCATCCCGCTTCATCTCTGGTGACTACAGAACCACGACTCCGGGCTTCGTCACTGGGCTCCTACACAAGCTCCAACTACCAACCCTCCAGGAACGTCG
>NC_090252.1:6088069-6090569 GCF_037325665.1 Littorina saxatilis | reverse complement strand
AATCAATAACATACATCCGTCTACAATCTATCATCATTCATCCATCAACATTTATAATAAATATGTAAATGGCAAGTATACAAGACATATATATATATACAACATTAGGACATAACAGACAGACGGACATATACATAAAAAGTGTCCACATTTAATTTGTTAATATTTTTCCTGTAAAGTGATATTTTCTTTTCTGTTTCAGATAGAATTTGAGACAAGCATCTTAGAATTCTTTCAAAGCCTGAATGGATCGCATTCCAGTACAGGAAAGGACCAAAATCGTTGAACTTTACTTTGCTACCAATTCTGTGGTTCTCGCCCAGCGCGCTTTTCGGAGAGAGTTCCCTGGCACACACTGTCCATGTGCGAGAACTGTGAAGCGCCTCGTGGATAAATTCAGGAACACTGGTAGTCTCGCAGATAACAATAAAGGACATAGTGGTCGACCATTTTCTGCTAGAAGTCCAGCTAACATTGAAGCAGTAAGGGACCGTTTGCAGGAATCCCCACGAAAATCAACAAGGCGGCTGTCACAGGAAGTCGGTATCTCGAGGACATCTGTACGAAGGATCATACACAAAGACTTAGGATTGTTTCCGTACAAGATACAAATTCTCCAACAACAAACTGATGCAAACAAAAGAGATTTTGTGCGTGATTTTGCTTGCTTGGCGAAATCGACTGTAACTGAACAGGATGTGTGACACGCGGAGTCACGTGATGTTTTCAAGGTTGTTTGGGAAAGACTTGAAACGAGCCCACTTTAACATAGGCACGATAGGAGACGGTACTTGTTCGTCTAAGAGTTGGAGGATTTCAACACGAGGTGATATTTTTGATGTCATCGTGCCTGCTCTGCATAGTACAGGAGGGCTCTTAGGACAAGGAAGGAGTCACCGCCTATCGGCACCATATGTTTTGACGACGTAGGCGTCAGGTTGTTTCTGGGCTGAGGGTTGGAGAATTTCAACGCAGAAGATAAACTCAGTACCGGGGGTGTGGCTTTTAAAACGTCGACGGGCGTAGCCATACAAGGGAGCGGATTCGCTTAAAGGAGAGCTACCTACATAGGCTGTTGAGGTAATAAATCGTTATTTAACGGTGTTGACGAGTCTGTGTTTGTGGAATGAAATACTCTCTGTTGTTCTTTCCAGGTTAGCGCATAATTTGCTCTTTGTGACGCTAAAATACTAATCTGTACATGTTTTTTGCAGATATGGAGAGAAGGAAGGAAAATGGCTGATTTGTTGTTTTAAAAGTTCGTTTGTGCAGGCCCACGTGCTCGATGAAATATGTAAAGGTGACATGTTTAAAGGTGGTGTGTGAAGGGTAGCGTGGCATGTTTAGTGCACCGATGCTTTTTGTTGCAGCCTGCTTACTACTACTGTCTACGTAACCTGTCTACATGCTGTAACCTGGTGTTCTGGTGTACTGGTGGTTGCTGTCGCTGTCGTCGTCCTACCAACTACACGTCTGCTATATTTTTCTGGTAGACTACGGGGAGGATCTTCAGCGACTGAGTGAGGCGCCTGATGTCTCCACTGTTCCCTGCTTCGTTGCCACGCCAGCCGGCACTACATTCAACGGAGCAGTTGTGGAGACTATAGACTAATCACGGGTCGCCCACTCAGTGGCATAAAGCTAAGTGCACCTTGTCATAGCGCCCTTATACCGCCTTGTCATCTTGTGTATTTATGATTACATTCGAGTAGTGACAACGTGGGGTGTGTGACACCTGCATAAACCAGCACTTTTACAGACAGCTATTATTTTCCTAACTATACACGGGATCAGCGTGTTATTATCATTTTCTAAACTTTAACTGGCGTTTTGTCAGTGACCTGCATTTTACATCTTTTCTTTGGAGTGAAGTCTCGAGGGAGGTGGCGAGTTTGTACATAAACAGGCGTCTAAAACTTATACTTTTGTTGATTCTATCTATTTGTATGACTGCGAGAGTGGATCGTGGTGTGGTTAGTTAGTTAGAAGTAACTAACCGTTCATAATCACCTTATTGTGATATTGAAACGTGACAATTTTGTTTCATCCAACATCGGGTTCTATTCTTCTTGGACAGGGCTCCCATGGGGTCGCCTTCACGCGGCGGGAGCGTTTAAACAGAGCTACCCCACCCCTTTACTTCTCTTCTTTTGTCTTATTTCTGCCTTACCAGTCCTTTCACCTATATTTCCTTCCAAGAAAACTCTCCCTACTATTCCCTGCAGTTTTCCAATTCTTTTCTTGTTGTCTTATTTCTACCTGACTGGATCCATTACCTTTATTTCACTTACCAAAAGTCTTCTTTTCCACATCCTTATTTCTCTGCACCCCTCATGTCGTAAGAGGCGACTAACGGATTCTGTTTCTCCTTTTACCCTTGTTAAGTGGTTCTTGTATAGAATATAGTCAATGTTTGTAAAGATTTTAGTCAAGCAGTATGTAAGAAATGTTTAGTCCTTTGTACTGGAAACTTGCATTCTCCCAGTAAGGTCATATATTG
>NC_090252.1:6063069-6083069 GCF_037325665.1 Littorina saxatilis | reverse complement strand
TTTGCAGATGATTTCTTCAGCAAGCCATTATGACGGGTAATTCAAAGGTGAGAAGGATCACGATTAATCAATGTCAGTGCATCCTGGCTGGTCCATGAGAGTGGGAAATCTGTGGGTTGATCTGTAACCAAATCAAACCAATAAATTTCATTTTTGTAGAGCTCCAGCCTGGCATTTAATATTATAAATGATGAGAAAGACTACATGGGTCATTGGGTGAACATTCCATTGTCAGAAATGTGTGATTGGGTTTGTTAATTGTTGGATGCTTAACGCCCAGTCCACAACTATAGGCGACCTCAGGGATGACTCATGATAGGGTTATTAAACGGGAAAATACAGGTGTATGAACATAGGGCGGCAGAAACAAAACACCCTCGCGGGGCCGGAGAATTAAGCGACCCCTGAAAACTAAAAGGGCTTAACCCCCTGTCCACCCTAACCGTTATGACTGCTTAAATGTTATCTGTCCCTCCGTTCGGTTGTTCATCTGGCTGTCTGTCCGTCTTACTGTCTGTGCACGCCGGAGAAAAATATAACTTTAAAGATGCACAGAGTTGAAGTCTAAATCAACAGTATTTTGATAATTATGTATATGAGACAATGACAAAAGGTGACGTTTTCATGTCAGTATGTCCCAAATGACATCACCAGTGCATTTTTCATTCTATCTAATCTGTTTTCGTTCTGTTTTTTCTAATAACATGCGTTAACAATTGATTGCCAACTGGAATGGAAGAGCACAAAAAGTGTAACTTGATATGTAGTTTCTCTAGAGGGAAAAACATCTTCCACTTTCATGTCAGTGTGTCCCATGCAACATACATTTGCCAAACAGCTATGTGTAAGTAGATTATTTGTTAGTGGTATAGAAAATACAGATCAACAATCAAAGTCAGTTTTCACATTCATTTTCTACCTATTTCTTATTTGTTTATTCTTTTGGCAATGGTGAAATGTCAGCAATCGTGTGTCATTCGGGACAGTAGACATGACACCTGACCTTTTGTCACTGTCTCATATACATTTTATAATTTATTAATATACTGGTAATGTTTATTTAGTCAAAAAACTTAATTTTGCACAAGATATCACTGCGTACATATATGACCATTTTTACCTGCCGAAACAAATCACCTTACCTCTTGCTCTCACTGTTCTAGAACTGTGACGTCATTTCACATTTTCAGTACACTCTAGCTTAGTTACACACAGTCAATGTGAAGAAAGTCTCCACTTTGACTGCCAAATTTTGCGATTCTGAATGTTGTTCAGTCAGCAGTTGTGAAAATAATAGTGAAATAAAGCAAGACCTGTTGCTGTTCTTCAACTTCAAGAATACCAGTATGAGTTGTATTGCAGTGATGCAAGCAAGGAATTAGTAAACAATCAACTGTATTTAGTGGAGTCTCATCAGGCTTTGGTGTGATCATGAAAACCGAATTCATACTACAGTAGAACCCCATATTTACGACTTTGGAAAAACCTTGACAATTAGGTCGTTAAAAAAGGGGTGGGGGTGGGGGGGTGTCTTAAAAATGTACTGTTATGTACTGTCAATGTACACACACAAACACACAGTTGCAGTTTACAGTCATATCTACACACACACACACCCAAACACATTACAGCAGAACAACTTTAACTCAAGTTTCTAAGAAAATTTACTCATGGCGTAATGCTCGCTCCCCGCCGAGTGAAGCACATTTGACATTGTGGCGCAACCAGTAAAATCCGAATGTCCTGCTCGATAGAAAGCATAACGACTTTTCTCCCGAATCATGTTTCTGCTCACAGGAATGTTTCTTCGCCGTGCATCGCTAAACTTGTCTCATACATGATCGTTGAGGTCTTCGTACAGGCACCTTTCTTTGCGTACTTTCGCTTCGCTATCCTTCTCCCCATCTTGATAACACCGAGTCTTTATTCTTGACGATACACAGGATTTGCGTCTTCCCGACTCCTAAGTAAGTCGCCACGGATTGCCATTTCGCTCGATTAGCGATTACTTTATTACCTCTCTACTCAAGAGTTGGCGCTTTTCTCTTTATTTCGCGAATTCAGCTTAGACACGTTTTGATAACATAATCATAGATTCTGTACCATCTGTGGCATAGGCCTATCACTCACAGTCACATTTATATTTGAAAAAAATTCACCTACTGCCCGTTGAATCATGAATGCACTGTTACGAGAATTAATAAACACTTAAAGCAGATGCCATCAGAATCTGAATGTCTAAACTCTAAAAGAAACATTTACAACAGGGCATGGTTTTCTAGTTTGCTTACTTTTTTGAGTCACTTGAGAAAAAGTGACTCTATGTAATCTGTCAGTGTTAGTCTGTCCGGCCGGCCGGCCGGCCGTCCGGCCGGCCGTCCGTAGACACCACCTTAACGTTGGACTTTTCTCGGAAACTATCAAAGCGATCGGGCTCATATTTTGTTTAGTCGTGACCTCCAATGACCTCTACACTTTAACGATGGTTTCGTTGACCTTTGACCTTTTTCAAGGTCACAGGTCAGCGTCAAAGGAAAAATTAGACATTTTATATCTTTGACAAAGTTCATCGGATGTGATTGAAACTTTGTAGGATTATTCTTTACATCAAAGTATTTACATCTGTAGCCTTTTACGAACGTTATCAGAAAAACAAGGGAGATAACTAGCCTTTTCTGTTCGGCAACACACAACTTAACGTTGGGCTTTTCTCGGAAACTATAAAAGTGACCGGGCTCAAATTTTATGTGAACGTGACTCATTGTGTTGTGAATAGCAATTTCTTCCTGTCCATCTGATGCCTCATATAATATTCAGAACTGCGAAAGTGACTCGATCGAGCGTTTGCTCTTCTTGTTTTTATAAAGACTTACAAAGTGCTCGCGATTGTCTCTTTTGGTACACTCTAAGTCATTACGGTAGCCCACCAAGTACTGTTATGATGTCAAGTCTTATGTCACACCATGGACTGGGTGGCCGAGTGGTAACGCACTTGCGCTCGGAATCGAGAGGTTGCGTGTTCGACCCTGGGTCAGGCCGCTATTTTCTCCCCCCTTTCCTAACCTAGGTGGTGGGTTCAAGTGCTAGTCTTTCGGATGAGACGAAAAACCGAGGTCCCTTCGTGTACACTACATTGGGGGTGCACGTTAAAGATCCCACGATTGACAAAAGGGTCTTTCCTGGCAAAATTGTATAGGCATAGATAAAAATGTCCACCAAATACCCGTGTGACTTGGAATAATAGGCCGTGAAAAGTAGGATATGCACCGAAATGGCTGCGATCTGCTGGCCGATGTGAATGCGTGATGTATTGTGTAAAAAATTCCATCTCACACGGCATAAATAAATCCCTGCGCCTTGAATATGTGCGCGATATAAAATGGCATAAAAAAATAATAAATAAAAAAATTAAAAAATCCCTGCGCTTAGAACTGTACCCACGGAATACGCGCGATATAAGCCTCATATTGATTGATTGATGTCAAGCACCAAGTCCAAAATTTCCAGGTCTGCTCATTCACTTTTGATAAATAAAAATAATACAAATTGGCGATGCTCATTTTTGTGAAATTATTTTCAGATTGATATAAAAGCAACTTCATTCTACCTCTGTTAATTTTCCCTTCGTACTACTTCAGTGCATCTTTAGTTTAAAGTGAGGCCACCTCCAAAACTATGTTCATACCTCAACCATACATTTCATGATGTTGGATCTAGGCTGTTTGCATTCTTCAATTTCTTGTCAGCTGAATTTTCCTCTCAGCATTAATATTGACAGTTCTGGCTCTCCACTACTTGAACCTTTTGTTTTTCAACAGGGTGTCACATGGTGCCAAAGAGACCCATGAAACCAGGGTATCCAAAGCGTCGGCAGAGAGGCAAAAGAGGAGGGAAAAGAGGACGTTCGAGTCTTCATACTCATCACTACCTTCTAGGTTAGCCTCATTTTCATTGTCTTTTGCACATGGGATCAGCTCCATGATTAGCTAGGTCTACGTTTCCCAGGTGTATGTTCCTTCAGGTCTCTATTCCTCGAGTCCTTTATTTCCCCCCATTCCCTCTGGTCTCAGTTCCCCAGGTGTATGTTCCCTCCAGGGCCAGGGAACAAAGCCCTGCGGGACATTAACCCGGGGAAACACGGACCTGCTCCCATTGTGTCTTTGGGCTGAAGGCTCACGCTCCTATTTGTGACAGTCCATCACAAAATCAGTCTTTAAGTCGAAATTTGGATGATTTGAGTTAGTTATTATTTTGAAATTGTTAGTCTTTCCTGGATGTTTTAAAAAAAATTAAAGCTCTAGGTCAATAAATAACGATATTACGGCCATTTTTATGAAAGAAGTTGACCGGCGGCCATTTTGAGAAATCGGGCTTGAAAGTTTTGGAAGGCACCAGCTTCACATTTTCCTTAGCAACGGGGGTTGAAAATTAACCTCACCCTTCCAAATGTTGCACAAGTGTACTTTGATCTTTCATGCATCATTTAAATGCAAAACGAAGGGTTAAAAGAACAATTATCACCATTTTTGAAGGCTTTGTTTACATCATACATGTGTAGGAAAACAGTCAAATACAGGTCATACACATCAGCAAACATTTTCACTGTCATTATCAGGAATAAAGAGGTTACATGCATCTCACCTACGTTTTTGTCCATTAGTTTGACAAACACTTGAGCAAAATCAACTTACATACACGTACTTGTATCAATCACTTTGTTGGCATCGAATAGGAATACGTACAGATCAGAATGTAGATCCCAAACACAGGAACTCCTCCACTGTGACAGTCTGTTCACCACAAAAGCTCTTGCACATCAATGTTGACACCACCTCCAACCTCACCTTTATACATGTCACATGTCTTGCACTGAGAGCTGTAGAGCTACAATTTCCTCCGGATCAAACTGGGTGATACATCCACGACGAGTATTTCCGGGTGCAGCGTCGGGAACTGTAATCTGTTTGCAGCCAGTTCCATTGGCTTTGCAGCAACGAAGGCGAGTTCTCTCGAGCACATCACAGCCCTGTTGCAATTAACGAACTGCAGCATGCACCTCCATCACATCTCCTCTACAACTCGCCTCAACTACGTGTGTTCTTGCAGTTGATGCAGTGCCATTAGAAACGCCAACGGTGTTTTTGACACTGACGAGCGGACGGTCTGTCTCCTCTTGGTCCGCATATTCAGCAAGCGTCACATATTTCGGCATGAGAATCGGAGTCACTGAATCCAGCAACGTCTTCGGCAAAGAAATCCAACAACAAATCTTGGAGTTCGTGGTTATTTTCAAGCGAATCGCAGTTGAGAAGCGCTGTCAATCGGCGTACGTCAGTCATTGTTTTGGTTTCGTTCAGCGAACGGAAATCATACTGTGTTACTTCCCCCTGGACTGATTTGACCAATGAGGAGGCCGTTGCTAGTCCTTTTTGGAAGGCAGACAAAGCTGATTGGTTCAATCTTAAAGTTTGTTTACGTCACGATTTCCTTATTTGGAGGAAGTGGACGGGTATTTTTAACCACTGCACAGCAGGGCGGGAAAGCTGATGCAATAAGCTTTCCGACGGTACCAAACTTGTTGGGGCCCAGTCAGGGATACACTAAGCAAATTATCGGTCAAAGTGAGGCATTTTGATGTCATGCTGGACTTTTTTGATGAATGTATTGCATTTAAATCCAATAATTTAACTATTTAGCGATTGATTTTGGCATATTTGTTTGGTTGTCATGTAATTTGGGGTCTACAGAACACGTTTCTGCAAAAAAGTGAATTTCACCCAGATAGACCCTCAGTGCCTTTTCCTCGAACTAGCTCGCTTTCGTCTGGTGCGACTTAAGACTGGTTTCGTGGTGGACCGTCACATTTGTGACCAAGTGTAACCATGCTAGCCTTTCACACTTGTAAAAAACTTGGTCTGCATCGTTTTAAGATAAAGCAAGGACTTGGTTTAGATTCTGTTCTGACATGTTAGATAGTGCCTATATTGTTTTGTTTCCATCAGACTATGACTGCCTAAATGTCATCCGTTCATCTGTCCCTCCATCCGGTTGTTCATCGGGCTGTCTGTCCATCTAACTGTCCGTCCGTCTGGCTACATGTCTGGGCACGATGGGGTTGTCTGTCCCTCCATCAGGTTGTCCGTCTGGCTGTCCGTGCACGCCGGGGAAAAATACAACTTTAACGTGAGGTCACCTCCAAAACTAAATATTTCATACCTCAACAGACTGTCCATGATGTTGGAATGACTTGGATCTAGTCTGTTTGCATTCTTGTCAGCTCAATTTTCCTCTCAGCATTAGTATTGACAGTTCTATATCTCCACTACTTGAACCTTTTGTTTTTTAACAGGTTGTCACATAGTGCCAGAGAGGACAATGAAACCAGGGTACTCAAAGCGTCAGCAGAGAGGCATGAGAGCCGAGGACAAAAGAGGCCGTATGAGTTTTCATCCGATTCTTCATACTCACCACCACAATCTAGGTTAGTCTTATCTTCATTGTCTTTTCTGTCCGGGATCACTTACACGATAACCCATGTCCATGTTCCCCAGGTCCATGTTCCTTCAGGTCTATGTTTGCCCAGGTCTGTGCACAGGCGGAAGGTATCGTTCACTGGACCACTACTTTCATAGAAAGACTACAAGGTATGTCACTCAGCTTCAAGTCGTCTGTGTTCTTGGAGTCGCTTCCTGCGGACAATTTTTGTGTTCAAGGCGGTTTGCCTCTTCCAACAGTCTGTGTAAGGTCAAATAAATACAGTTGAATGATTGTTTTAACTACATCATACATGTATCTTTAATTTTCAGCTGCCGTCTGCTGCAAGTTGTTTTTAACCATCATTTTGACGAATGTTCGTTTGCGAACCGCTACCTGTAGTTGGGAAGAAATCATGCATCCCGCACCGAATATGCATACGGGTGCTCATTGGTCTAAAACATATGTAAATATTGCAGCGAAGGGAAGCTACCCACGGGAGTTTCACTTTAGGTTTTTGTTAGGTTTTTGGTGAAGAACCGTTTGCCAAATCAAAAATAATCATTGAATATCCGGTTATTAACCAATGAGCGCATCGCACTACCAACTCCTCGGACCTACAAATGTTCAGCTTTCCCACGGGATCTAAGTGATATGCCGGCGACAGACGCGTTTGGTCGCACAAAATACGGTTTAAAAACATGCAGCGGACAGGCAGCTAAACATAAAAGGTACAGATAGTTAGAACATTCATTTATCCTGGCATTTGTAAAGTTACAAAGAATCTCGACATTGGCAATTATTATTTGCATAATTTTTTTTGAAGTTAGTGGAGCAAGACTCGAAGCTGAGTGTCATACCTTGTAGTCTTTCTATGAAAGTAGTGGTCCAGTGAACGATACCTTCCGCCTGTGGTCTGTGTTCCCTTGGGTCTATGTTCCTTCAGGTATATATGTTTGCCCAGGTCTATGTTTCATAAGCCAGAAACACAGTCGATCAACTGCAGTTGTCCGAGAGAACCACAGTAATCCGACATTATCGGGTTTCACAAACAAAATTTCAGTCGGCCGACTGCGGGTCATCTCACCTGAAGTCGGCCAAACACGGTGATGCTCTCCCCCCAACACTGTGTTCGGCTTACTGCGGTAAACCGAAAATAAATGTAATTATCCGCACAGTCAATGACACAATGCTCACACTTTGATTATGTTTTCTCTGGCCGATATGAATTCGTGATGTATTGTGTAAAACAATTCCATCTCAAACGGCATAAATAAATCCCTGCGCCTTGAATATGTGCGCAATATAAATTGTATAAAATAAAAATTTTAAAATTTTTTAAAATAAATCCCTGCGCTTAGAACTGTACCCACGGAATACGCGCGACATAAGCCTCATATAGATTGACTTTTTTGGATTGTGAGCCAAACCTTGTGATTGTTCTTCGAAATGTATCTATCATGACGCAGTAATCCAGGAGACAAGTCAGGGTTATGTCTTGAAGACGTCACATTATGGCGTAAGAGGGTTAGACGTCACGCGAAGGAATTACTGAAAGTCTCGATCATTGTTATTTTGAGCGGCCGAGACTAGTTTTTTCTTCCATCGCCATTTCCACGTGCGAATGAGCAAACGGAAGTGGTAATGTTGCTAAATTTAGCCCTCGACTTGGCCATTCGGATTACCGTACAGTTGGTTGACTGCGGTGGTCCGCGGGTGACGGTGATTCGCTCATGAAACGCGCTTTTCGGTGACCCGGCGATCAACCACAGTCGATCGACTGGGCCCCAGGGGCCAGTTTCATAAGATAGCAGTGAACCGACTGACAGTCGATCGACTGCCCAGTCGATCGACTGTGGTTGATTGCCGAGGTCACCGAAAAGCGCGTTTCATAAGAATGAAAACTATTGCACGGGATCAAGTAATTTTTGTTGTCACAAGTTTTCCCCAAACTGGTCTTTGATGTAATGAAAAAGGCAAAGTAGTGACTTCATTAGTTTGCCCAGGTTCCAAAATATAATGAGTCCCCCTCGTATTGCTTTGTTTCTAGCAGACTATGACTGCCTAAATGTCATCCGTTCATCTGTCCCTCCATCCGGTTGTCCGTCTGGCTGTCCGTGCACGCCGGGGAAAAATACAACTTTAACGTGAGGTCACCTCCAAAACTATAATTTATTTCATACCTCAACAGACTGTCCATGATGTTGGAATGACTTGGATCTAGTCTGTTTGCATTCTTGTCAGCAGAATTTTCCTCAACATTAATATTGACAGTTCTATATCTCCACTACTTGAACCTTTTTTTTCAACAGGTTGTCACATAGTGCCAGAGAGGACCATCAAACCAGGGTACCCAAAGCGTCAGCAGAGAGGCGTGAGAGCCGAGGACGAAAGGAGAAAAAAGAGGCCGTTCGAGTCTTCATCCGATTCTTCATACTCACCACCACCATCTAGGTTAGTCTTATCTTCATTGTCTTTTCTGTCCGGGATCACTTACACGATTACCCATGTCCATGTTCCCCAGGTCCATGTTCCCCCAGGTCTATGTTCCTTCAAGTCTATGTTCTCTTAGGTCTATGTTCCTTCAGGTATATGTTTGCCCAGGTCTCTGTTCCCTGAGGTTTATATTTTCCACCATGATTATGTTTTCTCTGGTCTCAGTTCCCTAGTTCTAAATTCCCTAGGTGTATGTTCCCTCCAGGCCCAGGAAACAAAGCCCTGCACAACATTAACCAGGGGAAACAGACCTGCTCCCATTGTGACCTTGGGCTGAAAGCTCACGCTCTTGTTTGTGACCAAGAGTAAACCATGCTTGCCTTTCACACTTGGAGAAAACTGGGTCTGTATCATTTTAAGATAAAGCAAGGACTTGGTTTAGATTTTGTTCTGACATGTTAGATAGTGCCTATATTGCTTTGTTTCCATCTGACTATGACTGCCTACATGTTATCCCTTCATCTGTCCCTCAATTTGATTGTCCGTCTGGCTGTCTGTCCATCTGACTGTCTGTCTATATGACTGGCTGTCTGTCCATTTGTCTGTCTATCTGACGGGTTGTCTGTCCATCTGACTGTCCGTCCGTCTGGCTGTCCCTGCACACCGGGGAAACCTAAAACTTTAATGTGCGGTCACCTCCAAAACCATGTTTCATACTTTAACCAGGCTGTCCATGATGTTGGAATGACTTGGATCTAGTCTGTTTGCATTCTTGTCAGCTGAATTTTCCTCTCAGCATTAATATTGACAGTTCTGGCTCTCCACTACTTGAACCTTTTGTTTTTCAACAGGGTGTCACACAGTGCCAGAGAGGACCATGAAACCAGGATAGCCCAAGGGTCAGCAGAGAGGCATGAAAGCCGAGGACGAAAGAGGAAGAGAGTAAAGAGGCCGTTCGAGTCTTCACCGATTCTTCATACTCACCACCGCCATCTAGGTTAGCCTTATCTTCATTGTCTGTTTGTGTCTGGATTCAGCTTCATCATTACCCAGGTCTGTGTTTCCCCAGGTCTATGTTTCTCCAGGTCCGTTTCTAAGGTCTGTGTTCCCCCAGGTCTGTGTTTCCCTAGGTCTGTGTTCTCCCAGGTCTATGTTTCCCCAGGTCTGTTTCTCAGGTCTGTGTTCCCCCAGGTCTGTTCCTCAGGTCTGTGTTCCCAGACCTGCCTACCCTTACGATTTGGGCGTAACTTACTACGAATGTTAACCCAAACTACGCCACCACGCTTTCCAGAATGGAAGTACGATTTTTAAGAATCCAAAAGTATGATTTTTTGCATCTTATCTCGAAGTAAATCCGATCAGTATAGTTGCTTTCGCAGAGCTTGAGTTTGCGCCTGCGCGAGATCATTTAGCCAATATCCGGTCATTTCCGGTCTGTTCAGCCACAAACAAGATAGACGCTGCCGTTCGCATTACAATGAATTAGCGACGCGTGGAAAATCTGAGTCCCCACGAGACAGACGAATCTGACGAGGAAGCTTGTCACAGTGGTGGTAAAAGGATTGCTGTGAGAAAGAAGACAGCCATTCAACAGAAATACAAAGGCAGCTAAATGAAATCGTGGCCATGCCTAGGACCTTAATCAAAAGGACCAAAGCACGTCTTGTGTTCCCTTTGCCACAGTGACTTTTCGTGTGCACACATTGGAAAATATGACTGTGCATAGCACATCGGGACAGATTATCACAAGGATGCAGTACAGAGAGCTCATAGAAACAAAAAGACGTTCAAATTACCTGTTTCTTTATCAGGAAGTTGAGTGATACAGTAACAAAACTGGAGGGAGAAATTATCCGAGCAGAAGACTTAGTGTCAATGTGCAAAATGATTGCCGAATGGAACCTGATTACACTTTCTTCCAACAGATTACTCTTTTTGGCTTGACTCATTACACCTTGTAATTTTGGGGGTAGGCAGGTCTGTGTTCCCCCAGGTCTGTTCCTCAGGTCTGTGTTTCCTCAGGTCTGTGTTCCCCCAAGTCTGTGTTTCCCCAAGTCTGTGTTTCCCCAGGTCTGTTCTTCAAGTCTGTGTTCCCCCAGGTCTGTTCCTCAGGTCTGTGTTCCCCCAGGTCTGTGTTCCCCCAGGTCTGTTCCCCCAGGTCTGTGTTTCCCCAGGTCTGTGTTTCCTCAGGTCTGTGTTCCCCCAAGTCTGTGTTCCCCCAGGTCTGTTCCTCAGGTCTGTGTTCTCCCAAGTCTGTGTTCCCCCAGGTTTGTTCCTCAGGTCTGTGTTCCCCCAAGTCTGTGTTTCCCCAGGTCTGTTCCCCCAGGTCTGTTTCCCTATGTCTGTGTTCCCCAAGGTCTGTTTCTCAGGTCTGTGTCCCCCCAGGTCTTGGAGTCCAGCTCTGGTAATGAAGCTGGTGGTCTTATGAAGAGCCTCCACAGGTCCATGCAGCTTCTCATGAAGGGGCACCGGCCTGGTCCAGATCTCTCTCCTCAGGGGCTGGAGATTCCTGCAGTCCTGCAGGATGTGGGCTGCATCCTGCTCTGCGTCTAAACAGGGACACATGGGGGAGGGCACGGCTCGCAGTTTTTTGTGCAGGTGTTGTTGCATTCTGTTGTGCCCTGTTCTCAGGCGAAAAATGACTACCTGTTCAGGTCTTGACAGTTGGTGGTTGCTGTCGTGCGTTGGGGGGGGGGGGGGGTTTAAGCAGAGACTTTATGACGGTTTTCATCTCTGTGGAGCTCACTGGGTTTTCTTCTTGTTCGTCCTCCGCACCCAGTTTGGCCATTTTATCCGCTTGTTCGTTCCCCTCTATCCCGCAGTGTTAGGGGACCCACTGCAATATCAATCAATATGAAGCTTATATAGCGCGTATTCCGTGGGTACAGTTCTAAGCGCTTGTCGAATACAGTCTTCAGACAAGTGATGTTATGAAGTGTCGTTGTAAGCTGTGGCAGTGTGTTGTTGTTGACTGCTTGCAGCACAGACAAGGTATCAGTCAGGAAGACAACTTGGGTGTCGGGATTGACCTTGCTGCGTGGATCAGCGCTTCTACCTCTGCTTTGTAGCTGGTTTGTTTGTTTGTTTGCTTAACGCCCAGCCGACCACGAAGGGCCATATCAGGGCGGTTCTGTAGTTGGTGCAGTGGAGGCCAGTTGGTATAGCCTCTGCTTGCCACTCTCCACTGGGGTGTTGGATGTAGACACCAGCTCCTCCTCTCTTGACGGCATCTGTGGCGGACCCATCTGTAAAGACCCGCATCCATGCTTCTTGGGGGTATCTTTCGTCGAGCATGGCAAGTGTCAGGGCTTCCTTCTGCACATCGCTCTGTTCATCTTTTGTTGTGAGATGAGGAACTGTGGTCTGGATGGACACGTTTTCAAGGTTGTTTTTCCAGGGTGGTTCTTCAAGGGAGAAGTGTGATGGGTGAACTTTGCTTGGTGTTCTCTCTTCAGGGCCCGTGTCTCAGTTGCAAAGCTTGATCTCTTTAGCCTGCTAGAAGAGAGCTGCTTTATCCTTGCATTCATTTGGTGGTCTGGAATGCACTGGTACTTGATGTCTTGTACCATCGCTTTGCATTCTCTTCTCTTGCTGAGTGGAGGTATGCCGGTCACCTGTTGCATCTTGTCTATTGGGGTTGTCTTCATAGCGCCTGTGATGATTCTCATCGCTTGATTTTGGACTATCTCTAGGGTTTGAAGGTGCGTCTTGGCTGCTGTCATCCAAGAGCTAGATCCGTACTCAAGGTGAGGTCGTACGGTCCCCTGGTACACTGTCTTGAGGATCTTTTCGTTTGCGCCCCATTGTGATCCTGCCAGTTTCCTCATGATGTTCAGTTTTCTTCTGGCTTTTGCTTCCGCATTCATGATGTGATGTTGCCATGTCATGCGTTTGTCATATGTGACTCCGAGGTAAGTTTGCTGGTCTTCAAACTTCAGTGGCGTGTCACCCAACGTCAGTCTTCCAGGTTGTACTTTGGCGGAGAGTGTGAAGAGAGTAGCTGTTGTCTTGTCTCTGTTGATGGTTACACACCAGTTGTCTGTCCAAGCTGCAACTTTCTCGAGGGCAAGTTGCATCCTGTAGGTCGCAGTTGTTGCATGCTCCTCAGTGCACCAGAGAACAAGGTCATCAGCATACAGTGCTGCATGGACTCTACTGGGCAACTCGGGCATTCAACAGAAATACAAAGGCAGCTAGCTAAATGAAATCGTGGCCATGCCTAGGACCTTAATCAAAAGGACCAAAGCACGTCTTGTGTTCCCTTTGCCACTGTGACTTTTCGTGTGCACACATTGGAAAATATGACTGTGCATAGCCAGGGCCTAGCATTGTAAGCTGTTCGGCTTACTTTACGCCGAAATAACATCTCCAGTACGCGGAACTCGATTTGGTGTACTCCGAAATGCAAAAACCTGTTATTCCCAAACGGTAAACCCAAACAGTCCCAGCTTTCGTTTTGTGCGCTGTTCGGTTCAATTCTCAATCGGTTTGACAGTTTGCTTGAGCACGCACTTCCTGTGGCATCGCGCGACCATGCTTTGTGCCGGTGTTTTGTGGCTCTAGACTTGAAATAATGTCTCGAAGCGACATTGTTGAACGTGGTCAGCCATTCAGTGACAAAGAATCTAGGTATTCCTGGAAGTGGGAATGGCACTTTCAGGCCAAATAACACAAGATTGTCAGTTTTCTTGTTTTCTGTCTGTGTTTTGCTTGTTGGTGAAGGCATAATTTAGTTGCTCAATCTTCTTGGGGGGGGGGGGGGGGTCATTTTAGGTAAAAAAATCTCAATTTATTTTTCAAATTTTCTATGAGTTTTTTTCTATTTCACCACTATATATATTTATATTTCTTCTTTTTTTTCCCCCACCAGGGGCCAGACCCCCGCCTTTGTAAGCTGAACTCACTTTTTCCAATGCTAGGCCCTGATAGCACATCGGGACAAATGATCACAAGGATGCAGTACAGAGAGCTCATAGACGTTCAAATTACCTGTTTCTTTATCAGGAAGTTGAGTGATACAGTAACAAAACTGGAAGGAGAAATTATCCGAGCAGAAGACTTAGTGACAATGTGCGAAATGATTGCCGAATGGAACCTGAATACACTTTCTTCCAACAGATTACTCTTTTTGGCTTGACTCATTACACCTTGTAATTTTGGGGGTAGGCAGGTCTGTGTTCCCCCAGGTCTGTTCCTCAGGTCTGTGTTTCCCCAGGTCTGTTCCTCAGGTCTGTGTTCCCCCAAGTCTGTGTTTCCCCAGGTGTGTTCCTCAAGTCTGTGTTCCCCCAGGTCTGTTCCTCAGGTCTATGTTCCCCCAGGTATGTGTTCCCGCAGGTCTGTGTTTCCCCAAGTCTGTGTTTCCCCAGGTCTGTGTTCTCCCAGGTCTGTTCCTCAGGTCTGTGTTCTCCCAAGTCTGTGTTCCCCCAGGTTTGTTCCTCAGGTCTGTGTTCCCCCAAGTCTGTGTTTCCCCAGGTCTGTTCCCCCAGGTCTGTTTCTCAGGTCTGTGTTCCCCAGGTCTGTTTCCCTATGTCTGTGTTCCACAAGATCTGTTTCTCAGGTCTGTGTTCCCCCAGGTATGCTCCCCAAGGTATGTGTTCCCCCAGGTCTGTGATCCCCCAGGTCTGTGTTCCCCCAGTTATGTTTCTCAGGTCTGTGTTCCACCAGGTCTGTTCCTCAGGTCTGTGTTTCCCCAGGTCTGTTCCCCAGGTCTGTGTTCCCCCAAGTCTGTGTTCCCCCTGGTGTGTTCTTCAGGTCTGTGTTCCTCCAGGTCTGTTCCTCAGGTTAGTCATCCCCCAGATCTCTGTTCCCTGAGGTCAAATTTCCTCTGTGTCTCTCTTTCCCAAGGTCTATATACTAATAAATAATGTTATGTGTGTGTGTGTGTGTGTGTGTTTTTTTTAATGATTAATGTGTCCATCACCTTCGCAATATACTCTCACTCTCTCTTTCTCTCTCTGTTTTTTCCCTCTATGTCACTCAAACTTTGCTTGCAACAACTGCATTTTTGAATATAATTCTTCCTGTCCAATTGTTGTGAGTAAGATTATGTTGTCTCACACTCTTACCCTAACCTTTGTGGGATGTTGTATTCTGCAGATTCAGGATGCCGATCATCTCTTTGCCAGCCAAAGCAAGTCCTTTCAAGTGACCATTCAAGTGACCATTCAAGTGACCATTCAAGTGTTCAGTTTCCTGCTCTACTCAAAGAGGCACTGTCAGGTGGGGGGGGGGGGGGGGGGTGGGGGCGGAGATAAATGCAAAAAACATTGTTGTATTTTTTGCCAACAAGTCAATGTAAAAATGTCTACCCACCTTGAATGAGTTCACAAAGAAGAGCCAGAGGTAGCTCAGATTTTGGCAGTGAAAAAAGAAACTTGCTTCGCCGACAAGCTTACCTTGGATCCACGAGTCGTCGCCATCTTGAAACTGCAACTCGTCAGTAACTAGAGTTATCTGTCCTTGGGCTGTGTGTTTCGGCAAGTCGGAAACTTTTTCACACGCTTTGGTGTGTGAACTAATATACACACAAAATTGACGAAAGTGCACAAAAAGGTTCCAGCCTTGAAAACTTCTGAGAACCCTCATTTGACACTTTTCTGCTAGAAACAGTAGTAAACAAAGTGGGTCCCTATTTCATAAACCGACTTTTTTTTAAAACAGTTTTTTGAAAAGGTAATTGGAAAAATGAAAGACGATGACATTTTCAGATTCGCTTCTCTTAAAGGCTGCCCTTTACGTAGCGTTCATTAATTAATTCCTATTGTTTACATGTGCCAATAATGTTATAAAACTGTACCTAAAGGGATATAATAAAGATTGGCTGTAGCTTTCGAACACAGAAAAAATTATTGCAGTATTGCAAAGTGGTGTTGATAGTGTCGAATGTAAACGGAACAGTCTCAAAGTGAAAGTGGATGTTTTCCGGAAATTGCGAAGTTAACAAGAATACAGAAAAGCTCGCTTTCCTGCTTAGCACAATACACTACCGCGCTAATCTGGCGTGTCAATATCACTACGTTTTGCACGTGGAAGGTGAGCGATTACCCCCCGCGGGTTAGGGGGAAGAATTTACCCGATGCTCCCCATGTCGTAAGAGGCGACTAACGGATTTTGTTTCTCCTTTTACCCTTTTTAAGTGTTTCTTGTATAGAATATTATATAGTCAATTTTTGTACAGAATTTAGTCAAGCAGTATGTAAGAAATGTTAAGTCCTTTGTACTGGAAACTTGAATTCTCCCAGTTAGGTAATATATTGTACTACGTTGCAAGCCCTTGGAGCAAATTTTTGATTAGTGCTTTTGTGAACAAGAAACAATTGACAAGTGGCTCTATCCCATCTTCCCCCTTTCCCCGTCGCGAAATAACCCTTCGTGGTTGAAAACGACGTTAAACACCAAATTAAGAAAGAAAGGTGAGCGATTTCCTTCACGCGGGGATTGACGAAGCTGTACTGTCTGTGTTGACAGTCTAAAAATAGCCTAAGTCCTGGAGAACTGTTGCTAAACATAGCAATAAACTTTATAAAGAATTAATTATTTCTCGTAATTGGTAAGGACTTCAAACCTAAAACTTTGCAGGAAGCTTAATTTATACATCCCCGCAACGATGGGAAAAGCCCTGGAAGTAATTAAAATTATTAAATAGGACTATGTCAGCCTTTAAAGTATGGGGAAAGACTGTTCTCAAGAAGACACATTGATAAGTTGCAGACTCCCCGAACTTGGAAGACTTTCTAAGATATTGAGGGATACGTCTGGAATGATAATTAGTACTATCAACCAGGCTATAGCATGGTTACACTTGGTCACAAACAGGAGTGTACTCCGAATGATATGGTTTTTGGAGACACTGGAAGATAGTCAATGTTTTTAAATTGCTATATGTGTGTGTTACAATATTGGTTGAAAATAACAATAATGAATGAAAACAGGATACCAAGAAAAGCGTATAATATGCTCTTGAAGTTGGATGAAAAGGATTAAACAAATTGGGCCACCAATGTTCACCTGGGTTTGTATAGATTTGGATTTGTATGGGAAAACCCAGGAGTTCAGTCAATCCCTGTATTTGTTCAAACATGTATGCAATGGTTAATTGATTGCAATGTCAAAATTGGTCCAGCCGCAAGACCCTTGCAAGTTTTCGAATGGGATTAGCAGTTACAGAGCCAAATAAGCACAGCCATGATAAAACTAAATTAACTACGGCATTTTTCTGTCCTTTTTGTAAAACATGTATTGAAAGTGATGTGCATTTTGTATTTGTATGCCTAGCGTATGAAGATTTGCGTGCAGAGTTGATTGCAGCAAAATAATACAGGATACCATGTATGTTTCGATTGTCAACACAATTGTACAGTCACAGAACCCTGCGCAGCTGCACATGTTAGAAAACTGGCCATTTTTTATTTGAAAGCCAAAAACACAAAAAGAAGTTGTATTTGGTTAAGTTGATGGTATTGTAATACGTTTTGTCCAGGAAAACTATGTCAGTTTATTACATGACAACATTTGTTTTATTGATCACACGTTCATATTTTTTGCAAGAGCGTATATATAGTTATCGTATGTTAAAAAGGTATGTGAATATGCGGATGATTGGGGAACAAATGCAGCGGACATGCATGTGAAATTCATGAAGAAGTGTCAGATATGCATGCACATGTGACTAACCCAGTACCCCCCGTGGGTTAGGGGGAGTCCCATATTGGTTGGGACTAGAAAGAATTTACCCGATGCTACCCTGCATGTCGTAAGAGGCGACTAACGGTTCTGTTTCTTCTCTTCTTTTGTCTTATTTCTGCCTTACCAGTCCTTTCACCTATATTTCCTTCCAAGAAAACTCTCCCTACTATTCCCTGCAGTTTTCCAATTCTTTTCTTGTTGTCTTATTTCTACCTGACTGGATCCATCACCTTTATTTCACTTACCAAAAGTCTTCTTTTCCACATCCTTATTTCTCTGCACCCCGCATGTCGTATGAGGCGACTAACGGATTCTGTTTCTCCTTTAACCCTTGTTGAGTGGTTCTTGTATAGAATATAGTCAATGTTTGTAAAGATTTTAGTCAAGCAGTATGTAAGAAATGTTTAGTCCTTTGTACTGGAAACTTGCATTCTCCCAGTAAGGTCATATATTGTACTACGTTGCAAGCTCCTGGAGCAATTTTTTTGATTAGTGCTTTTGTGAACAAGAAACACTTAACAAGTGGCTCTATCCCATCTCCCCCCTTTCCCCTATCCCATCTCCCCCTTTCCCTCGTCGCGATATAACCTTCGTGGTTGAAAACGACGTTAAACACCAAATAAATAAAGAAAGAAAGACTAACCCAGTATCAAGTATGCCTGTGTGCCGAATATTTTCATATGAATTTCTGTTTGTTAATGTTATGGTGTATCACCCTATTTATGGGCTGAGGAATAAGTATTCTTGAGTCCTGAATACCTGAGGCATGTACATATATACTTTTATGCAGTATATGCTTTTGTTTTCTTCCAAGACAAATTACCAGAAGGAATGTCACTAGTTTTCGTATACTGTTTGAATTCCATGGACCATTTTCACCAAAGGGATTACTGAATAATCTCATGTCTGTTGTAAATTTTGGCCCATGACTTGTGGAGATATTACAATTTGGTGAAAATTAGGCTCGTTTTATGTAAAATATGCTGATTATTTGTTATTTTAGTTTCATCATTTTTCATAAATGTGCTTGGTTAATGTTTCAAATTAAATTTGCTGTTGTAGTTCATTCGGTGTTTTGCTCACAAAAAGTGTTTTGTCAGTTAACATTGATTTAAATAAAATTGGCTGACTAAACTTGATCCATTTGTCTTGAGTGTTTGCATCCATGTCTATAATAGGAGCGTTACAGACTTCACAAATAATGCTACAAATTGCGGATTAGCCAATGGACGAATGAATGTTCTGTTGAATGTTGAATACTGTACAGAATGCATGACCTTTTTTCTTTTTTTTTAATAGTGGTGAGGCCCTCTACCACCAAAACGAATGTTTAGTCCAAGGCCGAATGCATTAATATGCCTGTGGCTAAATGGCTTTTAGCCATTGGTTAGACATTTATTTGTAACCATAGGCTAAGAAATTCCATTTTCGGACATAGGCTCATTCCTGAACATCACAATTCGTATTTGGTGTGGCGGCAAATTTAATGTGTCCAGGCTTATTATGACTTTCCACAATTGACGATGAGTTACTGATATCGAAACGCACACACACACACAAGAAACAGGGGCGGATCACAGCATGGTTAAGAGGGGGGGGGGGGGGGGTTCAAATGTCTTTTAGGGAGAGTTCGACAACGCGAAACAGTTAATTGAGGACGCGAAGTGTTTAAACCATCTAGGGGGGTCTGGGGGCATGCCCCCCCCCCCCCGGAATTCCTCTAATACACCTTCCAAAAAGTATATTTAGGAAGACAAATTTGGATCAAAACAAGGACAATTGACCAATCTGGTGTAACCTGAGACAGCAAATTGCCGACCTACTTTCTAAAACTGTCACTTAAAAGACAAAGGCCTGCTCCTATAGGGTCTGGGGGCATGCCCCCCCGGAACAGTTTTGATATAAATCAAGGAAAATGGAGCAATCTGGTGCAACCTGAGCCATCAGTTTTTCTTTGTTTTTATTTTAAAAAAAAAAAAAAAATTTGTGGGGGGGGGGGGGGCGGGGGGGGGCGGGGGGGGGGGTCCGGAAACCCCCCTGGATCCGCCCCTGAGAGAACAAGGCGGAACTTCCAAATTTAGGCTCCAAACAGCAGAATCAGGTTTGGAACCCAGTTTGGTAGTTTGGTCGTCGGTGTGTATCTCAAGGAACCCACTAGTACAAAAAAGAAACCCACTTTTCCAAACTTTTCCAAAGTCAGCAACATCGAAGTTTGTTTAGATATTTTTCTTTTTTACTCATATTCGGATCATTTACAACTAAATGAAGCTGTATAGTGCTTTTTGAAGTGCTCACTAGTTTAGAACATGTGGAACCCAGTTGACATAATGTTAGCAATAAACCCAGTTGGGTGGCCTTGCATGTATGTGTGTGTGTGTGTGTGTGTGTGTGTGTGTGTGTGTGTG
>NC_090252.1:5978005-6062869 GCF_037325665.1 Littorina saxatilis | reverse complement strand
CTGTAAGTTCGTATCATAGAGCTATAATCTGTTCATCTTGAACACACGGCCAGTACAACTGGCCTTGACACGGAACGATTCAAGGGGGGCAATCTCAAGTCATCTGAAAGAGGGAAATCCAAACGCAATCCGCCTTGTTCGATTTTATGGGCTTGGACGATAGAGAAAAATAAGAAAAGTACTAAGCTGGAGTCCAGTCTGGACGAAACTGCTATCAAGAACACAGAATTGATTTTTTCTGAGTTTTTTTTAGCCGTAAGCGCCATCTTTATCGTAGCAGGAAACTCTTCCAGAGTGAGGCCCCTTTGTTGGTTTCACTGCGGTGAACAGCAGTTATGAGAAATTCGAAATGAGAAATGGCGCTTACGGCTAAAATAAAAACTCAGAAAAAATCAATTCTGCGTTCTTGATAGCAGTTTCGTCCAGACTGAACTCCAGCTTTTACTTTTCTTATCTTTCTCTATCGTCCAAGCCCATAAAATCGAACAAGGCGGATTGCGTTTGGATTTCCCTCTTTCAGATGACTTGAGATTGCCCCCCTTGAATCGTTCCGTGTCAAGGCCAGTTGTACTGGCCGCGTGTTCAAGATGTAATCTGTTCAGTCATTGAAATCAAGTTGACACAATGTAGAGAACAATCTTCTTCCTTCTTCTTCCTCCACGTTCGTGGGCTGAAACTCCTACGTACACTGTGTTTCAAGTTAACACGAGTGGAATTTTACGTGTATGACCGTTTTTACCCCGCCATTTAGGCAGCCATACGCCGCTTTCGGAGGAATTATGCTGGTTATTTTCTTGTTGCTATAACCCACCGAACTCTGACATGGATTACAGGATCCGTTTTCCGTGCGCACTTGGTCTTGTGCTTGCGTGTACACACGAAGGGGGTAAAGCCACTACGAGGTCTGCACATAAGTTGACCTGGGAGATCGGACAAATCTCCACAGGCTTATCCCACCAGGCGGCCGCGGCAGGGATTCGAACCCTCGACCCGCTTCCGATTAAGCGGCACACACATACACACACGCGCGCACACGGTCACCGTGCACACACATACACAAACTCTCTTACCCACACAAACACACACACACACCCCGCACACACACGCACTGTCACACACACACACACACACACACACACACACACACACACACACCCCACTGACACACACACTCGCACTGTCATACACACACACACACCCCACACACACACTCGCACTGTCACACACACACACACACCCCACACACACACTCGCACTGTCACACACACACACACACACACACACACCCCACACACACACTCGCACTGTCACACACACACACACACACACACACCCCCCCCACTGACACACACACTCGCACTGTCACACACACACACACACAAACACACACACACACCCCGCACACACACGCACTGTCACACACACACACACACACACACCCCACTGACACACACACTCGCACTGTCATACACACACACACACACACACACACACACACACACGCACTGTCACACACACACACACCCCACTGACACACACACTCGCACTGTCATACACACACACACCCCACACACACACACTCGCACTGTCACACACACACACCCCCCACACACACACTCGCACTGTCACACACACACACACCCCACACACACTCGCACTGTCACACACACACACACACACACCCCACACACTGACACACTCGCACTGTCACACACACACACACACCCCACTGACACACACTCGCACTGTCACACACACACACACCCCCCACACACACACTCGCACTGTCACACACACACACACACTGACACACACACACACACACACACACTGGCGCGCACGCACGTCGAGCCTTGATAAGCGTCATAGGCATGATAGGGACTCTTTGAGGAAGGTACACTTCCACCGTGACACAAAGATTTCATGACTGCACAGACATACGAAAAGAAATTGTGAAATTTCAAGTTGATTGGTTGATGTGCCTGTGGATAGGGACAGAGACAGGGATTCGGCGAAGCTCGCGGGAACCACATCTCGACCAATCCGCATCCAGCTGCCGTTCGACCAATGTGCAACATGCAGTGTGCTGTGTTCATTTGGAAGGAGCATGTGGAACGGAACGGTGCGTCTGGGATGAACTTGTGCCACTTCGCATGTTGAAGCTGTAGCCGTGTTATGAGTGAAGAAAGCGACAACATTGCAGTAACATGAGGTAGGGGGGAGAAAGCATTTAGCTTCTTTGAAGCAAATAGTGTGTGTGTGTGTCAAAGTTGGTCTGTCAGTCTGTGCGGGGTTCTCACCGTTCTGACCACAGGCGGAAGGTATCTTTCACTGGACTTCTAAGATAAGAATAAGATAAGATAAATTTGTAGATGTCTAAGGCCGCGAGGCCTGCTATATCTGATCACAACAGTGATCTGATCTGATCTTTTGACGAGTACTATTGACTATCCTAACTTTAAGATGGCCTAGTGTAACGATCTTTTGATCGTGTCAAGACTTTTCTTCCGGTGACCGTGACGTGTATATTGGCTGGTACGGCACTGGTAGTCACTAGTGGCATGCGTGGCTTTCGTGGCTAACCTTAGCACAATACATGTAGTCCTTGAACACATTGTCAATTCTGTTCTTGAAACTGTTTAATGACGGCGCCTCCACAAGCACAGTTGACTTGTCCAGGGCATTCCAAGTGTCTACAACTCGGTTTGTGAAGAAGTGCTGTCTCAAGGTGGTTTTACATGCATTTTTCTTTAACTTGTAACAGTGTCCTCTAGTACCAGACTGCTGATTGAGTTCGAGAGGATTCTTGCAGTTATACACACCGTGCATGAACTTGTACACTTCTATCATATCACCTCTTACTCTTCTGTAACACATACTAGGTATCTTCATGACTTTGAGACGCTCCTCATACAGTTACACGCTATGCTAATTTTTATTTATTTTATTTTCCCCAGAACTAGTGTCTATTTGGGACATGAAGGTCTGACTAATTACCGCGCGACCACGCGCGACATCAACTAAAGTATTGACATGTCATATCTTTGTTGTTCTATTATCTACACAGTATTTTCTCACGTTGTACCAAGTTTAAATACCGGCTTGGTTGGCCTAGTGGTAAGGCGTCGACGTCCGCCCCGTGATCGGGAGGTCGTGGGTTCGTGGCCCTTCGTGGGCGTTATGCTAAGCAAACAAACAAACTAACCAAGTTTAAAACCATAGAAATAAAAAAAACAAGTTGCGTGAGGCGAAAATACAACTTTTAGTCAAGTAGCTGTCGAACTCACAGAATGAAACTGAACGCAATGCAACGCAGCAAGACCGTATACTCGTAGCATCGTCAGTCCACCGCTCATGGCAAAGGCAGTGAAATTGACAAGAAGAGCGGGGTAGTAGTTGCGCTGAGAAGGATAGCACGCTTTTCTGTACCTCTCTTCGTTTTAACTTTCTGAGCGTGTTTTCAATCCAAACATATATCTATATGTTTTTGGAATCAGGAACCGACAAGGAATAAGATGAAAGTGTTTTTAAATTGATTTGGAAAATTTAATTTTGATCATTATTTTTTAATTTTTAATTTTCAGAGCTTGTTTTTAATCCAAATATAACATATTTATATGTTTTTGGAATCAGAAAATGATGGAACTATTTATGTCTGACACTGAGAAACTGGCAAACTGTTTAGTCGATTATGTCAAGCCAAAAGCTGTCAGGAAATCATGCAGTTTGTGTGCCAATCAAAGTAAGAGTGCTGACGTTTTTGATTGCTTTTTGAGTCACTTGAGAAAAAGTGACTCTATGTAATCGGTCAGTGTTAGTCTGGCCGGCCGGCCGGCCGGCCGTCCGGCCGGCCGTCCGTAGACACCACCTTAACGTTGGACTTTTCTCGGAAACTATCAAAGCGATCGGGCTCATATTTTGTTTAGTCGTGACCTCCAATGACCTCTACACTTTAACGATGGTTTCGTTGACCTTTTTCAAGGTCACAGGTCAGCGTCAAAGGAAAAATTAGACATTTTATATCTTTGACAAAGTTCATCGGATGTGATTGAAACTTTGTAGGATTATTCTTTACATCAAAGTATTTACATCTGTAGCCTTTTACGAACGTTATCAGAAAAACAAGGGAGATAACTAGCCTTTTCTGTTCGGCAACACACAACTTAACGTTGGGCTTTTCTCGGAAACTATAAAAGTGACCGGGCTCAAATTTTATGTGAACGTGACTCCCAGTGACCTCTACACTTTGACGTCTGCTTTGGTGACCTTTGACCTTTTTCAAGGTCACAGGTATGTCTTGAAGGAAAAAAATTGAAATATCATATCTCTGAAACTATTCATCGGATTTGATTCAAACTTTATAGGATTATTCTTTACATCAAATTATTTACATCTGTATTGTGTTGTGAATAGCAATTTCTTCCTGTCCATCTGATGCCTCATATAATATTCAGAACTGCGAAAGTGACTCGATCGAGCGTTTGCTCTTCTTGTTAGTTTTGTTTTTTTGTGTGTGTGTCCTGTTTGAAACAAAAGTAATAAAACATACGCACACAATGTTGGTGCATATTCTGATATGTATGTGTGCACATGATTTTGTGTTTTGCACAACATTAAAAATATCATATTAAAATGTCTGAAAGCAGTCAAATGTCCTATTGATACCGAAGAGCTCAGGACATTTGTCCTATAGGTATGAATTTGTGGCAACATCTCTGACGCGAATGTGATGGAATCTGAAGACCGTGCAACATTTCGTTTGAAATGAGGGGAGGGGAGGGGACATAATGTGCAATTTACGACTCCAATTTGGCAGAACATGCTCTAGTAGGCATAACAAATCATTTAGACATATCTGCTGCTGCTATGCAAAGATGTGTAGGCTACTGCGCAGAGTCAGCGACACTGACCGTCAGACGACGCACTGCATATTATTGATGCTCCGATATGGGTACTTCTTTTACCCGGAATCGACCAAAATTGACTTGCACTACGAATAAAAATGGTATAATCAGAGATGTGATACATCTCTCTGGTATAATCTTTCTTTCTCTCTCTCTCTCTCTCTCTCTCTCTCTCTCTCTCTCTCTCTCTCTCTCTCTCTCTCTCTCTCTCTCAATCACAGTGAGTAAACAAAACCATCTGTCAAATTGTGAAGACAATCAAAAAGTATGTGTCAATATCACTATCCCCATGGAGAAACAGAGGACCAAAGTACGTGTCAATATCACTATCCCCATGGAGAAACAGAGGACCAAAGTATGTGTCAATATCACTATCCCCATGGAGAAACAGAGGACCAAAGAAAATGGGGTGCTCCTTTGTCGTACGATTTTTTACAGCGAGGTTTTTATACACTGTGCATGTAACATGTACGTCACTGAGGTTAAAGGTTTTGTAGACACCAAGGACAGTGCTCTGTGCGGTCAATGGTGGACAACAAAATCTTTTCAGATCGGACATTTGGTCGTTGTTGTACAATATAATGCACGGGGCCTTTCCATTTTGTCTTTCCTTTCCACGATCAGTTGTATGAAGGGTAGCGATATTTGAAGGTCTTCGACACCTGCTACCTGGTCGGCAAAATTAGCTTTACGAGATGTAGATGGTTCTTCCTGTTTCTTGGCACGGTATAAACAGGCATAGGAATTTTCCGCCGAACTCTGCCGTTTTTTTTTTGTTCCGCCGAAAATGCAAGTGTCCGCCGAAAAAATAAAGGGGGGAGGCACACAAAAAATGCACCGGTTACTTTGGCCTTTGCGCAAAAGCCCGCGAAAACTGTCCGTACTTTGTTCACGCACTGCTACCGCCCGCCTCAGTTACTTGAACTTTTATGTTTGAAAGTAAACCAGATTTCACATAATTATTGTGTTACAAGTTACATTTTCCTGTTTGCCTCAACAGATCAATTTTTTGAGTCACTTGAGAAAATGTGACTCTATGTAATCGGTCAGTGTTAGTCTGTCCGGCCGGCCGGCCGTCCGTAGACACCACCTTAACGTTGGACTTTTCTCGGAAACTATCAAAGCGATCGGGCTCATATTTTGTTTAGTCGTGACCTCCAATGACCTCTACACTTTAACGATGGTTTCGTTGACCTTTGACCTTTTTCAAGGTCACAGGTCAGCGTCAAAGGAAAAATTAGACATTTTATATCTTTGACAAAGTTCATCGGATGTGATTGAAACTCTGTAGGATTATTCTTTACATCAAAGTATTTACATCTGTAGCCTTTTACGAACGTTATCAGAAAAACAAGGGAGATAACTAGCCTTTTCTGTTCGGCAACACACAACTTAACGTTGGGCTTTTCTCGGAAACTATAAAAGTGACCGGGCTCAAATTTTATGTGAACGTGACTCATTGTGTTGTGAATAGCAATTTCTTCCTGTCCATCTGATGCCTCATATAATATTCAGAACTGCGAAAGTGACTCGATCGAGCGTTTGCTCTTCTTGTTTACAAATTTAAACCATATAATACATCTACTATATAATACTGGTAGGGTTTTCGGTGGTTTTTCGATTCCTGTGACCAAACCGCGCGGATTTGTGCCTTCTCCTTCGGTTACTATGCCAACGTGACCCAGGAAATCGATTCCGCTAGGTCCCGACTTCCAATTTTGTCCACGAACAAAGTTTGAAGAGGTTTGTCTCGCAAATTTGAGCAGACAACAGTGAACTTTGACCTGAACTTTGACCTCGCCGAAAGAGATCTGTGATTGGTTCTTCTTCAACTTCAATACGCGTGGCCTTTTTCGCCGTGTGGACGTATCTCCTACCAAACCCCGCCGGTTTGGACCCTGTCCCTCGGTTTTCCCGTAGTAACGGATCGCGATGAAGACGATAGGCTGGGTTAGATTGACGACTTCGAAAGCGAAATGGCTTTTTGAGGCCTTTTTAACGTGAAATGTCGTAGCAGACAGAATATCCCAGCTATCCCATTGGCCGAAAGCGAACGGTTTGACTAAACACTACGCGACCGCACCTCAGACGAACCTAGCTGTGTGTTTTATTTCTCTACCCCAGACGAACCTAAAATAATAAGAAGATAGATAGATCTGTTTATCTGTTAATGGAACTCCAAAATATTCCATAGATTTGTTTACTTAATTTTTAAAAGATAAGTTCGAAACATTATCATCTGATAAGTCGCCGTATAACCTTATAGGTTCCAGCGACTAAATATTTCCCCACGGTGCAACCATAGACATGTACGTCATCATGATCTCCCCTTAATTTGACCGTTATTTTGGCTGTCTTAGTGAAATGGTAAGATATATCTCCATGTTTTTTACATGTAAGTGTTCGGAAAAAATACAGTTATAGCAGTTATGTACAAAAATAAGCAGCATATGCTCTTTTCGCCAAAGTAAAGTCCTTTTTTCTTCTGGTTTCTTATATGTGTCACAGCACACTGCAAGCTTTTAGGCGAATAGCAAGTGAGTGGTATATATATATCATCAATTTTATAGTAGGTAACGGTGTGAATTACTTGCCATGTTCATGTTCATTATACGTTTTCCATATGTGTCATTTAATTGTGTATTGCTTGATGCCATGTATGTGTGTGTGTGTACATGACTTTAAATAAGCATGGATGTGTGCACTCGATTGTGTGTGTGTGTGTGTGTGTGAACCATGAATATATTTTCTGTTATACTATGCGTTTGAATCATTATGTATTTTAGACGTCATACCTTTTTTTCGTATCTTCACGATGGCTTTTACCCGTTTAAATTTTAATGCTTCCAACTTTCAAAGCGCTGCACGGCTGGGAAGAGATGCGCACTTTTATCACTGTTGTTCATGTAGACGTAATCATGGATTCATGCAAACGTCATTCCTGCTGTATTTTATTTTGTTTGTTTGTATAGTCGCGTGCGGTCGCGCAGTCTTTAGTCAGACCTAAAGCGTGGCAACATTCGGACCGCTTGCTTCTGCCCAGCTTTGAATCGAGACAGCTGTCAATCTGCTGTCGCATCAACTGGCTCTACAGGTAAATCCCATTTATCAGTCTGTAAAACTTTCGTAAAGTGTTCCTAACCTTGCTGTATTCTGCCACAGGGGTTATACTATAGAGATAGAGAATTTGCAGTCTCCCCCCGCCATTTTGACGCGCATGAGGCATGTTTTAATCATGGATACACGCTGTGTGGAGTACGCTCATTTTTTTGATAATACACCAAGTTTGTTTGAGAAGCAGAGAATAGTCAAAGTGCAAAACAGGGGTTCCCAGGTCTGAATATGCGTTTGAATCATTATATATTTTGGACGTTTTAGATTTCCATTTCGTAAAAATCTATGACCCATGGCGCATTACATGTGGGGGGGGGGGGGGGGGGGGTGAACGAATCTTGCTTTTTCTACTTCTCTAACCCATGGCATAGGCCATACATGTGGGGGGTTCTATTACCTGAAAACAGCATCCACACACACGCGCACACGTTCCATTGGACGTACATTTATTGTGTGTGTGTTTGTCTGTGTGTGTGTTCATGGATGCTGCACTCGATTGTGTGTGTGTGTGTGTGTGTGTGTGTTTGAGATGTCACTATCGTGTCATAACAAAACTACTATTTTGTTGGTGTTTTTTTGTGAAATAAATTTGGTTTTTCAATTTTTAATAATCTCTTTCGTTAATTTTATTAAAGTGTTAAAATGATTACAATTGTGATATTGTGTGATTTCCTTTTGCGGCGTTTGGTCACAATTACCACAGTAATCCCTCAAGTAACCAGTGCTCCACATGGATGTATTGTTGGTTTAAGTAAATATTTTTCAAAATAGCTGCTTTGTTAAATTTTGCAAGTATCAACAACACATCCCATGCGGATCTCTGGCAAGATAAATGGCTGGATCTCACGGCTCAGTCTATAGCTTTCTGTAAACAAACTATGGTCCTTCAGTTGTTTGGGGACGAGTACAAACTATCCCAGACTGAGCTATGGCAATTCCCAATCATCAAACTTGCTACAAACACTCATGGCAACAAACACCTTAACTCATTAGATCTTCGTTTAATAAGATACAAACATTGATTACATAAAGTTAAAATGATTAAATATATAAATTCACACATATCATGAAATGGCATCTCATTAATAACAAAATGTATTGAAACCCATGCTCCCCAAGAGAATATAATTCATTATATGCGGGATAATGTGCGGGGGGGGGGGGGGGGGGGGGGAGGGGTGCAAACAACATTTTCACAAGCACATAACCAACAAAATGACATCGCATGCGCAGCACACAAAGTGCGTAGCACGGGTACCACTAGTGTATATAGTTTGTTTCTTCAAAAAAGCAAAAATTGGTACATTTTTGTACTAAAAACTCTGATTCTAAAAACAGAATTAATGGCAAACTTGGAGCTCAGATGACACCAGATTGCACCATCTGGGTTCTTTGGAGCCTAGTAAGGCTAGGCGCTTCGCGCCGTCGACTAGACGCTTCGCGTCTTCAGTTCTAAATTGTCCGCCTTTTTTACAATGTTCAATTCCCATGCCTGATAAACCTGTTTTCTGTTGCGAAGACTGTGGCCATCATCTGTCTGTGTATGCTCAAAGTACACTGGCTTGCCTTGGTGTCTTCCTGCTGTCTTTTCTAACTTTGGTCATTAGATCTGGGTCAAGTCTGATATATAGTTCCCTGGATTTCCAGACCCCGTGCGGCCATGTACAGATTCATGAGTCATTGGGCCCTTGTACTCATGAACCGCAATGGCTGCAACGGTGGCCGGGGTCACTGGAAAGCCAGGAAACACGCTTTTCATATCCAGGTGAGGCACCATGCTTTACATAGTAGCGATGGAGTGTTATCACTTCTGAGGGTTGGGGGTCAAGGGGAACAAACACAACTTGTCTGTTTTCCTGTCTGCGGAAGCAATACTTGCCATCTTTCAACAAAACTTGTGCAAGCTTTCCACCTCTGCTTACGTACAGAGATTTATTACTAGTCCCCTTACTGCCCCATACCCCTCGGTCGTCGTAAAAATTACTGCGAATGCCGTTCATACGCCGGTCAACATTGCGTTCATCTTTTCTGCCAGCTGGAACTTCATCTGAGCACTCGGGCAACTCAGCAGATTTCAAAATACTAACTAAAAAATCTACTTCAAGAAAATGTCCTCGAGGGAGATGTGTTCCGTTAGCGTTCAGTTCATCACCGCCAGAAACATCAGGTGAACTTGAAATAACATTGCTATCATACATATCGGGTGAAATCACATTGCTGTCCACATCTTCGTTGTCCGAAACATGAGGTGAAATCAAAATGCTATCAATAAAAGAAGCTGAAAAACTGCTTTCGGCGACGTCACTAGCTTCAACTTCAACAGCAGAATATGAGAGCTGTCCACGGGTTCAACGTCAGAATCATGCATATCATCAATCATAGTAGAACATAAAAAATCAGGTGAAATCACATTGCTGTCCACATCTTCGACATTGCTAGCACTTTCGGCGACGGAACTGTCATCGACTTCAACAGCCGAAGTATGAGAGCCACTGTCCACATCTTTTATGTCAGACACATGAGGTGGAGTCACACTGCTATCAAGCATACTGATACCGTCTATAGTAGAAGCAGGAACAATAGCGGCGTCAATAGCGGTACTGTCGTCGTCTGCTTCGACTTCAACAGCGGCAGAAGTATCAGAGCTGTACAGCTTCACCAGCAGGGCTTCGCTCTTGGCTACGTTCTCTATTTCCAATGGAGGGGCTGTCGCAAACCTGGAAAAAAACCTCGATAACATTTTAAAACTCCGCTCATAGAATAAAAAAAATAGTGCTCTTTGTAATATCAGGCCCATATATATCGCTCTCCAATATGCACATGTATTTACACAAACTACACGGCATTCATACACATCCACACTTAGTTGCACTTAAATACTCACTAAAATACACACAATCATTTAAACACAAACAGGGATCGACACGCGCGCACACAAACTCACCTTCTCAATACACACTAACAGACACACTAAAATATACACATCATCTTAACACCCACGTTACACACCGGCGGAGAGAGATAGAGAGAGAGAGAGATTTTATACCAAAGAGATGTATCACATCTCTGATTTTATCTCCCACAATTCCGAGAGGAATGGGTCACGTGAGATAGAACGCGGGAATACGTCACTGAACGAATGGTTTCCGTCCTGTGAAGACGTGTTGGTGCACTGTCTCTCTTGCTTTGCTTTCATTTTCCTCTAACCTTTCTCTGTACAAGTTTTAGTTGTAGGTTAGTTGAAGTGTATTGACTATTTTGATTTTTTATCATTGTGTCAACTTGCAAGGTAAGGAAACAGTTTGGAGTTTTCGGTGTTTGTTGGTTTTTTGAACCGGGAACTTGTTTCGCGTATGAATTTTATTCGTCGAAGCTAATTACACATGGAAATGTTAGGTGTCAGTCGGCGCGTTCATTGTTTTTGCAGGTGTGACCTACTATATTTGGGTCAGTTGGGATCATTACTTGTTTTTGCACGTGTGACCTAAGGTCAGTCGGAATTGTGACTTGTTTTGGTAGGATGACATATTATTTTGGCTACGGAAATGAAGTACACGTTTGCTGACACAGTCAGTCACGATTTGCTGACATAGTCAGTCACGATTTGCTGAAGCAGCCTCTTTGTTTTTTCAGCAGCTGTCTCGATTACAGCAATTACTATCGCCTGAGGCGAACTATGGGCCACAGAAGGTCCGCTGTGCTAAGGCTGAGCACTAGTCCATTGAAGATTTGAAAATCTTTGCAGTGGATTTTAAATTGTTTTCATACTGTAACGGGTGCGCTTGCTCGTCCGCAGGAATCAATATAACTTTTTCGTGTGGTTTTTATAATAATAAGAACATTTATATAGCGCTAAATCAAAAACTTTCGTTAAAAAGGCTTGCTCTAAGCGCTTGACATCTAAACTAAAACGTCATTCACACTCTTTACAATGATGTACAAGAACTTCATGTCACACTCTTTCATTCAATATAGCACCATTCACACAGTTGTTGAATGTGCTGCTGGCGGGAAGAAAACCGGCAAGAAACCGGCGAAAGCACAACCTTCTGAAGTGATATCGTCAGAAAAGACGGGAGTTGATAAGTTAAGTCTCTTTCAATAGAGCAGAGCTCGTCTGGCCCACGTGATTGTGAAGTTACTCTGAAAATGGACAAAATTTTGGAGACAATGACTGCCTTGTCTGGCAGATTATCTGATTTGGAGAAAGTTGGTAAGCTTAATGCGGCGCCTGTTGCTTCAACATCGCGTGGAACCGAGTCGCATGGAACCGAAAGCAGTTCGGCGCAAGAGTCGCAAGCGGATGGAGAAGACGGTGCTTCGGTTAGATTTGCTCGTGAGCAGTTCGAAAATGAATTTGATTCGGCTGAAGACACGGATGTTGCTTCGGACAATGATTTTGACGCAGGCATAGTAGTGGATACAGTTGGTGAGGGGATTCATCCATCTCTGGCAGATCGTTTTGAGGAAGGACTTCTTCTTCCATCAGATCGGGCACGTGTGCGAAGACACTCTTCAGAACTATCCGCGGCCCAAAAATGTCACGTCGCTTCGAACGCCGACTCTCAATCGTGAATTAGATGGCAAACTGTTAGACAAGTTCGCAAAGAAAAGAGACTCGAACCTGTCCTTTGTTCAGGAACAAGTAGGTTGTACACTGAAAATTATAGCTCAGCTTATGTCCGACCTCAAAGAAAAACCAGCAAGTCGGAAGACATTGTTATTAAATATTTTGGCTGTACTGACAAGGCAATAGATTTGTGTGTGAGAGAGAGAGAGAGGAGAGATTATACCAGAGAGATGTATCATATCTTTGATTATACCAATTTTATTAATAGTGTATGTCGATTCCGGGTAAAAGAAGTACCGCTCCGGTAGGGATTATGACGAGTACTTGGCCTGTTTTCTTTTCACACAACGTGTAGCGGGCTGAGCTAATCTGCAGTGCGTCGTCTGTGCCTCTGACTGCGCAGGTATAATCTGCAGGGATCGCGTTAACGCATGTTTTTTGCGTATTTGACGCGTTTTAAAATCCGCCCACGCATTTTCCCGGCACTTGTGCGTAACGCGTACGCAAAACAACTTCTAATCAAAACGGCATGCTCAGCAGCACATCCCAATACTGAATCAGACCATAGCACACGCGCGCGAGTTTTGAATCTCTAGTCTGTTCTGGATCAAACACAGCACAAGCGCGCGAGTTCAAATCTAAAGTCTGTTTTGGATAAAACAAAATGAGGTGACGTGCTCTCGGCATAAGAGTGTCGCAAGCGACGCAAAGCAACGCCGGTCGGTTTTCTGAAACAGAGCATATATATACCCAAAATGCCCTGGGTCGGGGCGTAAGCAATTTTCTTCCCCCTTTCCTAGCCCAGGTGGTGGGTTCAAGTGCTAGTCTTTCGGATGAGACGAAAAACCGAGGTCCCTTTGTGTACACTACATTGGGGTGTGCACGTTAAAGATCCCATGATTGACAAAAGGGTCTTTCCTGGCAAAATTGTATAGGCATAGATAAAAAATGTCCACCAAATACCCGTGTGACTTGGAATAATAGGCCGTGAAAAGTAAATATTCGCCGTAATGGCTTGAGATTTACTGGCCGATGTGAATGCGTGATATATTGTGTAAAAAATCTCCATCTCACACGGCAGAAATTAATATGTAAAGCGCTTAGAAAACGTCAAGCGCTATATAAATCTCCCATATAAATATAAATAAATAACAAGTCGCGTAAGGCGAAATTACTACATTTAGTCAAGCTGTGGAACTCACAGAATGAAACTGAACGCAATGCCATTTTTCAGCAAGACCGTATACTAGTAGCATCGTCAGTCCACCGCTCATGGCAAAGGCAGTGAAATTGACAAGAAGAGCGGGGTAGTAGTTGCGCTACGAAAGGATAGCACGCTTTTCTGTACCTCTCTTTGTTTTAACTTTCTGAGCGTGTTTTTAATCCAAACATATCATATCTATATGTTTTTGGAATCAGGAACCGACAAGGAATAAGATGAAAGTGTTTTTAAATTGATTTCGACAATTTAATTTTGATAATAATTTTTATATATTTAATTTTCAGAGCTTGTTTTTAATCCAAATATAACATATTTATATGTTTTTGGAATCAGAAAATGATGGAGAATAAGATGAACGTAAATTTGGATCGTTTTATAAATTTTTATTTTTTTTTTACAATTTTCAGATTTTTAATGACCAAAGTCATCAATTCATTTTTAAGCCACCAAGCTGAAATGCAATACCGAAGTCCGGGCTTCGTCGAAGATTACTTGACCAAAATTTCAACCAATTTGGTTGAAAAATGAGGGCGTGACAGTGCCGCCTCAACTTTCACGAAAAGCCGGATATGACGTCATCAAAGACATTTATCAAAAAAATGAAATTTTTTTTCGGGGATTACATACCCAGGAACTCTCATGTCAAATTTCATAAAGATCGGTCCAGTAGTTTAGTCTGAATCGCTCTACACACACGCACGCACATACACCACGACCCTCGTCTCGATTCCCCCCCTCTACGTTAAAACATTTAGTCAAAACTTGACTAAATGTAAAAAAGAAATTACATACCTAATACCAACATTCAGAGAGAGTTGCCTCCCCTCCTTCGTAATATCCTTCAAATGTTGCCTTTTAATCCTTCTAAAATGCATGTAAACGCAATGCATAGATCTGTACAGTTCATTCCGTGACTTCAAAGGTTCAGATTAAGGGAGGGCATTTTTTTATGTTGGTGGTAATTGTTTTCTGAATATCAACCAATTTTCATAATGTTGGGTCACAAATTGGATCATACATCCAATATAAGAAGCAATAATGTGGGACGCCGTGCTTTACCCTTCCTGTTGCAGAACGGTTACCATTCAGGGAGACAAAACTCTGTTCTGTCGGCTAAATAAGAACAAAGCAGGTAAGTTATCGGGTCCCATGGACTTTTTATTTGTCAAATCATTTATTAACCGCCCGACTTAGTGGACTGCAATGTGCAGGATGTCAAAAGGTTTTATTTGTTTTAAATTTGTGAGGCAAAATAATATAAGAATTGGTGGGCATTTGTATTCGCTTTTGTAATTTTCACTATAGAGTTTACCAGGAAGAGCTACAAAATAATCATTCAAAGCACTTGGGGTAATACTAACTGTGGATGATTGTCTGGTTTTTGTTTTAGCAGTAACTTTGTTTATTGCTCTCCATAACAAAGCTGGGTTTTTTTCTCTCAGAAACAAGTTAATTGAAATACTATCTTTTGGCCTTGCGTATGAGGTCTAAGACTTCATTTCTTTGTTTCTTGTAATCATCTGTTAATTTGTTTTCTTTATCATAAAAAATGCAAAGAGCCATGGCGTTTATAATGTCTTCATTTCACCACGAGGGATGTGTGGGGTGTTTAATCCCCTTTTTGCGCAACGGTGCATGTTTTTCAATAATACTAGGTATAATAAAAATTAAAAAAGCATCATACAAAGCAGAAAAAGCACTATTTGGACAAATATGATTACTTTAAGATGGACAAGCACAGAAGCAATGTCTGGGAAAAAACCCGTCTCGTTTAAATGATCTGTACTCAATTGTTGTATGGCCCTCAGGCGGAAGTTCAGGTAATTTGAAAGACCAAGTGAAAAAAATAATCACTTATACTTTCATTGGACACATTTGGAAACATATTACACATATTGTTTGTGTCTGTGATACATTTCCTAACTGAATGCAATGATTTATATGATTTGCGAGTGAAGTATTTTGACTCCTCTATTTTGAAACAGATTTTTATGGAGACCAGCTCTTTGGATTTTTAAGGGAGTTTATGATTTGAATTTTAAAGTTCATTGACACGTAGGGTTTCGACTTAACTTTTGTCTTCCCTTCGGTCCTGACTTTATTTTTTGACTTTGTTTTTTAAAACTGGTTTAATTTAAAGTTGTGCAATGTTAAACTTGTGGGGTCCTGATTTGGCCTAAATGGTCCGCTGAACCCATTAAGCAACATTTTTTTGTTGTTGTTGTTGTTTTTTTTGTCCCCAGGGCACTGGGTTATATTATTTCCAAACAAGACAACATAAGACAGGTCAAAACAGTTCACATAGGATAACGAAAATAGCAAATGTCCAATTGAAACCATCTCAACCATATCATTTACACACACGCATATAAACAGACAATACAAAAAAGATAAAGAGAACAACAGTTAACTAACAAATATGGTTTGTGTAAATATAATCATTTTGTGTTTCAGCCAACCTGGCTGTCTCTACATCGCTTTATCAACAGCTTGACATGACAGAACAGGACGGTACATCTCGACATCCTGAAGGAACCTCGGTTATGAATATCAGCAAAAGACCAATACTCCCATCATTTCAGTCATCAACAACATAGCAGTAATACATCAGAAATTCCGTCTTACTGAGATGATCATAGCCCACAATATGCAAATGCAGCACTTAGTACTTGCTGTTTGGTGTAAAGTAACATACTAACATAATGAATAAAGATACTTCATAAACTGAAAAATGTTTGCCAATTTTAAGTAAGTCATTTTCAGCACACCATCTTAAACTTCAAAATGTATGTTAATAACATATCGATTTGAGGTGACAATTTAATACGCATCACTTTTTAGTTTATGAACATCAAAAAATATTTCTGCACAAAACATAAAAAGTGTACATGTGTAAAGCCGAGCGGTGGTAGCTTCACGGAAACTGTCTGTGTCTAAGGTGTTACTGTGCGTGCGGTTTTAAAGGACATTTGTCAGGATGGCATTCAAACCACACGCACCAGACGAACAAAAGGCAAAATCAACAAGAGTATAATAGGATTTCCAATTGTATTCAAACAAAAACATCAAAAGAAAACATACGTGGGTTCTTCCATAGAAAATATATCTAAAAAGAGTCTAGGTTGGCTTTAATACAGTCTAAACACTACACTAACAAATAAAATCTGAGTCTTTACAATGCTGGAAAATCGGGCATGACCCGTAGGTACCCTAGCGATCTAACTCTGAGGAGAAGCACTAAGCATAGGGCGTAGGGTCGAACCACTTTAAACCCAGCTCAGTGTATCTTCTCCAGGGGAAAGACACCAAGCATTTGCGCAAACTCCCTCGCTTTTCGCCTGGCTTGATGCACTTCCCCCCTGACCTCACGAGGACAGGGGTCTTTTATAGCTAACGGGGCTTCCTCCCACGTCACCCTAGCAGGACCAATGAGAATCCCGCTCTGGCAGCGCGGGAGCAAAAGGGAGGGGAGGTGGAGGGCTCCGAGCCTGCGGCCAGCCTCCTTACAAACTGAAGTTAAATCCCTCAAACATACACCAAAGTTCTTCTATTAAGAAAACACACATGAAAAACGATGTACAGACATATGTCATCAAACGACCAAGCTTACAACGCATCTGTAGATACCAAACACTTGTAGGTAGACCAAAACGCAGACGAACTGCAAAACTTCCAGTTACACTTAAAGACTGAGCAATTAGGTTACACACAAAAATACTTCTCCTTTAGTATACAAAACGTACATTAGACGTCCATATCAAACAGCAAATCCATGCCCATAAAAACCCCACAAAAATGCTGCGTGCTCAAAGCAACAACGGTCACTGCCATAACAAAAACATCGGCACACCCCGGTTTCATCTGTCTTTATACATTCGCATGCGCCACATATATGATTAATATAACGCCTACATTCTACTGAATACATATATCGAATATACGAACAAAAAGGGACGCCGAGAAAAAGACGGCAAAATAACATAGGGAGAGAGAGAGTACGTGTTTAGGAATGTAACAGCAGAACACGTCAAGCAAAAAATCAACAAACGAAAGAGAGGGTAAAAAGAACATGCCTCTCTTCATAAAAACCTTCCTAAAAACTGATCATCAACTTAACAAAGATGGTCCTAAGGCAAAAAGGGACTTTATGTGTTATGTTCAAAAACGATGTAATCAAAACATTACAAGAAAGGCGGGGCAAAGAAGACTCTAAAACCTTCAACTCAAACCATTTCCTACAGCTACCGGGGAAAGGGGGGGGGGGGGGTGTAAAGTCCAGTTGCGGGAGGGGGAGGGGAGGACTGGAACGACAGCTCAGTTTCCCAAGGCCAGCCCCGCTCGCCTTACCAACACATGTGAAAGCAATTAAATCGCTCCGTACCGGAGTTTTGCTAAGGAATAGAGCAAAACTCAGATCTGGCAGCATAAAAGTGGTCAGCTTAAAATGACCTACTTTCTCTGCTCAAGACACGGGCTATCCGTACTGTATCCCCTCTTGTACACACTCGGTTTACTCTCTCTGTACATCATCAGTATTATATGATTAACGTGAAAATACATGTATCCTACATGTACCGAATATATGAATATCAAGGAAAAGGGCGCAGAATAAAAGAAAGGAGCAAGAGAGACGTACGTGTATGTGTACGTACGTGTGTAGAGGCAGAAAACATTAACTCCATTCTTAGCAATCTAAAGGAAGGGGAGAAAGAATGCGTTGCATCTGAAAGCGAGATGATTAAAACGTCATTAGAAAGGGTAGGAATATTCCAGAACTCAAACGTTCGTCACTCTGTACTGTACAACTAGGAGAGTTGCAAGTTCAGCCATTTCGGTCCCTTATCTTGGGGAGGGGCGGAAAAAGGGGGGGGGGGGGGTTGGAGTACTAGAACAAAGACCACGCTGCCTGGGTGGCCTAGCTGACCTTAGCACCGCATGTGCACCGACAGAGAGTCTAAGAATAAAAAAAAAGGGGGGGGGGGGGAGGTGGGTTTGGGGCCCAGAGCAACTGCCTCTCGTGGTCAGCTTGCCCTGTTCAGGTCCGGTCAGGCCGGGGCCAGTGCCACAGGTGCAAGCGATTAACCGCTTGGCACCAAAGTCTTGCTAAGAGAAAGAGGAAAAACCCAATTCTGGTGCACACAAGTTGTCGGCTTAAAGTGACCTATTTACGCACTGGCGATTTGTACTGGGTCACCTTTTGTACTATTACAGGACTTTCCTTGGGGAAATAAGAAATACAAAAAAAAAGAAACATAGGTGCACTGCACTTTTCTCCACAATGCCCCCTTCTAAAAAAATAAGTTTGTCCCCAAACTTGGCAACGACAAAAAAATATAAGAAGGAGAAAAGTGTCACCGATCTTATCTCAGTTTCACAAAACACAAAGGCTGATACAAAAATTCTCCTGACACCAAATGTAAAGCCGAGCAGCACGTGACGAACTCGAAAAATGAAAAGGAATATCTTAGGATGGACTTCCTAACTCGATTATTCTTCAACAAAAGTACAACGGAGAAAACGACGACTGGCCTATATTGGTTACACTCTTCAAAAACTTTCTCAAATGTACATTGGTATGACACTCAACATTTTACAACCATCTCATGCGTTAAACAACGCCCAATGAGCGTGACAGCCATCATAAAACTATTAGAAGCTTTCCTGAACAAATCTTCAACCCTGACAGTTTTTCTTGAGAAAAACCACAAAATACCATGGGTTCAAGCACTGAATGACCATGTGCAGGTTACAATACAAAAACAGAATATCTACAAGAGCCTCGGTTCTCTTTCAAACCAAAGTCACATTTTCATCGTTATGGTTCTTAATGTCTTGCGCACGCCATCACTCCGAGACAACATTGTCACCGGAAACAAAACAAAAATTTAAATGCATCTAATTCAATACTGTCTTCCTGCTCACTGGCTATGCTAATCTATGGTTTTAAAAAAAAACCACATCTATCTAGCTCCCTACCCTTATCGATCGCGAAGTCACTGGTGCCTATTTCCTTGATGCTTACGTCCGACGCTTGAGTTGTCGCCTTCTCCGTCGACGTCGTCCCTCTCGGTGGATTCCGGGAGAGTGGTACCTCGACGACATCAGGCGCGTCCTCGCGGCGCCGGACAGCAACACAGGACCAGATGACACCCGGCGCGTCCTCGCGGCGCCGGACAGGAACGCAGGAACGGGTGACATCCGTGGCGACTTTCGTGGCGTTGACGGGGTTTACTGGTTGTGGTTGCAACACGGGCAGCTCCCCTCTGTCTGGGTGACGGCGTTCGTCGTGGTCGCTGTCCCCGGCTCCGGTGCCCAGGTGGACTTTAGGAAGTACGCCACCCCGTCTGGCATCACGGCTTTCTCCTCCTTGGTGACGACGCTGGCGCTACGGGTGGTGTACCGCACCCGGGGAGCGCTGATCCGGGCCCCTTCCCGTACCCGGCGCAGGATATACGCCGGGTGTTCTACGCTGTAGAGGGAAGGAGCCCCGACGAAAGCGAGACGTGGGTCCTGTTGGATTTCCCACTTGCGCTCCGCCAGTGGGTACGGCCGTCGCATCACCGGCCCGTCGTCACCCGGGGTAGCAGGTGTCGTCGCTGCTGTTAGGGACGCTGCCTCTTCAGGCTGGGGACTTTCCTGCGGCGACGGTGATGTTATTTCCTCAGGAGGGTCGTACTCTTGCTGAGACGGCGACGCTATTCCTTCCGGCTGGGAGGTAGGGCGAGTTCCTTCCGTTTCAGCCGCGGTGTCAGCGGAATCCCTCAGCGTGTTATACACCGGGTCGGCAATGAAGCTCCAACCCGGAGTTCTTGGTATCTCCATCTCGTCGCTATCACTGCTGAACCCCAGCGCCTTGTTTGCGACCTCGTCTGCCTTCAATAGTTCGGCGTCGATATCAAAGCCATCCGGCGTTTCCAACTTTCTCTTTTTCGACTTGTCAACGCCGTGCACCTCTTCCTTGTGGAGTTGACGCTTTGCCCTCGTCATGAAAGCCCTGTCGCATGTCTTACACTTGCAGAACACCATTTTACCTCCCGTCTTCTTACGTGTGAAAGCAGTCAGCGGTCGTCGCATAAACCGCAGTAAGTCTCTCCCTCCTGCCAGCCAGCGAGCAATCCCCTGTTGCTCCCATAGGCGTCGCTCATTGGCCCTGACCAAAGTAGCCCGTTGTGGGGGGGGGGGTAACGGCGTGCGATAAGGTACGAGTCAGCGCCACTCCCTGTCCAGTAATTTGATACCGTGGTTACGGAATCGGTGCCCGGCCCGCCGTCTGGGTCTCCCGTAGCGTGGGAGTCGGTTGCACTGTTAGGTCAGCGAGAGTGTTTGTTGTTGGTATCGGTTTCGTGATGACGTATGTTCGCGCTTTCTCCCTCGTTTGAGGTGTGATGACGTAATTCTTCTTTCTCCGCTGTTGTGCGTGGCTGTTTTCTTTCTCCAACATAGGGCAGAATCAGGTTCCGACGTGTCGTCTCCAGGACTGGGCTCCGTACTGTTATCCCTCAGCACACCTAGCAGCTCCTCAGTCGATTATAATTATAATGTTCGACTCCAGCCCCCTTCCAAGTTTTGTCTTCCTTAGGCTCCCCTCGCTGTCCCGGCTTTCCCTTCTCCGGTTTTTCTGACAGCCCCACCCATGTGATCAGCACAGGTACATTATAAACACGAAGTACATTTTTGCCCTTCTGCATGCAAAGTGTTCCCTTCAGATAAAGCAGGGCCTCCAGAAAAGTGTCATTGCAATATTTTTAGAATATGTACTTGGAATGATACCGCAACACGGTGGCCTAGTGGTAAGGCGTCCGCCCAGTGAGCGTGAGGTCGTGGGTTCGAACCCCGGTTAAACACCAAATAAAGAAAGAAAGAATGAGCATTAAAAAGAAACACACAAAAGCAAAACAAGAGACAGTAAAATAACCTTCATAGCTGTGCATGCTGAGTTTACAGTAATACCATGTCTTCACATCGAGTTTTGGTGTTTTCATTTGCTCTTTAAGTTGTTGCTTGTGGTAGCACTTGTCCTGACGTATGGTGCTGCTGTCTTTTTGGAAAGGGGGTAAAAAATCAAGGGTCTGCCAAACCCGGCAAATGCAGTAGGCAGCCCAGAGATCCCTAAGTACCTCTCCCAATTTTTGTACTTTTCGGCAATATTTACAGTTTCAAATTGTTAGGATAGCTTCTTCGTGATTTTATGGAGGTGTTCTGGGGAAACTGAAAGGTAGCCTCGTCAGGGGACAACTATTCAAACCCATATCCTCATCACTTTGTTTCTCGATTGAGAATAATCATTTATAGATGACTATTTTCCATCTCCCTTGTTTGGGTGTATTTACTGTCCTCTCAGTGATTGAGGCTTATGTAGGGCTTGGTGATAAAATAGTACACTGTGCCTTTAACGGATTGTTGTGTGTACTGATGGTACACGTAAGTGTGGGGAGTGGTGTGGTTGTTTGTTCAACCCTTCTCATTATTTTGTCTGTGTACTATATGTACAGGTTGACAGGGGGCGGGAGTGTATTGGTTGTTTCATAAGGTGGTTTAGCAACGAAACGATTCATCCCTTTTTGGAAGATGAGGGTGGTCCGCCCGAGGGCAGACCGGAGTGTAGGTTTTAGACAAAAGTTTTGGCTATTGTCGCTTTGGCAGCTTGGGGATTCTGTAGTTACTTGTTGAGTGGTCCTGTGGCCGTTTTCGTTGTTTTTTGCGGTGTTCGCGTCTTTCCCCGTCTTCCTCGTAGCCTTGGTGGCGTTGTTCCAAAGTTTGTTCATCCTTGATGAATTTTTGGAGGCTGAGTTTCAGCATGTTGAGGGCTTCTTCATCTTTACCCGTGATAGCGAGGGCTTCGTCGCGGAGACATTTGATGGTTTCTGTCTCGTTTCCGATTTCTCCCTCGATGAATTCGGCAAAATGGTGTTGGAGGGAATTGTTGTTTTCCCTTAAGATGTCCCGAAATTGTTCTCTGAGCCCCTGCATTCCTGCAGTTGAGCCGTTCAAACCTGGGTTGAAGTCGGTGGCCCCTTTCAAAAAGGGTACACACCGGTCCTTCTTGATTGCGAGTGTTATCGATTGTTTCGCTGTGGTTAAGCTCGTTCTGCATTTGAACGTCTCCTGTAGTCTTTCCAGAATGGGGTTTACTCTTTCTTTGGCTGGTTTCTGGTTCAGTTGAAGGGTTTGGTTAGGAGCGTCCGCGATCGCGGGTAATAGACTGATTTCGAGGATGCTGTCATGTTCTCTCATGCTGTTCAATTCCAGCTCCCTGGAGGTGTGGTACTGGCTGGCGTGGATGGTGGAATCCTCTTCATTTTCCAAAGAGAAATCGAATTGGGTCTCGGCGATCTCATTGTTGAAGTTGGTGGCCATAGTGATGGAGGGTGGTGTAGGTCGAGGAGCGTAGTTGGAAAGTGTGGTAGGTCTGAATCAGGAGAAACTCGTGATGTGGTTAAGTATTTGGCTCTGTCTGTTTAAATAGGCAGTTTCGTCAGAGTTGAGGTGTGGTTTCATTGGTGGGGTCGAGTTTCGTCCGTGGTACGTGTAGATGCAAGACAGTGTGTGTCAATCAGCGTTCCACCAATGGTTGGGTGTGCCTCTTTGATACGTGCAGTGGGGCCTTTCGGTTGGGTGGGCGGGGTTACCGTGGGGGTGATTTTTGGGCGCGAGGTTCTGCCCTCCCTTCCCCCTCCTCCGCGTTGCGGCTGTGTGGCCGTGTTGTGTGTCGATTCCTTCGTTTTACCGATACTGTTGGTCAATGTAGCGTTATTGGGTTATTTTTACTTTTTCCCGGCCACTGCTGGTATCCTTTATGTTTTTTCGTGGCTTTATTTATTCTTTCCGTATTTTTCGTGTTTGTTGTTGTGTTATGAATAAACAGTGGGGCTCCTGGCTTTGTGTTGTTCTCATTACCTGGTTTAGGCAAGGCAGGTGTTGCTTGTTGCTTGATTTGTTACGAGGTTTTTACAAGAAGTTCTTTCAGGTTCCTGTGTCTGGCATAGGCCACAAGGGGAGGTTATTCTTGGAACAGAAGCTGCAGCAACAGGTAGATCATGGGAGAGGTATTGGTGTACCTTGCTGAAGCTTCTGTTCAATCCCTCAAAAAGTTGGTGTAAAACAGCCTCTGCGACAAGGTCAGGGTCGTCTACAAGACTCTCTGTTACACGAACAGGAGAGGGGCAGCTGTAGAGTACACTGCTTCTTTCAGGTATTTATTGCAGTGGTTTCCATTGAATGAGCGTCCGTGAAATGATTTGACGTCAATGTTATGTTTTTTTCAAACCCGTATCAAGCTCTTGAGCAACCGGTCCTGTTCTAAACTGAAGCTGTTGGTCTGATGGATTTGTCTGCATTCTCCTGAGACTCGAAACATGCGTGCTGAAATGTGTCTTTTTGTCGGGTTCAGGGTCGTTTCCTTGTGCCAAGTGTTTTGCGATTTTTTGATCCAGCTGATGGCATTGTTCTTCCAGAAGGGAATGGTGCTTCTTCACTATGCCTAGAACAATGTGCAGATAGGTAGGACATACGTGGTCAAGCTCGATGTGAAAGATTGGACTTTCCACGACATTGTTGTACTTCGCAGCTTTCTTCCTGTTCTTTCCTTCCCTCTTAAAAGTAGTTTCTCTTCAGACCTCTTCGATGTCTGGCATTCACATGTGGCTGAGCTTTGTGGGACTTCTGCAGTTTTGTCTTTGTGGTGTAACACCAAAGGCACGGGTATATATACCTGCTGCACCGGACAAGCCATAGACGTTGCAAAGAAAGTCATCATAGTCACCAAACATGTGGACTTCAAACTTTTTGTCTTTCCATGTTGTGCCCTGCAGTGCATCAATTTGTTTCCTGTAGGTGCACAGAATTTCCCGTAGATTGTACCTGCTGTCCTTGGCATTCACGAGGCAGATCATGAAGGTGTTGTGTTTCGAGTTTGGTGACTGCACATTTGCGATTTGAAGACACATCTTAAAACTCCCACCGCCATGATCACCCCCAACTTTCACCCAGATTGTGTCATCGGAATTGCATTGACATGCCAAGTCGGCAGATTCTGAGAATCAAACTTGTCCAGCGTATCGGTGACAAATGACGCCAGGTTGGTGACATACACACAAGGTGTAGATTTCAGTTCACTGCCACTAACATCTGTTTCACTTTTCACCTGATCCGCAGACTTCGGCTCTCCATGAACTATTACCTGAAGCTAAACCGGCACGGTTGGCCTAGTGGTAAGGCGTCCGCCTCGTGATCGGGAGGTCGTGGGTTTGAACCCCGGTCGGGTCATACCTAAGACTTTAACATTGGCAATCTAGTGGCTGCTCCGCCTGGCGATGGCATTATGGGGTTAGTGCTAGAACTGGTTGGTCCGGTGTCAGAATAATGTGACTGGGTGAGACATGAAGCCTGTGCTGCGACTTCTGTCTTGTGTGTGGCGCACGTTATATGTCAAAGCAGCACCGCCCTGATATGGCCCTTCGTGGTCGGCTGGGCGTTAAACAAACAAACAAAATCCCTTTTTGGAAGATGAGGGTGGTCCGCCCGAGGGCCGACCGGGTTGTAGGTTCGAGACAACAGATTGACTATTGTCGTTTAGGCAGCTTAGGGATTCTGTATCCGTTTCGCTGAGTGGTCGTGTGGCCGTTTTCGCTGCTGGCTACGGCGCTCGCGCCTTTCCCTGTCCTTGTAGGTACGGTGGCGTTAAACTGCAGTTTGTTCCTCTTTGATAGATTTCTGTAGGCTGAGTCTCAGCGTGGCGATTCGCGATGGCGAGGGCCTCGTCGCGAAGACATCTGATGGTGTCCGTTTCCTTTTCAATTTCCGCCTCAATGATTTCGGCGAACTGGTGTTGGAGGGAAATTGTGTCCCAAAACTGTTCTCTAAGCTCGTGCATTCTGGCAGTAGAGCCGTGCAATGCTGGGTTGAACTCGGTGGTCCCTTTAAGGAAGGGTACACACCGGTCCTTCTCGATTGCGAGAATAAGCGAATGCTTTGCAGTGGTAAGACTCATTCTGCAATTGAAGGTTTCCTGCAGTTTGTCCAAGATGGGTATGGCTTTGGCGGGAGCGTCTGCGTCCACAGGTAGCAGGCTGATATCTAGGATGCTGTCGTGCTCTTTCAAGCCGTGGGAGTTTAGTTCCATTTCCCTGGAGGCGTGGTACTGGCTGGCTTTGATGGTTGACTCCTCTTCTTCTTCCAGAGAGAAGTTGAATTGGGTTTCCGCAATCTCCATGTTAAAGTTGGTGGTGGCCATTTTGCTGAAAGGTGGTCTAGGTCAGGGAGAACCCCCGCGGGTTAGGGGGAAGAATTTACCCGATGCTCCCCAGCATGTCGTAAGAGGCGACTAACGGTTTCTGTTTCTCTTTTTACCCTTGTTAAGTGTTTCTTGTATAGAATATAGTCAATGTTTGTGAAGATTTTAGTCAAGAAGTATGTAAGAAATGTTAAGTCCTTTGTACTGGAAACTTGCATTCTCCCAGTAAGGTCATATATTGTACTACGTTGCAAGCCCCTGGAGCAAATTTTTGATTAGTGCTTTTGTGAACAAGAAACAATTGACAAGTGGCTCTATCCCATCTCCCCCCTTTCTCCGTCGCGATATAACCTTGAATGGTTGAAAACGATGTTAAACACCAAATAAAGAAAGAAAGACGTTAAACACCAAATTAAGAAAGAAAGAAAGCAGCACATGTTCCATCTTGCTGAGCCAAAAATACAAGTCCTAGTTCTTGTAGAAACTTGGCTTTCTCGACTGGTGTTTTGTGTTCTTAAATTCATAGATGACAGAGAGTGAAGAAGGGCATTTCTGATTCCTGCTGCTTTCTGAGGGTCACGTTTCCCGCAGTCTGGCGTCATTACAGCTTAACAGGTATTTCTGTTATTAGCATAGGCTATAGTTGTGTTGTTAACATAGCCTGTGGTGCTGTTATCAATACAGCCTGTGGTGCTGTTATCAACATAGCCTCCGGTGCTTTATTAACATAGCCTGTGGTGCGGTTATCCACATAGCCTGTGGTGCTGTTCTCAACATAGCCTGTGGTGCTGTTATCTATATATATATAGCCTGTGGTGCTGTTATCTACATATAGCCTGTGGTGCTGTTATCTATATAGCCTGTGGTGCTGTTATCTACATATATGGGGAAGAATTTGAAATGGTGTCGAATTCTTGTGACACAAAGGGCAAAATTACAAGTGAGCAGAAACAATTTTTATTTCCTCTATAAAGTTTATTAATCCATGCAGTATGTGTTCACATAAATGAAAAAGGAATATCGGCAAACAGTCTGAAGTGGTAGAGTGTCAAAATAAAATACAGAGCTGGTTACACATCACCGTGTCACATCACAATATCTATACTGTTGTTTTCACTTTAAGGTTTTGCAAATTTGGATTCCATGCAATTATTCTATGCACAGCCAAGTATCTTCGCACAAAATCTTGTCCAATTTGATGAAGTTTCATCAGTGTCTCATGAGTCGAATCTTGGAGTAGGTTACAGTTTCACCAAAGATGCTGCTGATACAGTTTTTGACATTTTTTAACTGATTTCACACAGATTTGCTTTTTGCTTTTCATTATAAGTGTCTTGGGTGTCTGGAAATGTTTTTTAAGATAATATAATGTCTTTACTATGTACATAAGCAATATTTTTTTCTCAAATCTCTGAGTACCCTGGTTCTGGTTTTGCCTGTTATCGGCAATTTACTCCCTGGCACTTACTATAAAGTTTGAAAGCATAAATGTGCAAGGATTCAAGAAGTATAAACTATCAAATTATGATTTTTTCATACATATTACCTGCAGCACACAGACATATCTTTTTTTAGGCCGCTGAGTATCAAGCCCCACTGTGGTGCTGGTTACCTGTTACCAAAAACACTACTTCTCCCTGCTTTCAGGACAGAAAATGTACTGCCAGTACCCTAATTTTATGTTGAAATGTTAGGAACAAGGTTTCTTGCATAGTTCACCGCCGCATGAAGGGTTGCAGTGAGTTGTGTGAGAGAAACAGTAAGTAAAGTGTTACAGAATGCCCTGGAGTAAGTTACATATCACGAAAATTGTCCATTTTCATAAGATTAAGCAAGAAAAAGCTTTCCATCAGTCTAATAATAATAATAATAAGAACATTTATATAGCGCTAAATCAAAAACTTTCGTTAAAAAGGCTTGCTCTAAGCGCTTGACATCTAAACTAAAACGTCATTCACACTCTTTACAATGATGTACAAGAACTTCATGTCACACTCTTTCATTCAGTATAGCACCATTCACACAGTTGTTATTCTGTACAAGACAATAAGTTAGTCTAACATTTAGAATGTTCATAAGATAAAAACAAGAGAAAACCAGACTGATTAAAACAACTGCTTAGTGCTACAAAGCATGAATCTTAATGATAACGTAATACACATGTTTAACTGTTAAGACCATAAAAAACCTATATGGTAAAATAACTTGGAACTTTTAAGAACTTCTTATAAGATACACAGCACATCTAGATAAACACCAGAATGATAAAACAAAAGGCAACTCGTTAAAACTATTAAATGCATCAATGTCTAAAACACGAAAGACTCAAATATAAGATACACAATTCTCTAGAATTGTTTATTAAAACTGAAACCGACCTGCTCAAAGTAAATCATACCCACCCCCTCCCTACCCACCCCCAACCCTCCTCGTACACTAAATACTAATTATTTCTACTCTTAACTTCCCAACTACACGTTATCCATAAACTATGCACAGGAACATGTGTGTCAGCATTGTGTGGCACCGACATGACTTGTGCATATCTAGTCTAAATAGCTGATTAGAGTTATTGCAATTTATGGTAGCCACAAATCTTGGTGCACTTATATATATACAATGTATAGATATATATATTTGTTTATTCATTATAACAGGGTATAGCGAACATAATACTTCATAAAGAGAAGAACGTGTCATTTCGCTGAGACAAACGGCTGACTCAGAACCAGGGTACCGTGTTAATCTGTAGGTTACAAGTTGAATGAATATAAGGGCATGAAAATATCCCCATTATTAATCCAACTGTTAACTTCATAGTAATCAAAACAGCATTTTTAGTCTTTAAGGCATATTATACATGCAACGTGTAAGGGTAATTCAGAGAAAAAGTTATGTGCGTTTTAAAACATCATTTGCAACATTCCATCTTTTATGTAAGGAAAGTATTAAGCAGATTAAGAACAAAGCATTTTGCAAGGCACAGTTATCTTACAACTTGCAGAAGAAAAAAAATCATTTTGGTCTTGTAGAAAATAAGACAGAAAACGTGTCAAACATGTACACTACAAGATTAGCAAGTATCTTCCAAGCTATTTCACAATCTACAGAGTAAAAGGGAAAAAAGGTCAGCATCAAAAGAAAGAAAAAAAAAAACAAGCTAGACCACATTCATTTGCAAAATAAACTATCAGTTTCAGTGTCAAGAGTTGTGCTATTCAGCAACAAAAGCTCTGGCAAATGGTTGACATGTTTCTGCAGGCTTGTTCAAAAGGTATAGTAGATGTTTCGTCCGTCATCATGAAGAACAGCACTGTCCATCTTCTCCGCTATGTCCCGGAGAGGAATTTGATACTCCTCGACAAATGAGAGGGCATCACTGAATTTCCAAGCTGCTCCCCATGGTTTGAGATAGCGTCCAGAAATGACCCCTCCTTCTTTCTGTGTGACCTGTGTAAATGAGAAGTGAGAATAGCCAAGTGTTACTACAGTGGTGAGGCTCTACATAGGATGCACAAATACTCTGTAGGCGGAGAAGCAAAACTGGCATAGCAGAAATACTTGAAATTAAAATTTGCATTTGTAATAAATGGTCTTCACTTATTCCGTCGCCGAAGTTAATGAGTCTTACACATATTTTTCTTCATCCTCACCTGTGCCATGTAAATGACAGCTGATCCATTCTTCTTTGGCACCTTCACCTTAATGAAATCCCCTGGCTTGAGTTGAGCTTGTCCTTGGTTAAGGTAAACTGAGTTCAGTACTGAATCATGTGCCTATGGTTGTTTGGCAAGTAACTTCACTGGTTACAAATTAAAAATGCACAGAACAATGATCACTAGCTATAGGTTCATGAAATACATACAACAAATGGTTTGTATTGCATTCTACTTTCCAACTAAAATCTCTGTAACATTTTGTAACTGGATAAAAGGGTATTGTTTATAGTTGGGGAAGTTGTAACTGAAGCATACCAGTAAATTACGTAGTCATATTAATAATAAGTCAAAAGGATACGAATGAAAGAAGAGGAGGTGCTGTTTAGGCCGTCTGCAGCTCTGGGTAAGCAAGCAACAAAGTGGTTTGGCGCCCAGACGTTTGCTGCTGCAGCAGTTCCATGTGTTGATGTCCACATGACTCCTGGTACAAAGTTTGGAGGTACTGCTGGCCTTCGTGGGTGGACAATCCTGTGCAAATGAGGTCTCACATTGAAACCTCCATACTGTGGGTAGATGGAGTGGATTGTAGTGCCAAGCACGCTACTGAGAGCATGCAGCTCCCACATTCCAGCATATGTTCCGTTTTTCGTCCATTGCAAAACTTCTCCCTCATATATTTCGCGGATTACTGCTGGTGTCAAGACTTGCATGGTATACTGTGGCGTATATGTAGCATAGAATTTTGTGTAAGGCTTTCCTGCCTGCAATCCCACACTCAATGATGCATCGCTGAGATAGAACTCAGCATTGAGCGCGAGCTCACAGGCCAGCCTGATCCTCATCTCAACATGCTTGTCTTCCGTTCCAAACGCAAACAATGAACCTGCACGCGGAAGACAGTTTCCATCCCCATAGATGGTAACAGGGGTAAGCGCAGGTCCATCACTTGGATACAGCTTCAGAGAGACTTCATCAGTTCGGTAACCATAAGCTGTCAGGTTCATGCAGCTGACGTCGAACATTTTCATTGGAGCTTTGAACTGCTGAGCAAGTTTCAAGATCTCATGGAAAGTTCTCGCTGCAGACATCTCTTTTTGCATGTTGGCAAAGAAGGCTCCCCTTTGCTCTTGCTTATACTGCGGGTTGTGGGACGCTGATGCGACCTCTTCTTGGTTCTGGGGTTCTGGGAACACTGATGGAAATGCTGTTTCTTCTCCAGCTCGCTTGCTTGGCGCTTGTTCTGGTGCTTCAGCCTGCTTGCTTGGCGCTTGTTCTGGTGCTTCAGCCTCATTGCTTGGCGCTTCTTCTGGTGCTTCAGCCTCATTGCTTGGCGCTTGTTCTGGTGCTTCAGCCTCATTGCTTGGCGCTTGTTCTGGTGCTTCAGCCTCGTTGCTTGGCGCTTGTTCTGGTGCTTCAGCCTCATTGCTTGGCGCTTGTTCTGGTGCTTCAGCCTCATTGCTCGGCGCTTGTTCTGGTGCTTCAGCCTCATTGCTTGGTGCTTGTTCTGGTGCTTCAGCCTCATTGCTTGGCGCTTGTTCTGGTGCTTCAGCCTGCTTGCTTGGCGCTTGTTCTGATGCTTCAGCCTGCTTGCTTGGCGATTGTTCTGGTGCTTCAGCCTGCTTGCTTGGCGCTTGTTCAGGTGCTTGAGCTTGCTTGTTTGGCGCTTGTTCTGGTGCTTGTGGTTTGCGGTGAGATGACGACTCTTTGCCAAAGGTGAAAACATGGCTTAACCAAGGTCTGACATGCTCAGCCTGCTCACAGCCGGGAGTTGACGTAATGCATGGCCTACAATAGCATGACAAGTTCCTGGCTTTGTGTTACACGACACTTGAGATTGCCACAAGTTCTCAAACGTCGTATAGTTGTGTTCTTTTATTCTACGTCGCCCGTCTTCGCAGCAACAGAAAACAACTCGTCAAATTGAGTTCGAGGATTTATTCAGCATTCAATACATACAACTGCACATCGTAGCAGAACTCAAATAGAAGCTTTTTTAACATTCAAATCGCGCTGGCATATATAGTAAATACTCAATCTCGAGAATATTCCAGACCGAACACGATACAACTACATTATACGAGCCGTGCATGGACTAAACTAGCGACATTCTCTCTGACGTACATCAAAAGAGCCGACACACTTAATCCGAACGAACGCCACGAACTCACGACTAAAACAGCATGGTAAACAACTTGTTTTGACAGGACTAGAAAGTTCACCTGCATTCTCGTCCAAGCATAAATATTGTGTTTACAAAATATAATATCGGTACTTTCCCACAAAGTACAAATAAGTCAACTACATGCAACACACAAAACTGAACCAAAGCTCAGCAACGGTAGCGTTTCCTAACATTACCCCCAACACCAGAAGAAATTTACCTAATTTCTTTCAATCATTGAAACGCTACTTGTACACATATTATGTATACATAACAGATTGAAATCCAGGTATGTACATTAGTCTGTTGAATAATGAACACAGTTTCACTCACATACTCGGCTGAGAAAATCTGCTCCAACCTTGTCTGAACCTTTGATCGATTCCACTCGCATATCAAAGTTCTGCAAGTACATCACCCACCTCATGATACGATTATTCACAAACTTCGCAGAGTTCAGGTAGGTGAGGGGTTTGTGATCAGTCTGAAGCACGAATTTCACCCTTTGGAGGTAGAGTTCAAATTTCTTGATTCCCCACACAATGGCTAAACACTCTTTCTCCATGGTCGAGTAGTTCTTCTCGGCTCCTGACAGCTTCTTGCTGGCATAGCTGACCGGAAACGGTTTACCTCCATGCTCTTGCATCAGCATGGCGCCGATCCCTTCGTCCGATGCGTCTGTACGCAAGATGAACTCTTTGGCAGTATCAGGAAGGCGTAGCACCGGGTCTCGTGATATCAGGTCGCGTACGGTCTGGTATGCCTTCTCCTGAGCTGGTCCCCAGAGTATTCGGTTGGGGCATCCTTTCCGGGTCATGTCCGACAAAGGCGCCGTTATGGCGGCGAAGTTTGGAATGAACTCTCTGTAGTACCCAGCCAATCCAAGGAAGGATCGCACCTGCTTCTTGGTTTCAGGACGTGGCGCATTGAGGATCTTGGTGACGTTTTCCAACAAAAGCCCCTTTTGACCTTCCTTCAGTGAATGACCTATGAAGTCAACGTTGTCGGTTCCCAAAATGCACTTGCTGGGTCTCACGGTCAGATTGGCTTTTGTCAGGCGGGAAAACAGTTCCCTCAAAGTCTCCAGATGCTCCGCAAAGGTCTCCGTGTGGACTAGCAGATCGTCCCAGTAGTACACAACATTCTTCATTCCTTTGAGCATTTTTCGCATTCCCCTCTTCAGGGTAGCACCACTGTTCACCATGCCAAAAGGCATCCGCAGGCACTCATACGTTCCGTCTGGAGTTGCAAAGGCGGTCTTTGGTATGTCCTCTTCGCGCACAGGAATCTGCCAATATCCCTTGCTGAGATCGATCTTTGAGAAGATCTTACTGCCAGTCAACTGTCGGAATAGATCAGTTGCCGTCGGCATTGGTTCAGGGTCAAACACGGTGATCTTATTGACTTTCCTAAAGTCAATGCATACCCTGTTTGTGCCGTCTTTCTTCTTGACAACAACAACGGGAGATGAGTAAGGGGATGATGACTCACGGATGACTCCCATCTTCAACATGTTGTCGATGTCCTTCTTCAAGGATTCCCGAGCCTGAAACGGGATAGGGTATGGTTTTGAGCGAACGGGAACGTTAGATGTGAGGTGGACTTCATGTTCGACCAAGGACGTAGAGCCTGGAACATCAGAGAACCTATGGGTGAAGTCGCCCATAAAATCATGCAGCTCCTTCTGCTGGTCTTCCGTCAGGTCAGGTCCTAACTTGACGTCATCCACTCCCTCTTTCTTGTGGAGGTCTCCCAACTCCAGTGGTTCCTCTCCGTCGAACTCGTCTAGTTCGGCTGGTTCTTCCACACTTGCTGCGACCTGTACTGCTTCCGGAGGTCTCTCCACATACAGTTTCAGGAGGTTAGCGTGGTAGATCTTGGACTTCTTGCCGACATTCACCTTGTAGTCGTTGATCCCTACCACGGCCTCAACCTCGTATGGGCCTTTCCACTGCATCAGTAGTTTGTTGTGATCAGTGGGAAGCAGTATCAGCACTTTGTTACCTGGTGTAAACTTCCTGTTTACGGCTTTGCGGTCGTAGTAGTGCTTTCCGCAATCCTGAGACTTTCTCAAGTTTTCTCTCACAATCTCGAGAGTCTCCTCCAGTTTCTCTCGCAACTCAAACACGTACTGGTAGCTGTTCTTCACTTCAGGTGTGTCCACATCTTTCGTCCACAATTCCTTTAGTATCTGCATCGGGCCTCTCACGGTCCGCCCGTACATCAGCTCGAACGGGGAGAATCCAGTGGACTCTTGTGGCACCTCCCTGTATGCAAACAGCAAGGCATTGATGTAGCGATGCCACTGCCTTGGCTGCTCACTGCATAGTTTCTTCAGCGTGGACTTCAACGTCGCATTGAATTTTTCGACCAGCCCATTGCACATCGGGTGATAGGGTGTCGTAGTCAAGTGACGAATGCTCAGCAGCCTGTTGACCTCTTCCATGCATTCAGAGACAAACTGTGTCCCCAGGTCTGTGAGGATCTCTTCAGGAACCCCAATTCTGCTGAAAATGTCCACAAGTGCCTCGGCAACAGTCTCGGTGTCAATTTTCTTCAGAGGCACGGCTTCTGGGTACCTGGTTGCATAGTCTACCAGGGTCAGTACCCAACGATGACCCGCTTCACTTGGCGGTTTTATCTCGCCGATGAGGTCAATGGCCACCCTCTTGAAAGGTCGGTCGATCAAAGGCATCTTCTGCAACGGCACTTTCGGGACCCTTCCTCGAGGTATGGTTTTCTGGCAAATATCGCACGATCGGCAGAATCGAGTCACATCTGCATGCAGTCCTGGCCAGTAAAACGCAGCCTGGATTCTGTCCGATGTCTTCTTGACCCCCAGGTGACCTCCCATAATAGAGTCGTGGGCCACCTCCATCACCTGGCGCCTAAGTGGTTGAGGCACCAGAACTTGACGTAATGGCTTCCCACCGTTGACTCTCGGGTGCTGGAACACTCTGTACAGGATCTTGGCCTTTACTTCAAAGTGCACAGTGCCTTCGCCCTTAGTCATCTCCTTGACAGGACGACTCCTGTACTTTGTCAAGGTCAAATCAGCTTCCTGTAGCTGAATCAGCCGATCCCTGTCCACGACAGCAGTTGCAGAACTGTTGGTGACCCTGAGTGGCGTAGTTGTTTTGTCCTTCTTCGCCTGGGCTCTGGTCGTCACAGCACTTACAACCTGCGGCTGGTCGCGGCGATGCACAGTTGCTCTGTCATCTCGTAACAGTTCGCTGATATCTTCATTCGCGAATGGCAGTGGGTCTTCCTCCTCAGCAGCAGGCTGAGCTGAGCCCATTCTCCATTCGAAATCAGGGTCATCAGGACGTCTCGCACCCCCAATGTTCCCAATTAGTAGATCGTACAAGGGCTTCTTCAGGCAGACGGCCTCAACTTCTCCGGTGAAGTATGGAGTATCTATCTGGATCTTTGCCACTGGTGCCCTCACGCATTTGCTGTCAGCCATGAGCGTCCACTTGAAGTCACCAGTGAACTTCTCTGTTGGCACCAGATCCTCTTTGACAATGACTCCATTGCAGCCCGAATCTCTGAGAACAGTCACTTCCTGCTTCTCAACAAATCCCTTCGACACGGGCATGTTCGACACTGACACAGCTGCGCTGGCGACGACAGAGATTGACCTGCCATTGGCGAGTAGAAGCTGGCCATCAGATACACATTCTTCCACGTCCGATGGTGTAGCCACTTGCTCGGCAGCCCTTGGGAGTATGACGCTGCTCGCACATACTTGTTGGTTCGAGCCACTCGTTTGCCTCTTGTTGTCGTAATATCTCCGTCGATGTTCTTGCGCTTTGTCATTGACATGTCCGTTATTTTTCTTTTGGGGACAGTTGGCGACTCGGTGACCCTTGGCATTGCAATGGAAACACGTTATGTTCTGCCCTTCATTGGATGATGGTGCGGACTCAGTTTGTCCCTTGGCAGGTTGGTTTCCCTGGTTCCCGCTCTTCTGGAAAGGTTTCGATGACTTTGACGTCCCCAGGGTCCTTCCATGAGCAATGAGATAACGCTCAGCAGCATCAGTAATGTCCTTCATACCCCGCAGTTTTTGCTCTTCCAAGCGGGTCGCCAGGTCCTTCGGGCAGGCATTAAGGAATTGCTCCTTCACGATCAAGTCCCGCAGACTCTCGTATGACTGCTCTTCACCTGATAACTCCACCCACTTCTGCAGGTATGACGACAGGCGCTCCACAAACTGGCTCGGTGTCTCTCCAGACAATGGCTGGCATTCGCGGAAGCGTTGACGGTAGCCCCTTTCAGTGAAGTTGTAGCAACGCAACAGAGCTTCCTTCAGCACATCATAGTCTCTGGCGTCATCATTTGAGAGTCTAGTGTAGACCTCAAGTGCTGCCCCAGTCAAATGTGCGCTGAGTTGAATTGCCCAGTCGTCGCGCTGCCATCTAGCACTCTCAGCGAATCTCTCGAATCTTGCAAGGTAGCAGTCGATCTGGTCCTTCCCGTCAGCGAATGCTGGAAGTTTCGGTGCCCTGTGTAACATTTGCTGCTGGTTATCTCTTTGGCGTGGTGCCTCGTGCTCATTTTGAACACGCACCATTTCTGTCTGAAGCTCTAAACGTTTCGTCTCCATTTCTATTTGGAGCTCTAAGCGTTTCAGCTCAATTTGCCTTTCTTCACGCTGTGCTTCTCTTTCTCTTTCTTTTTCTTCACGCTGCGCTTGTCTTTCTTCACGCTGCGCTTGTCTTTCTTCACGCTGCGCCAGCAGTCGTGTCTGGGACTCGACGAACTCCGTCAACTGCTTGCCTTTTAGTCCCAGTTCAACTCCTTTTGCCCAGAACTCAGCCATTCTGGTCTTTTCCGGTGCGTTCGTCTGTATTCTTTCACAGCCCCGAACGTAGACGAATGTAGTCTTCTAAAAGAACACAGTCTCTACTGCACCTCCGATGCTTCTCTCGTCGCTGTTCACCTTCGTAGACGCAGGCTGCCACCCTCCTCGTCTAACGTGACGGCGCACTCTGCTCACGATACGTACACGACGTACCCCAGTCGTATTTCGTAGTATTAATGCACTAGCTCCGCGACGAAGTCCGTCTCGTCCAAACGGCAGCTAACCTCTGTAATCCCGATTCACTCCGGCGTCGCTCACCGTACCGAGCTGCGGCGATTACCAAACTCTTCACCAGTCACACCGAATCCACGGTTCCGTAGTCTCAATACTGATCCCTCAGGATACACCCGATTGATGGCTACCTCCTGTGACTGTCTTGACTGTCTTTGTTGCTGGAAAACCCTTGGCGTTAAACGTAGATCCTTGGCTTGGCCCCCAATTGTTACACGACACTTGAGATTGCCACAAGTTCTCAAACGTCGTATAGTTGTGTTCTTTTATTCTACGTCGCCCGTCTTCGCAGCAACAGAAAACAACTCGTCAAATTGAGTTCGAGGATTTATTTGGCATTCCATACATACAACTGCACATCGCAGCAGAACTCAAATAGAAGCTTTCTAACATTCAAATCGCGCTGGCATATATAGTAAATACTCAATCTCGAGAATATTCCAGACCGAATACGATACAACTACATTATACGAGCCGTGCATGGACTAAACTAGCGACATTCTCTCTGACGTACATCAAAAGCACCGACACACTTAATCCGAACGAACGCCACGAACTCACGACTAAAAACAGCTGGTAAACAACTTGTTTTGACAGGACTAGAAAGTTCACCTGCATTCTCGTCCAAGCATAAATATTGTGTTTACAAAATATAATATCGGTACTTTCCCACAAAGTACAAATAAGTCAACTACATTCAACACACAAAACTGAACCAAAGCTCAGCAACGGTAGCGTTTCCTAACACTTTGACCTCTCCCACAGACTGTCCAACTGGCACTCCCAGTATAAAAATTAAGTAACAAAGTCGAAGCAGTACATTTGTAGTACAGGCAAAAAATGGCTAAGTTATTTTGGTATGTTTTCAGTATACATAATATTTTCTAAGTCCAAAAGAAGCACATTTTCAGTACACAAAATGTTTTCTAAGTCATATTGAAGTACTTTTTCAGCATACAAAATATTTTCTAAGTCCAACAAAAGCACATTTTCAGTACATCAAAAAGTGGTTAAGTCTAAACGAGGTATGTTTTCAGTACAATAGAGGTATGTTTTCAGTATACCACCTAACTTGGTTCAAAACTGCAGTACATTTTCAGTGTACCTAATTTTCTTTGCAGCACATTTGAAGTACATTTGAAGTACATTTTTGGGCAGGAGGTACAAATTCAGTACATTTTCAGCTCATGTTTGGTATACCTAATTTGTGCTGATTTCTGTGGGGGAGGAAACAATTGACAAAAATGCAGCTAGGACACAAACTCAAGCAGATGCTTATTTGACGTGACCATAACAATGCTAAGTTACACACATTTCATGATGGTGGACAACACAATTATTAACCAGAAGAACAAAATGTAGGAGGGGGGTATGGGGAACTTAATTAAAACAGGAAGATTTACAGAAAAAAAAGAAAAAAAGTGAGACTATGAATGAAGCGCGTGGGACGAGAACATCGATGCTGAGACATGCAATAAGTAAGTTCAGATGAATGTACATTTTCATGGAAAGGGCAGCATAGTTCGTTACGAATGTATGGAAGAAAACAACCACACACACACACGTGTACACACAAAAAGAGAACAGCAAAACAAAAACAAAATTTCAATGATAATTATTACTTATGTTAATATGTAATTGATGCAACAACACTGAGAGGCGGGTTTACGTTCTCCTGCACACAAACATACACCATACCAGTACGTGGGCTAATATTTCAAGTTAGTCGACCAGATTCAGCAATAAAGGATTGGACCGACTCAAAAATCAATGTATTTATGCGAAATGAATGTTGCTCGCTGCCTCTTAATAATGTTTCCACGTGTCTTAAATTGGCAGGCAGTGAGTTAATTGTGGACATACGAGCATTTTCAAACAACGTGCAGTATAACAAGTAATGTTCAGCTGTTTCATTCCGGTTACCGCACGCACACTGTGGGTTATCTTTTAAATGGCGTTTGCATAAATCGGAATTAAGGTTACTCATGTGGTGCTGTTATCTACATATAGCCTGTGGTGCTGTTATCTACATATAGCCTGTGGTGCTGTTATCTACATATAGCCTGTGGTGCTGTTATCTACGTAGAGCCTGTGGTGCGTTTACTTTTTAACTTTCTTTGTGAATTCACATCTTAGAGGAATTGCGAACAATGGAGTACAGCTACAGTGACTGGCATCACGGCAGTGGCATCCTCAATTCACATTCAACTCGCTGTCAACCAACAGCATCATGTCGTTGATGATTTCCAACGAGCCTGTTTTCCACTGGACGTTGACGTGATGGATGACTTGTCAAAAGTGTTTTTGCTTATCAGTTCGTCAGATACCTCAGATGTCGGATCGACGCAGTTGTGGTATTTGGTTCTCTTCTCGCCTTTGTCGCCGCTTTCATGAGGTCAGGGGTGAAGCTGTACTTATCAACAACAACTGTCTCCTTTACATCTCGACCAAACTTCAGGCTTCTCAAGTCTATGACACTGTTCTTGGCGTAACGAAGTTATGCAGCCCTGTGTTAGCTACAGCTGTAAACTTCACACCAGCAAATTCAATGACGATGCTTGAAAGTTTATCGAAAGCGGCACGTGTTCCATTTTGCTGAGCCAAAAATACGAGTCCTAGGTGTTATTTTTTTTAGCTTGGCTTGCTCGTCTGGTGTTTAATGTTCTTCATTCATAGATGACAGAGAGGTAAAAGGGGCATTTCTGATTCCTGCTGCTTTCTGAGGGTCACGTTTCCGGCAGTCTGGCGTCATTACAGCTGGGCGGGTATTTCTTGCAGTAGAGAGACCGTCGATCGCTTTTGTCTGTTTTCGAACCAAGGCCTTTCTTTTCTTATCTTTTTTCTCAGGAGCAGAAGAAGCGACAGGATTTTTGGATGTCATTCTCTTGACTGTGACCCCCTTAATACGTCTGGCAGATGGTAGGTACTAGTGCCTGTGGCGTACAGACTGCCACGGCTGTTGCTGGCAGGACAGCTGACGCTCAGGGGGAGAGTCTGACCTCGGCACCAACAGTGGTTGACACTGATGCTCCAGTTGGCAAAGCAGGCAGGCATATTTCAGACCGCATGCTAGTCGGTTGGTGCCCTGTTGGCTGTGTGATCCACAAATCTCTCGGCTTCCCTTTCACGCGCTCTGGCAAAGGCGTGGTGCGGTGTTAAGACAGATTTCCTGACCTAGTTCACCTAGGGGAGGGATGAATCCCGAGAAGAGAACACGTTTAAATAGGCAGTTTCGTCAGAGTTGAGGTGTGGTTTCATTGGTGGGGTCGAGTTTCGTCCGTGGTACGTGTAGATGCAAGACAGTGTGTGTCAATCAGCGTTCCACCAATGGTTGGGTGTGCCTCTTTGATACGTGCACTATTCAAAGACAAAGCGAAAGTCACCAGTAAACATCAAACATTTAGGAACAACACCCATGATGATTGCAATGATTTTAGTGAGTATTCACTGTCTTGTCAGTAGGGCGACATCCCCAATATATTACATGGCGCTTCAGTCTCACTGATTGTCAAATACTACATCCACTGCAAGAAATGAGTCAGACAGATAATGTCTTCAAAACAAGGGGAGACTCACCAGTATGATCAGGTTGGTGAGTGACTTCCTGAACGTCACAACTGGCTTTAGGAAGATCAGCTGCTCAAAATGCTCGTTTGATGGCACATAGACGTCATCTGCACCGGCCCCACTTGTCCTTGATGTGTTGACTTTCGTCAACTCCCGTACAAAGGAGGTGCGGATGTTGGTGATTTTTTTTCTGATGGTGTCAACTGAAATCAACAGAGATAAGATATACAGCCGCACCCCACACACCAGTTTCCACTAACTTTTTAGATCTGATAGTATGATACACACCCGCACAATAAATAAATGTATAAGAAAATAACCACTCAGGTTTTGGAATAATTAGCAACCAAAAAAAACCAAACCCTGCATGATTCATTGGTTCAATGTTTGGAAATGGTTTTTTAAGTATATTGATAGAACGTTTTTCTAATACTACATGACATAAACAAAATAAGAATAAAAGGGACTGATTGTGATACATTTTGATACACTTTCAGTGTTGTACCGCGACACAGAAGATAATTATTGATAGGCCAATAGGCTTGGGCCTTGACATTGAACCAAAATGTGAAAAGAGCTTTTTCATGACAACAAAAGTTACCCCAAAAATAGAGACAAACTTGAATGCCAACGCAAACACAGAGCTCTGGGAAGAAAACTAAAACGAGACGATTTCATACAGTGAGCCCTGTTCAGAAGCCACAAACAGCTACATTATAACACTGACCATTTCAGCCTGAGAAGATTGCAGACCTACCTCGTGTCGTCATGATTTTGTAGTGTCTACTGTAATGCTTCTGTTGAGTTTTTACCAAGTTACATTCATTCAAATGATTTTCAAATTGAAAATATGTACATTGTGTACAGCAGTTGTACAAGTACGCACACTTGCTGTGCTGAATCCAACAAAACATCACCGAAAAACGGCACACACATTTGACGCAATAATAAAAGAAGTAGACTGACCTGTGAGCTGCACCCCAAATTTCTCCATGAAGTTGGTCTGAATGGACCTGTAGGAGGCATCTTTTATGTCCCTGTTCCGGTACGATTTCGATTTGGCATTCCAAAGCGCCTCATGACCGTGGTAGAGTTCAATCAAATAGCCAACTTGTTCAGACGACAGTCTCTGTCCAGTGTTGTCCGCCATTTTTTCAAGTAAAAACGTCAGGCGCGTTCTGATTGGCTCTACCCCTGCGATCGACCGACGACTGGATCGCAGGAATAGAACATGTTCTAAACCTCAAAGCTACGAGGGAATCGCATGAGACTGAGTCGCAGACTTGTCGTAGCTGTTTTCTACGACTGAGTCGGCTGTGAGACAGGGTACATCGCGCGACTCAGTCGCATGTGTGACAGCCCTCTTAATGACATCACCGCACCTGCCTGCTGACACCTCACACTCTCCAACAAGAGTCATTATGCAGACTCTAGCGGCAGGGAGAAAATGTCCCTTTTCATCTTTGAGTCTTAAAACACCATCTGGCTGCTGTCCAACAAGAAGCTCGGGAGGTTGCACATGCAAGTCGTGGATTCCTTGATTCAGGTGGGCTATCTTCTGCTGAGTTTTTTCTCGGAGACGTTGGAGTTGCGTCTTCAAATGTGAAGTCTGGGTCTGTTCAAGCTTCACTTTACGGCGCAATGCCCGGGCTACTTGTTGGCACCTGCCTGCTGCGTGCTGATTGATGGCGGCTTCTTGTCTCTTCACTTCTCTTTCTTTTCTTTGCAGACGTTTATACAGGTTTGTTGTTTTTATAGTGTTGATGACTCTCAACGCATTGTTAAGAGCCTCCTGAACTACCTGGTTCTTTCCTTTACAGATTGTGGTCTGTTGTTTGCTCTGTTCCAGCTCAAGCTTGCTCTGTTCCAGCTCAATCTGTACTTTTTCAAGTTCATTTTTTTTATTCTTGACCATCTCCTTCAAAACCTTGATGGTTTCTTCATCTTGCTGCTTTTGATGCTCCAGGTCTTCAGTGCAGCGTCTTTGACTGGACAACTGTCTCTGTGTTGCCGACAGCTTCTGAACATTAGGTGTGTGCCAAGCATCCTTTAGTGGTGTAGGTGTTGACAACGTCAACAGTGAAAAATCACACGGCTGTGACAAAAAGATGTTCAATTTCTCCTGCCCGCCTGGACGATTGATGCTCTTGCCCAGAGATCGGTACTTGGTGAATGTGTGGTTCAGTTTTGCATTGAGTTGAGGATCACTTAAAGCATCAACGTCAGCGCCAAGAAATGTCAGAGTTTGTCTGCACGAAGTCAGCGATATGTTCTCCTTTTTGTGGAACAATATCAGATCGAGCACCATGCCATTCACAAGTTCTGATAGACGGTCAAGGTCTTCCAGAAGGTCCGGATTCAGCAGGTGGTTTCTTGTGATCCTATGTTTCAGCAAATGAACCCCAACATTCCGGCCCATGATGCAACGCCCTGCGTCGACATCCAAAAATGCTTCTAGTTCTAATCCAGTCTTATTCCCCAGCTTTGTTGCTTCTTTCACTGTTCCCTCAATTTCTGCCTTGATTTCAAGTCCTTGCAGCAAGTTCACGTCGAACACTTTGGGGAGAAATGAAACCAGGTCACTCCAATCCCTCCCTGTTTCCAACCGAAGCAGATCCAGCTGCAACAATAGCTTGTTGGTCAGTGGTACCAGCTGAAGTTTGGGTGGTCGACCTCTTCCAGTTGCTGTGAAAGCAGACTTCATTTGCTGGAGGTGAGCATCATCTGTAACACACACACAAAAAAAATGTAATACTATGTTCATAATCATTTTGTACTGAAACCATGAAGGCCTGTTTACTTTCAGTTTTACTTTTGTCCCAAAACAAAAGTTTGCTTTGTTTTTCTGTCATGTATTTGGTTATTTTTTAACTCGTTTCTAATTTATTATATCACCTTGCTTGTCATGAGAAACAAATTAGTAATCACACAAGTTTGATGGACCATAAACTCTGATTAACTGGGGGGAAAGGAAGAAGCAATGGTGATGCGCAAGGGTCAGTGTAAGCTACGCTACTCGTTGCTAGGCCTAGTCTTGCACTTCCGGTTTCAGCAAAGGAACAATTATTCCTTTTAATCCTAATTTAATCCTCAAGAAAACAACAACTGAGAAACAAAAACCATCGGAGTAATAATTCAAGATTAGTTTGAAACAAATATATCACATGTATGGCGAAAGGCAAAAAATAACTTAGGTCGTTTATCGAGTACCCCCATTTCAACACCCAATACAAAATGACCCAGCACAAACTACTATCATCAAAATGAAAACTACGCACTCAAAACGCTAAATTCAGCAGAATGGTTCGACAGATCAACTTCTAAACACTAAATGAACAGAAAAACATCAACACTTACCAAGGATGGGTTTGTCTCGAAGCGTGCGTCACCATCGCTTCGCTTGAATACTCCGCCATGACTCGCGATCAACGCAACGGATTTTATCGGTTTTGCACGTACTCGGTTTTGATTGGCTCGCGCTTCGCGCGCATGAATCTTAAACAGAAACTTCCATATTTGGAGGATTCACAAGAAATCGGACTTTCTAGTGCATCTTTTATGACTACGATCGTTTGAGTTGTTTTTAAGTTACGAAAGGTTAAAGTTGGGCAATTTTTTATTGTCCATGTCTAAAAGCCACCATCGATTTAATCTAAAAAATACCCCCCTACAAAGAAAAGGGACTCTTTCTTTAGCAGTCGACACTGGTTTCCGATCGTTGAATGAAGCTATTTTTAGAAAATACTACGCCGAAAGGGAAACACCACAAAAAGTTGGAGAGCAAGTAGTAATGGCGGTCGCGTCATGGCTGTCCGAAAATCCGGAGAGAGTATGATTCACACACACGCATTCAATCCAAGCACATTTTGCAAACAAATGGCATGGGGTAAAAGACAAAGAATCCAACTTCATTTCTGTAGTTTCCATTTTCAATAATATGCCATATACTGAAAGCTGTCGGAAATTGAAAACGTGTTATTTTCAGCACAGATCTCGCTTTCCCGCATGGGACTAGCGTTACTGCCGCTACCTACTTAAGGAAGGGTACACACCGGTCCTTCTCGATTGCGAGAATAAGCGAATGCTTTGCAGTGGTAAGACTCATTCTGCAATTGAAGGTTTCCTGCAGTTTGTCCAAGGTGGGGATTACCCTTTCTTTGGCTGGTTTCAGGTTAACCTGTATGGCTTGGGCGGGAGCGTCTGCGTCTGCAGGTAGCAGGCTCATTTCCAGGATGCTGTCGTGCTCTTTTCAAGCCGTGGGAGTTTAGTTCCATCTCCATGGAGACGTGGTACTGGCTGGCTTTGATGGTTGGTGGTGGCCATTTTGCTGAAAGGTGGTCTAGGTCAGGGAGAGTAGTAGGGAAGCGTGGTAGGTCTCGGAATCAGGAGAAACTCGTGATGTGGTTAAATGGAAAAGTTAAGGGGCTTACTGTCCGTCAGGTCTAAATTGCCTATATTGGACATGACTTAGTTTATACGATAGTTTATACAAAAAAATTTAAAAAAAGGAACTGGTTAAAAACGGGAGGATGACGGGAGTGGGGGTGGTAAGATATTTTAAAGAGATCTGTTAAGATTGGATAAAATCGAGTACTTTGTATCACCTTAGTATAAGTGGGGTCCACATACATAATCTGGGGGGATGGGACGATAAAATCGAGTGTTTATTTCATCCCAATGATTTTTAAAAGTTATAAAATCAGTGGCCCCTTTAAGAAAGGGTACACACCGGTTCTTCTCGATTGTGAGTATAAGCGATTGCTTTGCAGTGGTTAGGCTCATTCTGCAATTGAAGTTTGATCGAATCTTATCCACTCAACCAGTCTACCTGCGAAGGCGATTGAATAATGCGCGGTTGTATAGTTCAGTGAAAATCATTCAATTCTGTTAACACTTCTTGTCAGTTTCCCTGTTTTGGACTAGTACACTGTTATGTTGTTATTCTGCTGTGGCGGTAAAGGCAGATAGTGTGTGTTCTATTCATGGTTTGGTATCGCTTAGGAAATGTTCTTCCTTCCAATGGGACCATCAGACGAACTCTTGCACCCGTGTTCCAACGTTAAAAACTGTATGAAGTTCAGTTTTCTGGGGCAAAATAGTGTATGAAACCGCTGTATGTTCTTTACATTGATAAAATGTGTGCATCTGGTTGCGTGTGATCTGTTTATAAAATGAAATATTGTCGAAAACTAACCGTCGGATTGCAGTTTTTTGTCCCAGCAACTCAGTTCAGAAAATGTGAAGGAGAACTACTCTTGTCACTAGACAGAGTACGAGTGTTACTTGCCTTGGGAGTTTGCTTGCACTCATGAGAGATCTAAGGCGAGTTTCTCTACACTGATCGTTAGATTTGGATTTAGAAAACAACCAAACTCATGGACTTTATATGGAGATTAATGTGTTCTGGCCTGTAGTTGCTAGTTTAAATGCAGTATGTTTGTATTATTTGGTCTAGAGATGTATATTTCGTACATTAGAGCGTTCGGAACTTTTCAATCGCTAAAGTAGTTCTCTCAAAGTCTAGCTCGTCAACCTGTGAGCTATCGAGGATTCAGGCCCGTTGTTGGGTAAGTGATTTTGGATGTTGGGTAAGTTACCGAAAAATAACTAGCCCTACACGTTTACAGAGAGAAAGAAGCAGAGGGGGGAATAAGTCAGTTTCCTTCTTCTGTGTGGTTATGTTGTTGTTGGTGCGAATGTATCTGATCAATTCACCTTTCACAAGTCCTTTAAGGCCTGTTCAGACTTGGACGCCGTTTTACGCTATATGCGCCACAGGCCTTTTTGTGCGTCGCGCGGGATTTTGCCGAGTGGCCACACATTGACGACTTTTTTCACAACGCGGTATCAGTGGAGCGCAAGCGTCAAGGTCACCTGACAGGAAGGTCAACACGCTAGCGGTAATTTGCAAAGATGGCTGCGTACATACAAAACAGTGACAGTTGCATCGACTGCCACGCCGCGAACTTTGCGTCCCTGTTTTTGTATAACTTGGAAAATGTATTCCACAGGGATTCGTGGCTTCTGTATAGATCGATAAGTTCGCCGATCTGTGTCGAAGAGATACTGCCCACAATCCAACTCGATCTGACGGTTGACGTCATCACTCTGGTTTTCTCTGATTGGTCAAATTTCCGTCGTTCTGTTTCTGTGTCAGAGAAATTAGAACACGCTCTATTCTTCTGCAGATAACGCTTCGCGATCATAGCGGGACCGTTTTGAGCATAAGTCAAGTGTGGACAGGGTCAGCCTGGAGTGTCTGGACAGGCCTTTAAAGACGCTGGCAGAGAACTTTCTTTTGGTTTTGTGAACAGCAAACGCCCCTGAGTCGGGATGGTCTGTCACTTACTTTCTGGAGCCTTCCGGGCGCTGGGGTTGCCAGTGCCGGTGCAAGGGGTGGGCTGGGCTGGCTTGTAAGATCTTGCGAGACCTGTATGTTAACCTTTATTTAGGGTGCAAACCCTCACTAAGAATCCATTCACCTGGCTGCAAAGATGGCAGATTTCCAAAAGCCAGTCGAGCTGTGCCATCTCTGCTTCCTCCTTCCTCTGAGCAATTTGTAGCATTTTAGTCCGTTTACTTTTCAATCCTTCATTTGTGAATTTCACATCTTAGAGGAATTGCGAACAAGGGAGTACAGCTACAGTTACTGGCATCCTGGCAGTGGCATCCTCCTTTCAATGACGATGCTTGAAAGTTTATCGAAAGCAGCACATGTTCCATCTTGCTGAGCCAAAAATACGAGTTCTAGTTCTTGTAGAAACTTGGCTTGCTCAACTGGTGTTTTGTGTGATGACAGAGAGTGAAGAAGGGCATTTCTGATTCCTGCTGCTCTCTGAGGGTCACGTTTCCCGCAGTCTGGCGTCATTACAGCTTAACAGGTATTTCTTTTTTTTTGTAGATTTCGAGTGTGCTTCTTCAAAGAAAAAGAACAAGTCTTAACATGGTTTTTGGTGTAACAACACTGTACATATATCAGAAAACATGGCATACACAAGCATCACAATGCATGCACCATCTCAGATTTGCTCCGTCGCGATATAACCTTGAATGGTTGAAAACGACGTTAAACACCAAATAAAGAAAGAAAGAAAGAAAAATCTCAGATTTGCTATGCACAAGAAAGGCAACGAATTATTAGGATAAGATATTCAGGGAGATTCAAGTCAGGTTTGTTAAGGTAAAAAAACGGGAATGAAGGTATTTTAATGTGGACCGGTGTAGGTTTCAAAACTTCGTGCACATTGTTAAATGCAGAATGTTTGAGTGGTCAGCAAACAGGTATTTCTGTTATTAACATAGCCTATGGTTCTGTTGTTAACATAGCATGCGGTTCTGTTATCAATATAGCCTGTGTTGCTGTTATCAATACAGCCTGTGGTGCTGTTATCAACATAGCCTCCGGTGCTTTATTAACATAGCCTGTGGTGCGGTTATCTACATAGCCTGAGGTGCTGTTCTCAACATAGCCTGTGGTGCTGTTCTCAACATAGCCTGTGGTGCTGTTATCTACTGTATATAGCCTGTGGTGCAGTTATCTACATAATTATAGCCTGTGGTGCTGTTATCTACATAGCCTGTGCTCCCATGGGGTCGCCTTCACGCGGCGGGAGTGTTTCCACCAAGCTACCCCACCCCTTTACTTCTCTTCTTTTGTCTTATTTCTGCCTTACCAGTCCTTTCACCTATATTTCCTTCCAAAAAACTCTCCCTACTATTCCCTGCAGTTTTCTGATTCCTTTCTTGTCTTATTTCTACCTGACTGGATCCGTCACCTGTATTTCACTTCCCAAAAGTCTTCTTTTCCACATCCTTATTTCTCTGTGGTCTTCTTAAGACCCAGCGTGTTTGCCGTGCGCTGCGACCTGTACCGGTTTGGGCTGGTGACCTGATGATTGAGGGGTTTACTTAGTTGCGACTTTGTAGCGCCAACACATCATTTTGGCCCAGTCTTTATCTAAGACAGGAGGTTGAAAAAGGCTTACCCGCTTCAATCAATCGGCTGGTCAAGTCTGGGTATATGTCTTGAGCATATTGCATCGGACCTTTGGCTAAAGGAGCAAGCGGCGGTAGGAGGGGGCGGCGGTAGTCGGGACAAACACTATGCCAAGTTGTTACCTAATCCGTTTCCGCTTGGAAAGAGTTGACGAACATTATGCCAAGTTGTTACCTAACCCGTTTCCGCTTGGAAAGAGTTAAATCTCCTATTACAGATTGATACCATATGTTTCCTCTTATCGCTGCGTATATCCATCTGTATCCTTGGCGCTCTGGAGTTGGATAACCGCTCCACCTAAGCGTCCCCTTGTTGGGCTCCGTGGTGGGTGGGGATCAGATGCGACGAAGATAAAGGCCCCAAACATGGCCACCTCTTCTTTTTCTTCTTTTTTTTCAAGCACCCGAAACGGAAACAAACGAAGATACTGCGTTGACTCTGACTCTGACGATGAAGTCCGAGTCAGAGCAACAAAGAACAACATCAGCGAGGCCTGGCCCCGTTTCATTGTTGTTGAGACAGCAGATGAGGCACAGCCCATCTCCAAACTTTCGCCTTTTGCGTTACAGAAGGTTATTGCAGGAGTATCATCAACGATAGACAACATTAAGAGACTTCGTAATGGTTCTCTACTGATTGAATGTCCTTCAAAAAAGGCATCAGATGGTCTTCTCCGTCTGAATGGTCAGAAATTTGTTGATAGACCGGTCAAGGTCAGTCCTCACAGAGGCCTGAACACCAGCAAAGGAGTCATCCGATGCCGAGAGCTGGAGGGCCTCAGTGAGGCTGAAATAAAAGAAGGTCTAAAGGATCAAGGTGTCATTGATGTGTACCGGGTGTTGATCAGGAAGGGCGATATCAGAGTACCCACCAACACCCTTTTCGTCACTTTTTGTACCCCAACCATCCCTGAGAAAATCAAAGTGGGATTTGTTCAAATAAGAGTGACTCTGTATATTCCATCACCAATGAGATGTTTCCAATGCCAAAGATTTGGACATTCAAAGGCTGGATGTAAACAGAAGGCAGTGTGCGAGAGGTGTGGCGGAGATCCTCACGAAGGTCCCTGCACATCACCACCCACCTGCACAAACTGTAAGGGAAACCATTCCCCGTCCTCCAGAGAATGTCCAAAATACAAGTTTGAACAGGCCATTCAAAAAACAAAAACGGAGAAAAAGATGTCTTTCTCAGACGCCAGGAAGGAGGTTGAAAAAACGAATGTTTTTTCCTTCCAGAAAAGTTTTGCGGCAGCAGTCAGTCAAAGACCTGCAACAAAGTCAACACCCACCCAGACCAGTATTTCGTATAGGTCGGTGGGTGTCCAGGCAGGCCCGTCCATGTTGAAAAGGACAGAGCCCACAAGAAACAAAAGTATTTGTACACAGACAGATGAAAGCACAGGTGGGGCTATCCCCACTGGAGACTCTATGGGGTCTCCTGGTGAGGTTTGCTTCACCGCCCCAACTGGAGACCCTGTGGGGGCTCCTGGTGAGGTTCGCTTCACCACCCCAATTGAGGACCCTATGGGGTCTCCTGGTGAGGTTCGCTTCACCACCCCAACCCAGAAGCCCGTTCACAGGGCAACTCACAGGAAGGGGGCCGTCGAGGTTGTGGAGGTAGTGGACCTTACTAAATCCACACCACGAACACCTCCGGACAAGGGAAAAGTTACTCTGCCCCAAAGATCGCCTCGCACCCCAAAAATGGAGAGAAATCCCATCACATTATACAATCATTTTGGGAGTTTATCCGACGAAGAGGGTATGGAGGCAGAAACTTCTTAAAACTAAACAAACATAGCCAATTTTATTCAATGGAATTGTAGAGGTGTCCAAGCTAACTATGAAGAATTATGTCTACTTTTACACAAATTTCATCCTGTTGCTACAGCATTACAGGAAACAATGCTGAAACCAAACAAAGATTTTAATGTATCTGGATACAATGTTTTTAGAAACCATTCAGACAATAACACGTCTGGGGGAGTTGCTCTTTTGATTAAGAAAAGTGTACTTTGTAGTGAGATCAACCTATGTACAAACATTCAAGCTGTCGCAGCACGAGTGACATTAGATAAAACCATCACTCTCTGCAGTGTATATCTGTCACCATCAAAATGTTACACGAAGCACGATCTTGAAAATCTTATTGATCAGCTTCCAGCTCCCTTTGTTTTAATGGGAGATTTTAACGCTCATTCCCCTTTATGGGGCAGCAACTCTCTAAGTACGAGAGGACGAATTCTAGAAGATTTTTTAGACAATCGTAATCTATGCGTTTTAAACGATGGAGTACCAACCTATCTCCATCCAGCAACAGGATGCAAGTCCATACTAGATCTAGTTATTTGCGACACCTCTCTTGTTCTAGACTTTGAATTTAAAGTCTATGATGACACATGTGGTAGCGATCATTTCCCTATCTTGATGTCTCAAATAGATGGATTGGAAGAAGCTTCCCCCCAGAGATGGAACCTGAACAAGGCAAACTGGCTGTCTTTTACTGCCGAATGTTCTGTCCAACTCACAGAAGACACTGTCTTTGATGGAAGTGACGACCCATCATCTATTTTTACAAACACTCTACAAGACATTGCCACTGAGTACATCCCAAAAACATCTTCAAACAACCGCATTAAAGTGCCATGGTTTAATCAAGAATGCCAAGAAGCCCGATCTGAGCGAAAGAGAAGTCTACACAGGTTCTACAGATGCCCGACCCTTAGCAAGAAGTTGACTTTCTTCAGATTTCGCGCTAAGAGTCGCACTGTCATAAAACATTCTAAAAGAACATCCTGGAGGTCTTTTTGCTCAAACTTAAACTCTAAGGTATCATCAAGTAAAGTTTGGAATGCTATTCGTAAAATCAAAGGGAAAAAAGGATCTGCATCAATTAACCACCTTGTGGTAAATGGATCCCTTATAACCCAGAAGAATGAAGTAGCAAACGTTCTGGCTTCAACAATGGAAAAAAACTCATCAATAGAAAATTACTGCACAGATTTTCAAAAAATCAAAGCCACCCAAGAACGTAAACCCATAAACTTCTCATCTCAGAATGAGGAGAACTACAACAAGTTGTTCAGTATAACTGAACTCAAACAAGCCTTACAAAAATGCAACAACTCAGCAATGGGGCTGGACGGAATACATTATCAGTTCCTCACACACCTACCAGAAAGTTGTCTTCTGGTCTTGCTGAAGGTTTTTAACCACATATGGGAGAGTGGATCCTTTCCACCTTCATGGCAAGAAGCGATGATTGTCCCCATTCCAAAACCAGGTAAAGATCATACAAACCCCAGCAACTACCGTCCGATAGCCTTGACCAGCTGTCTGTGTAAAACCATGGAGAGATTGGTCAACGCTAGGATGGTGTGGTACCTAGAAAAACAAAACCTCTTAAGTGATGTGCAATGTGGCTTCCGAAAGGGACACAGCACCACTGATCATTTGGTACGTTTTGAGACCTTCGTTCGAGAGGCCTTTGCGAGATCTGAACATGTACTAGCTATATTTTTTGACCTCGAGAAGGCTTACGACACGACCTGGAAACACGGTATTTTAGCTGATTTGCATGAAATGGGTTTTCGTGGACGTCTCCCTGTTTTTGTGGAAGGATTTCTAAGTAATCGATTGTTTACAGTACGGGTTGGTCCCAACCTATCAGAGTTCTGTCAACAAGAGATGGGTGTTCCTCAAGGAAGCATTCTATCACCCATGTTGTTCAACATCAAAATCAATAACATAGTAAAGGCAGTACTGAAAGGATCCGAGTCATCCTTGTTTGTTGATGACTTTGCACTTTGTGTGCGTGGCAAATCCCTACATAGAGTGGAAAGGCAGCTTCAATTATGTATAGACAAGGTGCAAAAATGGGTAACGGAGAACGGTTTCAAATTTTCCACCAGCAAAACTGTCTGTATGCATCTTTGCAAACAAAGGGGAGCCATGCCAGAACCCTCTCTGGTCCTGAATGGTAATCCTGTCAAGGTTGTTGAAGAATTTAAATTCCTAGGACTGACCTTTGACCGTCGATTAACATTCCTTAAACATATCCAGTATCTAAGAACATCATGTCTGAAAGCTCTGGATGTATTGAAAGTGGTTTCTCATACGGACTGGGGTGCTGACCGCACAGTCCTACTCAGACTTTACCGTGCTTTAATCCGATCCAAGTTGGACTATGGTTGTGTCGTCTATGGTGGAGCCGCAAAATCCAACCTAAGGCTATTAGACACAATACACCACCAGGGTATACGTCTTTGTCTGGGAGCTTTCAGGACGTCTCCAGTACAGTCCTTATATTTTGAGGCCAAAGAACCCTCTCTGAGGCTGCGACGCCTGAAACTCACCCTAAATTATGTGTTGAAACTGAAAGCTATGCCTACAAATCCAGCCTACCAATGCGTATTTCAACCACAATGCTCTGAATTTTTTGAAAGTCACCCAAATGATCGAGCACCTCTGTCTTCTCGGATTCAGTCACATCTGGCCGAATCAAAGATAAAACTCGATCATGTTAGTGAAAATCGATGGACAGAAACACCACCATGGACATTGCCAGATCCAGTTGTTCGACTCGATCTGACAAGGTTAAAGAAGTCAGAGACAAATGATTTGATTTTTAAACAGTGTTTTAGCCAGTTCTGTACCGAGTTTCCTTCCCATCAACGAATATACACTGATGGGTCCAAAGCTGAAAGTAAAGTGGCATCAGCTTCTGTCACAGGTCCTAATCTCGATAGGGCCTTTTCGGCCCGTCTTCCGGATGACAGTTCTGTATTTTCTGCAGAGTTGAAAGCTTTACAGCTAGCTCTGAAACAGGTATATCAGTCAAAAAAGAAAGACTTCCTGATTCTGTCGGATTCCCTATCGGCTCTTACCGCCGTGAAGAGAATTCAGCTAGATCACCCACTGTTGGTCGAAATCCAAGAGCTACATGCATCTCTGATTGAAGAAGGCAAAAGGATTGTGTTTGCATGGGTGCCATCCCATGTTGGAATTAGAGGCAACTCTGCAGCTGATCAAGCTGCTAAAGAAGCCAGAGAAAGACTCATCACTGACAAACACACAAAGCATTCAGATTTCAGAACTCCACCAACATGTACATAAAGTACCTATGGCAGAGTGAATGGGACGAATGTGAAGAAAATAAACTTCATAAGATCGTTCCCCAGCTGTCGGACAGCCTACCCCAATGTCGCCTCAACAGGAAAGAAGAGACAGTTCTCTGTCGCTTACACATTGGGCACAGTCACATTACACATTCGTATCTGCTGAAAGGTGAAGATCCACCATACTGTTTTGGATGTGACGAACCATGGACATTAGAACATGTTCTCACAAAATGTGTAGACGTTCAAGAATTTCGAGACAAACACTACAATGCGGAAACACTGAAGGTTTTATTCCGGGATGTTCCCCCGGACAAGATTTTTAACTTTTTAAAAGAGATCAAGATTTTTTACAAGATTTAAAGTACCAGAAGTGAAAATTATTAATTTTTAGAACCTTCTTTTACAGTGATAGATTTGAATGTAAATAGTCTGAAACGTAGAACTTGCCATATGAAGGGAAAAGAAAATAACTGCATCGGTCTCGAATAGCAGCTAGCATCTGCTGAAGAGACATTAAACCCCAAAAACCAACCAACCAATCTACAGAATCAGAATCAGAATCAGAATCAGAATTTATTGTCATTAAAGCACATAGCCTATTGACACATTCAAGATACATAAGTACAGGAAAAAATAGCAATATAAACATAACACACATGTAATACAAAACCAAGTGGAACAGGGTGAACAAAGAGGACCTGAAGATGAGCATAGGTTATTGAGGACAGTGGGAAGACGCATTGCATCTGCGTAGTTGAAAACAATCGTACACATATTTTGCCAATTGCCTTTGGATGTCGCTGTCAGTAAACAGAGAACTGACTCTTATTTCATCACTGCCGGTGGAAGTATTCGGTAATAACTGTTGCCTGAGATGAGCATACATTGTACATGAATCAAGGAAGTGAAGTTCATCCTCCACCACTCCACACTTTCTGCATAGTCTTTCCTCCCTTGGTGTTCCCGTGTATCTGCCCTTTTCGATTTCTAAGTCATGGGCACTTATACGTAGTTTGCTCATAGCCTGTCTGTGTTCTTGTGTTAGCAAAAGATAGGGTTGTAGAGAGTAGTCGTGTGACACTCCCTTGTAAAACTGTAGTTTAGAGGAGTTTCCTTCTTTTTTTGTCCTCCAGAGCCTGACAAATATTGAGTTTCTACATGTTTTGTTAGCGCGTGTTTCAGTCTTGCCGGGTGTATTGTGCTTTGGTTTTGCCACACGTGTTTGAAGCCTGAGGAAGTCAGGAACTCGCGTACAAATAAGAGCCATTTATTTTCCTCTTTATGTTCTTGTGAGAGAAGGCTTGAGTAAGTTTGCCTAAGAAGCCCATGTTGGTCAGATTCCATGATGTGTAACCAAAATGATATGATCTGTCCCAATATTTTTGTGCTGATCGGAAATCTGCCCAATTCAGCCAGTACTGGGAAATTCATTGATTTTCTGTGTACTCCTAAAAGTTGCTTGCAGAATTTCATGTGTACGTTTTCATGCGGAAGGACAGTCGTTATACATTTTTCAAGGAGATTATTCTCAAGGTTCTGCGTGTCCTTTAAGTTTATATCTTTGCAGTAAGGGAGCCAAATTTCAGAGCCAAAGGTCAGAATAGGTGCAACTAATGTATCAAAGAGTTTCGCCATTACTGGGACACTTATGTTCTTTGTTCGTACTGCTCGTTTGAGCGAGTGCAGAGCTTTGCTCCCTTGTCGGGAGAGATGGTTCTGTGCCATTTTCATGTCTCCGCCTGTGGTGCTGTTCTCAACATAGCCTGTGGTGCTGTTATCTACTGTATATAGCCTGTAGAGCTGTTATCTACATTAGCCTGTGGTGCTGTTATCTACATATAGCCTGTGGTGCTGTTATCTACATAGCCTGTGGTGCTGTTATCTATATAGCCTGTGGTGCAGTTATCTACATCGCCTGTGGTGCTGTTATCTACTGTATATGCTCCCATGGGGTCGCCTTCACGCGGCGGGAGTGTTTCCACCAAGCTACCCCACCCCTTTACTTCTCTTCTTTTGTCTTATTTCTGCCTTACCAGTCCTTTCACCTATATTTCCCTCCAAAAAACTCTCCCTACTATTCCCTGCAGTTTTCTGATTCCTTTCTTGTCTTATTTCTACCTGACTGGATCCGTCACCTTTATTTCACTTCCCAAAAGTCTTCTTTTCCACATCCTTATTTCTCTGTGGTCTTCTTAAGACCCAGCGTGTTTGCCGTGCGCTGCGACCTGTACCGGTTTGGGCTGGTGACCTGATGATTGAGGGGTTTACTTAGTTGCGACTTTGTAGCGCCAACACATCATTTTGGCCCAGTCTTTATCTAAGACAGGAGGTTGAAGAAGGCTTACCCGCTTCAATCAATCGGCTTGTCAAGTCTGGGTATATGTCTTGAGCATATTGCATCGGACCTTTGGCTAAAGGAGCAAGCGGCGGTAGGAGGGGGCGGCGGTAGTCGGGACAAACACTATGCCAAGTTGTTACCTAATCCGTTTCCGCTTGGAAAGAGTTGACGAACATTATGCCAAGTTGTTACCTAACCCGTTTCCGCTTGGAAAGAGTTAAATCTCCTATTACAGATTGATACCATATGTTTCCTCTTATCGCTGCGTATATCCATCTGTATCCTTGGCGCTCTGGAGTTGGATAACCGCTCCACCTAAGCGTCCCCTTGTTGGGCTCCGTGGTGGGTGGGGATCAGATGCGACGAAGATAAAGGCCCCAAACATGGCCACCTCTTCTTTTTCTTCTTTTTTTTCAAGCACCCGAAACGGAAACAAACGAAGATACTGCGTTGACTCTGACTCTGACGATGAAGTCCGAGTCAGAGCAACAAAGAACAACATCAGCGAGGCCTGGCCCCGTTTCATTGTTGTTGAGACAGCAGATGAGGCACAGCCCATCTCCAAACTTTCGCCTTTTGCGTTACAGAAGGTTATTGCAGGAGTATCATCAACGATAGACAACATTAAGAGACTTCGTAATGGTTCTCTACTGATTGAATGTCCTTCAAAAAAGGCATCAGATGGTCTTCTCCGTCTGAATGGTCAGAAATTTGTTGATAGACCGGTCAAGGTCAGTCCTCACAGAGGCCTGAACACCAGCAAAGGAGTCATCCGATGCCGAGAGCTGGAGGGCCTCAGTGAGGCTGAAATAAAAGAAGGTCTAAAGGATCAAGGTGTCATTGATGTGTACCGGGTGTTGATCAGGAAGGGCGATATCAGAGTACCCACCAACACCCTTTTCGTCACTTTTTGTACCCCAACCATCCCTGAGAAAATCAAAGTGGGATTTGTTCAAATAAGAGTGACTCTGTATATTCCATCACCAATGAGATGTTTCCAATGCCAAAGATTTGGACATTCAAAGGCTGGATGTAAACAGAAGGCAGTGTGCGAGAGGTGTGGCGGAGATCCTCACGAAGGTCCCTGCACATCACCACCCACCTGCACAAACTGTAAGGGAAACCATTCCCCGTCCTCCAGAGAATGTCCAAAATACAAGTTTGAACAGGCCATTCAAAAAACAAAAACGGAGAAAAAGATGTCTTTCTCAGACGCCAGGAAGGAGGTTGAAAAAACGAATGTTTTTTCCTTCCAGAAAAGTTTTGCGGCAGCAGTCAGTCAAAGACCTGCAACAAAGTCAACACCCACCCAGACCAGTATTTCGTATAGGTCGGTGGGTGTCCAGGCAGGCCCGTCCATGTTGAAAAGGACAGAGCCCACAAGAAACAAAAGTATTTGTACACAGACAGATGAAAGCACAGGTGGGGCTATCCCCACTGGAGACTCTATTGGGTCTCCTGGTGAGGTTTGCTTCACCGCCCCAACTGGAGACCCTGTGGGGGCTCCTGGTGAGGTTCGCTTCACCACCCCAATTGAGGACCCTATGGGGTCTCCTGGTGAGGTTCGCTTCACCACCCCAACCCAGAAGCCCGTTCACAGGGCAACTCACAGGAAGGGGGCCGTCGAGGTTGTGGAGGTAGTGGACCTTACTAAATCCACACCACGAACACCTCCGGACAAGGGAAAAGTTACTCTGCCCCAAAGATCGCCTCGCACCCCAAAAATGGAGAGAAATCCCATCACATTATACAATCATTTTGGGAGTTTATCCGACGAAGAGGGTATGGAGGCAGAAACTTCTTAAAACTAAACAAACATAGCCAATTTTATTCAATGGAATTGTAGAGGTGTCCAAGCTAACTATGAAGAATTATGTCTACTTTTACACAAATTTCATCCTGTTGCTACAGCATTACAGGAAACAATGCTGAAACCAAACAAAGATTTTAATGTATCTGGATACAATGTTTTTAGAAACCATTCAGACAATAACACGTCTGGGGGAGTTGCTCTTTTGATTAAGAAAAGTGTACTTTGTAGTGAGATCAACCTATGTACAAACATTCAAGCTGTCGCAGCACGAGTGACATTAGATAAAACCATCACTCTCTGCAGTGTATATCTGTCACCATCAAAATGTTACACGAAGCACGATCTTGAAAATCTTATTGATCAGCTTCCAGCTCCCTTTGTTTTAATGGGAGATTTTAACGCTCATTCCCCTTTATGGGGCAGCAACTCTCTAAGTACGAGAGGACGAATTCTAGAAGATTTTTTAGACAATCGTAATCTATGCGTTTTAAACGATGGAGTACCAACCTATCTCCATCCAGCAACAGGATGCAAGTCCATACTAGATCTAGTTATTTGCGACACCTCTCTTGTTCTAGACTTTGAATTTAAAGTCTATGATGACACATGTGGTAGCGATCATTTCCCTATCTTGATGTCTCAAATAGATGGATTGGAAGAAGCTTCCCCCCAGAGATGGAACCTGAACAAGGCAAACTGGCTGTCTTTTACTGCCGAATGTTCTGTCCAACTCACAGAAGACACTGTCTTTGATGGAAGTGACGACCCATCATCTATTTTTACAAACACTCTACAAGACATTGCCACTGAGTACATCCCAAAAACATCTTCAAACAACCGCATTAAAGTGCCATGGTTTAATCAAGAATGCCAAGAAGCCCGATCTGAGCGAAAGAGAAGTCTACACAGGTTCTACAGATGCCCGACCCTTAGCAAGAAGTTGACTTTCTTCAGATTTCGCGCTAAGAGTCGCACTGTCATAAAACATTCTAAAAGAACATCCTGGAGGTCTTTTTGCTCAAACTTAAACTCTAAGGTATCATCAAGTAAAGTTTGGAATGCTATTCGTAAAATCAAAGGGAAAAAAGGATCTGCATCAATTAACCACCTTGTGGTAAATGGATCCCTTATAACCCAGAAGAATGAAGTAGCAAACGTTCTGGCTTCAACAATGGAAAAAAACTCATCAATAGAAAATTACTGCACAGATTTTCAAAAAATCAAAGCCACCCAAGAACGTAAACCCATAAACTTCTCATCTCAGAATGAGGAGAACTACAACAAGTTGTTCAGTATAACTGAACTCAAACAAGCCTTACAAAAATGCAACAACTCAGCAATGGGGCTGGACGGAATACATTATCAGTTCCTCACACACCTACCAGAAAGTTGTCTTCTGGTCTTGCTGAAGGTTTTTAACCACATATGGGAGAGTGGATCCTTTCCACCTTCATGGCAAGAAGCGATGATTGTCCCCATTCCAAAACCAGGTAAAGATCATACAAACCCCAGCAACTACCGTCCGATAGCCTTGACCAGCTGTCTGTGTAAAACCATGGAGAGATTGGTCAACGCTAGGATGGTGTGGTACCTAGAAAAACAAAACCTCTTAAGTGATGTGCAATGTGGCTTCCGAAAGGGACACAGCACCACTGATCATTTGGTACGTTTTGAGACCTTCGTTCGAGAGGCCTTTGCGAGATCTGAACATGTACTAGCTATATTTTTTGACCTCGAGAAGGCTTACGACACGACCTGGAAACACGGTATTTTAGCTGATTTGCATGAAATGGGTTTTCGTGGACGTCTCCCTGTTTTTGTGGAAGGATTTCTAAGTAATCGATTGTTTACAGTACGGGTTGGTCCCAACCTATCAGAGTTCTGTCAACAAGAGATGGGTGTTCCTCAAGGAAGCATTCTATCACCCATGTTGTTCAACATCAAAATCAATAACATAGTAAAGGCAGTACTGAAAGGATCCGAGTCATCCTTGTTTGTTGATGACTTTGCACTTTGTGTGCGTGGCAAATCCCTACATAGAGTGGAAAGGCAGCTTCAATTATGTATAGACAAGGTGCAAAAATGGGTAACGGAGAACGGTTTCAAATTTTCCACCAGCAAAACTGTCTGTATGCATCTTTGCAAACAAAGGGGAGCCATGCCAGAACCCTCTCTGGTCCTGAATGGTAATCCTGTCAAGGTTGTTGAAGAATTTAAATTCCTAGGACTGACCTTTGACCGTCGATTAACATTCCTTAAACATATCCAGTATCTAAGAACATCATGTCTGAAAGCTCTGGATGTATTGAAAGTGGTTTCTCATACGGACTGGGGTGCTGACCGCACAGTCCTACTCAGACTTTACCGTGCTTTAATCCGATCCAAGTTGGACTATGGTTGTGTCGTCTATGGTGGAGCCGCAAAATCCAACCTAAGGCTATTAGACACAATACACCACCAGGGTATACGTCTTTGTCTGGGAGCTTTCAGGACGTCTCCAGTACAGTCCTTATATTTTGAGGCCAAAGAACCCTCTCTGAGGCTGCGACGCCTGAAACTCACCCTAAATTATGTGTTGAAACTGAAAGCTATGCCTACAAATCCAGCCTACCAATGCGTATTTCAACCACAATGCTCTGAATTTTTTGAAAGTCACCCAAATGATCGAGCACCTCTGTCTTCTCGGATTCAGTCACATCTGGCCGAATCAAAGATAAAACTCGATCATGTTAGTGAAAATCGATGGACAGAAACACCACCATGGACATTGCCAGATCCAGTTGTTCGACTCGATCTGACAAGGTTAAAGAAGTCAGAGACAAATGATTTGATTTTTAAACAGTGTTTTAGCCAGTTCTGTACCGAGTTTCCTTCCCATCAACGAATATACACTGATGGGTCCAAAGCTGAAAGTAAAGTGGCATCAGCTTCTGTCACAGGTCCTAATCTCGATAGGGCCTTTTCGGCCCGTCTTCCGGATGACAGTTCTGTATTTTCTGCAGAGTTGAAAGCTTTACAGCTAGCTCTGAAACAGGTATATCAGTCAAAAAAGAAAGACTTCCTGATTCTGTCGGATTCCCTATCGGCTCTTACCGCCGTGAAGAGAATTCAGCTAGATCACCCACTGTTGGTCGAAATCCAAGAGCTACATGCATCTCTGATTGAAGAAGGCAAAAGGATTGTGTTTGCATGGGTGCCATCCCATGTTGGAATTAGAGGCAACTCTGCAGCTGATCAAGCTGCTAAAGAAGCCAGAGAAAGACTCATCACTGACAAACACACAAAGCATTCAGATTTCAGAACTCCACCAACATGTACATAAAGTACCTATGGCAGAGTGAATGGGACGAATGTGAAGAAAATAAACTTCATAAGATCGTTCCCCAGCTGTCGGACAGCCTACCCCAATGTCGCCTCAACAGGAAAGAAGAGACAGTTCTCTGTCGCTTACACATTGGGCACAGTCACATTACACATTCGTATCTGCTGAAAGGTGAAGATCCACCATACTGTTTTGGATGTGACGAACCATGGACATTAGAACATGTTCTCACAAAATGTGTAGACGTTCAAGAATTTCGAGACAAACACTACAATGCGGAAACACTGAAGGTTTTATTCCGGGATGTTCCCCCGGACAAGATTTTTAACTTTTTAAAAGAGATCAAGATTTTTTACAAGATTTAAAGTACCAGAAGTGAAAATTATTAATTTTTAGAACCTTCTTTTACAGTGATAGATTTGAATGTAAATAGTCTGAAACGTAGAACTTGCCATATGAAGGGAAAAGAAAATAACTGCATCGGTCTCGAATAGCAGCTAGCATCTGCTGAAGAGACATTAAACCCCAAAAACCAACCAACCAATCTACAGAATCAGAATCAGAATCAGAATCAGAATTTATTGTCATTAAAGCACATAGCCTATTGACACATTCAAGATACATAAGTACAGGAAAAAATAGCAATATAAACATAACACACATGTAATACAAAACCAAGTGGAACAGGGTGAACAAAGAGGACCTGAAGATGAGCATAGGTTATTGAGGACAGTGGGAAGACGCATTGCATCTGCGTAGTTGAAAACAATCGTACACATATTTTGCCAATTGCCTTTGGATGTCGCTGTCAGTAAACAGAGAACTGACTCTTATTTCATCACTGCCGGTGGAAGTATTCGGTAATAACTGTTGCCTGAGATGAGCATACATTGTACATGAATCAAGGAAGTGAAGTTCATCCTCCACCACTCCACACTTTCTGCATAGTCTTTCCTCCCTTGGTGTTCCCGTGTATCTGCCCTTTTCGATTTCTAAGTCATGGGCACTTATACGTAGTTTGCTCATAGCCTGTCTGTGTTCTTGTGTTAGCAAAAGATAGGGTTGTAGAGAGTAGTCGTGTGACACTCCCTTGTAAAACTGTAGTTTAGAGGAGTTTCCTTCTTTTTTTGTCCTCCAGAGCCTGACAAATATTGAGTTTCTACATGTTTTGTTAGCGCGTGTTTCAGTCTTGCCGGGTGTATTGTGCTTTGGTTTTGCCACACGTGTTTGAAGCCTGAGGAAGTCAGGAACTCGCGTACAAATAAGAGCCATTTATTTTCCTCTTTATGTTCTTGTGAGAGAAGGCTTGAGTAAGTTTGCCTAAGAAGCCCATGTTGGTCAGATTCCATGATGTGTAACCAAAATGATATGATCTGTCCCAATATTTTTGTGCTGATCGGAAATCTGCCCAATTCAGCCAGTACTGGGAAATTCATTGATTTTCTGTGTACTCCTAAAAGTTGCTTGCAGAATTTCATGTGTACGTTTTCATGCGGAAGGACAGTCGTTATACATTTTTCAAGGAGATTATTCTCAAGGTTCTGCGTGTCCTTTAAGTTTATATCTTTGCAGTAAGGGAGCCAAATTTCAGAGCCAAAGGTCAGAATAGGTGCAACTAATGTATCAAAGAGTTTCGCCATTACTGGGACACTTATGTTCTTTGTTCGTACTGCTCGTTTGAGCGAGTGCAGAGCTTTGCTCCCTTGTCGGGAGAGATGGTTCTGTGCCATTTTCATGTCTCCGCCTGTGGTGCTGTTCTCAACATAGCCTGTGGTGCTGTTATCTACTGTATATAGCCTGTGGTGCAGTTATCTACATATAGCCTGTGGTGCTGTTATAAATCTACATATAGCCTGTGGTGCTGTTCTCAACATAGCCTGTGGTGCTGTTATCTACTGTATATAGCCTGTAGTGCTGTTATCTACATTAGCCTGTGGTGCTGTTATCTACTGTATATGCTCCCATGGGGTCGCCTTCACGCGGCGGGAGTGTTTCCACCAAGCTACCCCACCCCTTTACTTCTCTTCTTTTGTCTTATTTCTGCCTTACCAGTCCTTTCACCTATATTTCCCTCCAAAAAACTCTCCCTACTATTCCCTGCAGTTTTCTGATTCCTTTCTTGTCTTATTTCTACCTGACTGGATCCGTCACCTTTATTTCACTTCCCAAAAGTCTTCTTTTCCACATCCTTATTTCTCTGTGGTCTTCTTAAGACCCAGCGTGTTTGCCGTGCGCTGCGACCTGTACCGGTTTGGGCTGGTGACCTGATGATTGAGGGGTTTACTTAGTTGCGACTTTGTAGCGCCAACACATCATTTTGGCCCAGTCTTTATCTAAGACAGGAGGTTGAAGAAGGCTTACCCGCTTCAATCAATCGGCTTGTCAAGTCTGGGTATATGTCTTGAGCATATTGCATCGGACCTTTGGCTAAAGGAGCAAGCGGCGGTAGGAGGGGGCGGCGGTAGTCGGGACAAACACTATGCCAAGTTGTTACCTAATCCGTTTCCGCTTGGAAAGAGTTGACGAACATTATGCCAAGTTGTTACCTAACCCGTTTCCGCTTGGAAAGAGTTAAATCTCCTATTACAGATTGATACCATATGTTTCCTCTTATCGCTGCGTATATCCATCTGTATCCTTGGCGCTCTGGAGTTGGATAACCGCTCCACCTAAGCGTCCCCTTGTTGGGCTCCGTGGTGGGTGGGGATCAGATGCGACGAAGATAAAGGCCCCAAACATGGCCACCTCTTCTTTTTCTTCTTTTTTTTCAAGCACCCGAAACGGAAACAAACGAAGATACTGCGTTGACTCTGACTCTGACGATGAAGTCCGAGTCAGAGCAACAAAGAACAACATCAGCGAGGCCTGGCCCCGTTTCATTGTTGTTGAGACAGCAGATGAGGCACAGCCCATCTCCAAACTTTCGCCTTTTGCGATACAGAAGGTTATTGCAGGAGTATCATCAACGATAGACAACATTAAGAGGCTTCGTAATGGTTCTCTACTGATTGAATGTCCTTCAAAAAAGGCATCAGATGGTCTTCTCCGTCTGAATGGTCAGAAATTTGTTGATAGACCGGTCAAGGTCAGTCCTCACAGAGGCCTGAACACCAGCAAAGGAGTCATCCGATGCCGAGAGCTGGAGGGCCTCAGTGAGGCTGAAATAAAAGAAGGTCTAAAGGATCAAGGTGTCATTGATGTGTACCGGGTGTTGATCAGGAAGGGCGATATCAGAGTACCCACCAACACCCTTTTCGTCACTTTTTGTACCCCAACCATCCCTGAGAAAATTAAAGTGGGATTTGTTCAAATAAGAGTGACTTTATATATTCCATCACCAATGAGATGTTTCCAATGCCAAAGATTTGGACATTCAAAGGCTGGATGTAAACAGAAGGCAGTGTGCGAGAGGTGTGGCGGAGATCCTCACGAAGGTCCCTGCACATCACCACCCACCTGCACAAACTGTAAGGGAAACCATTCCCCGTCCTCCAGAGAATGTCCAAAATACAAGTTTGAACAGGCCATTCAAAAAACAAAAACGGAGAAAAAGATGTCTTTCTCAGACGCCAGGAAGGAGGTTGAAAAAACGAATGTTTTTTCCTTCCAGAAAAGTTTTGCGGCAGCAGTCAGTCAAAGACCTGCAACAAAGTCAACACCCACCCAGACCAGTATTTCGTATAGGTCTGTGGGTGTCCAGGCAGGCCCGTCCATGTTGAAAAGGACAGAGCCCACAAGAAACAAAAGTATTTGTACACAGACAGATGAAAGCACAGGTGGGGCTATCCCCACTGGAGACTCTATGGGGTCTCCTGGTGAGGTTTGCTTCACCGCCCCAACTGGAGACCCTGTGGGGGCTCCTGGTGAGGTTCGCTTCACCACCCCAATTGAGGACCCTATGGGGTCTCCTGGTGAGGTTCGCTTCACCACCCCAACCCAGAAGCCCGTTCACAGGGCAACTCACAGGAAGGGGGCCGTCGAGGTTGTGGAGGTAGTGGACCTTACTAAATCCACACCACGAACACCTCCGGACAAGGGAAAAGTTACTCTGCCCCAAAGATCGCCTCGCACCCCAAAAATGGAGAAAAATCCCATCACATTATACAATCATTTTGGGAGTTTATCCGACGAAGAGGGTATGGAGGCAGAAACTTCTTAAAACTAAACAAACATAGCCAATTTTATTCAATGGAATTGTAGAGGGGTCCAAGCTAACTATGAAGAATTATGTCTACTTTTACACAAATTTCATCCTGTTGCTACAGCATTACAGGAAACAATGCTGAAACCAAACAAAGATTTTAATGTATCTGGATACAATGTTTTTAGAAACCATTCAGACAATAACACGTCTGGGGGAGTTGCTCTTTTGATTAAGAAAAGTGTACTTTGTAGTGAGATCAACCTATGTACAAACATTCAAGCTGTCGCAGCACGAGTGACATTAGATAAAACCATCACTCTCTGCAGTGTATATCTGTCACCATCAAAATGTTACACGAAGCACGATCTTGAAAATCTTATTGATCAGCTTCCAGCTCCCTTTGTTTTAATGGGAGATTTTAACGCTCATTCCCCTTTATGGGGCAGCAACTCTCTAAGTACGAGAGGACGAATTCTAGAAGATTTTTTAGACAATCGTAATCTATGCGTTTTAAACGATGGAGTACCAACCTATCTCCATCCAGCAACAGGATGCAAGTCCATACTAGATCTAGTTATTTGCGACACCTCTCTTGTTCTAGACTTTGAATTTAAAGTCTATGATGACACATGTGGTAGCGATCATTTCCCTATCTTGATGTCTCAAATAGATGGATTGGAAGAAGCTTCCCCCCAGAGATGGAACCTGAACAAGGCAAACTGGCTGTCTTTTACTGCCGAATGTTCTGTCCAACTCACAGAAGACACTGTCTTTGATGGAAGTGACGACCCATCATCTATTTTTACAAACACTCTACAAGACATTGCCACTGAGTACATCCCAAAAACATCTTCAAACAACCGCATTAAAGTGCCATGGTTTAATCAAGAATGCCAAGAAGCCCGATCTGAGCGAAAGAGAAGTCTACACAGGTTCTACAGATGCCCGACCCTTAGCAAGAAGTTGACTTTCTTCAGATTTCGCGCTAAGAGTCGCACTGTCATAAAACATTCTAAAAGAACATCCTGGAGGTCTTTTTGCTCAAACTTAAACTCTAAGGTATCATCAAGTAAAGTTTGGAATGCTATTCGTAAAATCAAAGGGAAAAAAGGATCTGCATCAATTAACCACCTTGTGGTAAATGGATCCCTTATAACCCAGAAGAATGAAGTAGCAAACGTTCTGGCTTCAACAATGGAAAAAAACTCATCAATAGAAAATTACTGCACAGATTTTCAAAAAATCAAAGCCACCCAAGAACGTAAACCCATAAACTTCTCATCTCAGAATGAGGAGAACTACAACAAGTTGTTCAGTATAACTGAACTCAAACAAGCTTTACAAAAATGCAACAACTCAGCAACGGGGCTAGACGGAATACATTATCAGTTCCTCACACACCTACCAGAAAGCTGTCTTCTGGTCTTGCTGAAGGTTTTTAACCACATATGGGAGAGTGGATCCTTTCCACCTTCATGGCAAGAAGCGATGATTGTCCCCATTCCAAAACCAGGTAAAGATCATACAAACCCCAGCAACTACCGTCCGGTAGCCTTGACCAGCTGTCTGTGTAAAACCATGGAGAGATTGGTCAACGCTAGGATGGTGTGGTACCTAGAAAAACAAAACCTCTTAAGTGATGTGCAATGTGGCTTCCGAAAGGGACACAGCACCACTGATCATTTGGTACGTTTTGAGACCTTCGTTCGAGAGGCCTTTGCGAGATCTGAACATGTACTAGCTATATTTTTTGACCTCGAGAAGGCTTACGACACGACCTGGAAACACGGTATTTTAGCTGATTTGCATGAAATGGGTTTTCGTGGACGTCTCCCTGTTTTTGTGGAAGGATTTCTAAGTAATCGATTGTTTACAGTACGGGTTGGTCCCAACCTATCAGAGTTCTGCCAACAAGAAATGGGTGTTCCCCAAGGAAGCATCCTTTAATTTATGTTGTTCAACATTAAAATCAACAACATAGTAAAGGCAGTACTTAAAGGAACCGAGTCATCTCTTTTTGTGGATGATTGTGCACTTTGTGTGCGTGGCAAATCCCTACATAGAGTGGAAAGGCAGCTTCAATTATGTATAGACAAGGTGCAAAAATGGGTAACAGAGAATGGTTTCAAATTTTCCACCAGCAAAACTGTCTGTATGCATCTTTGCAAACAAAGGGGAGCCATGCCAGAACCCTCTCTGGTCCTGAATGGTAATCCTGTCAAGGTTGTTGAAGAATTTAAATTCCTAGGACTGACCTTTGACCGTCGATTAACATTCCTTAAACATATCCAGTATCTGAGAACATCATGTCTGAAAGCTCTGGATGTATTGAAAGTGGTTTCTCATACGGACTGGGGTGCTGACCGCACAGTCCTACTCAGACTTTACCGTGCTTTAATCCGATCCAAGTTGGACTATGGTTGTGTCGTCTATGGTGGAGCCGCAAAATCCAACCTAAGGCTATTAGACACAATACACCACCAGGGTATACGTCTTTGTCTGGGAGCTTTCAGGACGTCTCCAGTACAGTCCTTATATTTTGAGGCCAACGAACCCTCTCTGAGGCTGCGACGCCTGAAACTCACCCTAAATTATGTGTTGAAACTGAAAGCTATGCCTACAAATCCAGCCTACCAATGCGTATTTCAACCACAATGCTCTGAATTTTTTGAAAGTCACCCAAATGATCGAGCACCTCTGTCTTCTCGGATTCAGTCACATCTGGCCGAATCAAAGATAAAACTCGATCATGTTAGTGAAAATCGATGGACAGAAACACCACCATGGACATTGCCAGATCCAGTTGTTCGACTCGATCTGACAAGGTTAAAGAAGTCAGAGACAAATGATTTGATTTTTAAACAGTGTTTTAGCCAGTTCTGTACCGAGTTTCCTTCCCATCAACGAATATACACTGATGGGTCCAAAGCTGAAAGTAAAGTGGCATCAGCTTCTGTCACAGGTCCTAAACTCGATAGGGCCTTTTCGGCCCGTCTTCCGGATGACAGTTCTGTATTTTCTGCAGAGTTGAAAGCTTTACAGCTAGCTCTGAAACAGGTATATCAGTCAAAAAAGAAAGACTTCCTGATTCTGTCGGATTCCCTATCGGCTCTTACCGCCGTGAAGAGAATTCAGCTAGATCACCCACTATTGGTCGAAATCCAAGAGCTACATGCATCTCTGATTGAAGAAGGCAAAAGGATTGTGTTTGCATGGGTGCCATCCCATGTTGGAATTAGAGGCAACTCTGCAGCTGATCAAGCTGCTAAAGAAGCCAGAGAAAGACTCATCACTGACAAACACACAAAGCATTCAGATTTCAGAACTCGCACCAACATGTACATAAAGTACCTATGGCAGAGTGAATGGGACGAATGTGAAGAAAATAAACTTCATAAGATCGTCCCCCAGCTGTCGGACAGCCTACCCCAATGTCGCCTCAACAGGAAAGAAGAGACAGTTCTCTGTCGCTTACACATTGGGCACAGTCACATTACACATTCGTATCTGCTGAAAGGTGAAGATCCACCATACTGTTTTGGATGTGACGAACCATGGACATTAGAACATGTTCTCACAAAATGTGTAGACGTTCAAGAATTTCGAGACAAACACTACAATGCGGAAACACTGAAGGTTTTATTCCGGGATGTTCCCCCGGACAAGATTTTTAACTTTTTAAAAGAGATCAAGATTTTTTACAAGATTTAAAGTACCAGAAGTGAAAATTATTAATTTTTAGAACCTTCTTTTACAGTGATAGATTTGAATGTAAATAGTCTGAAACGTAGAACTTGCCATATGAAGGGAAAAGAAAATAACTGCATCGGTCTCGAATAGCAGCTAGCATCTGCTGAAGAGACATTAAACCCCAAAAACCAACCAACCAACCAACCATCTACTGTATATAGCCTGTGGTGCTGTTATCTACATTAGCCTGTGGTGCTGTTATCTACATATAGCCTGTGGTGCTGTTATCTACATATAGCCTGTGGTGCTGTTATCAACATATAGCCTGTGGTGCTGTTATCTACATATAGCCTGTGGTGCGTTTACTTTTCAATCCTTTCTTTGTGAATTCACATCTTAGAGGAATTGCGAACAATGGAGTACAGCTACAGTGACTGGCATCACGGCAGTGGCATCCTCATTTCACATGCAACTCACTGTCAACCAACAGCATCATGTCGTTGATGATTTCCAACGAGCCTGTTTTCCATTGGACGTTGACGTGATGGATGACTTGTCAAAAGTGTTTTTGCTTATCAGTTCGTCAGATACCTCAGATGTCGGATCGACGCAGTTGTGGTATTTGGTTCTCTTCTCGCCTTTGTCGCCGCTTTCATGAGGTCAGGGGTGAAGCTGTACTTTTCATCAACAACAACTGTCTCCTTTACATCTCGACCAAACTTCAGGCTTCTCAAGTCTATGACACTGTTCTTGGCGTAACGAAGTTATGCAGCCCTGTGTTAGCTACAGCTGTAAACTTCACACCAGCAAATTCAATGACGGTGCTTGAAAGTTTATCGAAAGTGGCACGTGTTCCATTTTGCTGAGCCAAAAATACGAGTCCTAGGTGTTATTTTTTTTAACTTGGCTTGCTCGTCTGGTGTTTTATGTTTTTCATTCATAGATGACAGAGAGTGAAAAGGGGCATTTCTGATTCCTGCTGCTTTCTGAGGGTCACGTTTCCGGCAGTCTAGCGTCATTACAGCTTGGCGGGTATTTCTTGCAGTAGAGAGACCGTCGATCGCTTTTGTCTGTTTTCGAACGAAAGCGTTTCTTTTCTTATCTTTTTTCTCAGGAGCAGAAGAAGCGACAGGATTTTTGGATGTCATTCTCTTGACTGTGACCCCCTTAATACGTCTGGCAGATGGTAGGTACTAGTGCCTGTGGCGTACAGACTGCCACGGCTGTTGCTGGCAGGACAGCTGACGCTCAGGGGGAGAGTCTGACCTCGGCACCAACAGTGGTTGACACTGATGCTCCAGTTGGCAAAGCAGGCAGGCATATTTCAGACCGCATGCTAGTCGGTTGGTGCAGAACACGTGCGTTGGGGAATGTTTTCTTGGCCAATTAAATGCACCTTGTCCACATATTTTCTGTAACAGTGTTGACAAAGCAGCTTTTGACCCCAATGTGGCACCATGGTGCTACGCATGTGATACTGGTTTTACTGTGAGTCATTTTATCACCGAGTGTGCTGATCTGAATGATCAACGAGAAAAGTATTTTGGCACCTCGAGTTTGAAAAGTATTTTTACAGAGGTCAGCTCTACAGCTCTTTTTGGGTTTTTAAAGGAGTCTGGTCTTTATTTTAAGATTTGAATTTTAAAACTACTTTATTTGACCTGTCGCGATATAACCTTCGTGGTTGAAAACGACGTTAAACACCAAATAAAGAAAAAATTTATTTGACATATGTGACCCTCCACCACGGAATGAGTCGCATGTCACCTTTGCATGATTTTCATATTTTTACATTTTCCTAAAGAGTTTGTTATGCTCTATCCAGTGGTGAAAACCGTTTTAGAAAAGAGCGGAAACTGTTTGAGTTATACGCCTGTGACTAAGGTGACCCTCACACTGTTATCATACACTCTCCGGACTTATATCAAGCCTAGCGCAGAATCGCGCGAGGTGACATGCGACTCATTTCGTGGTGGAGGGTCACATATAGGGTTTTGCTTTGACTTTTTTTATTGCCTTCGGTGACGTTACGGATTTTATGTATTAGAATTGTTTTAATCTAAAAATGTGTAATGATTAACTTGTGGGGTCCTGATTTGGCCTATTGGCTGGACCCGAAAAGCAACAGCTAACTAACTAACTAAACAGACCGGCACGGTTGGCCAGCGATCAGGAGGTAATGGGTTCGAACCCCGGCCGGGTCATACCTAAGACTTTAAAATTGGCAATCTAGTGGCTGCTCCGCCTGGCGCCTGGCATTATGGGGTTAGTGCTAGGACTGGTTGGTCCGGTGTCAGAATAATGTGACTGGGTGAGACATGAGGCTTGTGCTGCAACTTCTGTCTTGTGTGTGACGCACGTTAAATGTCAAAGCAGCACCGCCCTGATATGGCCCTTCGTGGTCGGCTGGGCGTTAAACAAACAAACAAACAAAATTGGTGCTTTTGTTAACATAGCCTATGGTTCTGTTGTCAACATTGCCTGTGGTGCTGTATTAACATAGCCTGTGGTGCGGTTATCTACATATCCTGTGATGCTGTTCTCAACATAGCCTGGAAAGGCTCATCACTGACAAACACACAAAGCATTCAGATTCCAGAACTCACACCAACATGTACATAAAGCACCTATGGCAGAGCGAATGGGACGAATGTGAAGAAAATAAACTTCATAAGATCGTCCCCCAGCTGTCGGACAGCCTACCCCAATGTCGCCTCAACAGGAAGGAAGAGACAGTTCTCTGTCGCTTACACATTGGGCACAGTCACATTACACATTCGTATCTGCTGAAAGGTGAAGATCCACCATACTGTTTTGGATGTGACGAACCATGGACATTAGAACATGTTCTCACAAAATGTGTAGACGTTCAAGAATTTCGAGACAAACACTACAATGCGGAAACACTGAAGGTTTTATTCCGGGATGTTCCCCCGGACAAGATTTTTAACTTTTTAAAAGAGATCAAGATTTGTTTACAAGATTTAAAGTACAGGGTGACACAAAAAAAACAGAGCTCACTAAAAGTCTTATAACTCCTGAAATTTTATTAAGTTTGAAACAAAAATTCTATGGAATTATGTACAACCTATGTAGCCAACATCTGCAAAGTCTCAATGCTATACAACAAAAAACTCTTTGTTCTACAGCCGCTCAAAGATATGTTCCAGATGCCCGCCCCGGCGCTGCAGGCAGACTTGGATTCGCCTGGCAAAGTTCTCAATGACCCTCCTGCACTCCTCTCTCGGGATGGCTCTGATGGCTGCTGTGATGGCTGCTTTGAGGTCAGGGATGGTCTGGGGGTTGTGCTCATACACCCTGTCCTTGAGGTAACCCCACAGGTAGAAGTCTGGGGGGTTCAGGTCTGGTGAGTGCGGTGACCACTCCGGGTGGCACCTGCGGCTGATGAGTCGGTCCTCGAAGCGCTGCTGCAGCCACTCCAGGGATACATTGGAGGTGTGAGGGGTGGCTCCGTCCTGTTGAAACCACTGGAGGGCTCTGTCAATGCCTCTACGTCGGCCAAGTGCTACCCAGAACTTGCGCAGGACCTGGATGTAGCGCTCCGTGTTCACAGTCAAGGACCGCTCGTCATCGTCCTCAAACCAGAATGGCCCGATAATGCCATGAGTTGAAATGGCCACCCAGGCAGTACACTTGACAGAGTGCAAGGGCCTTTGCAGGCAGTGGTCAGGGGGTGTGCTGCCCCAGAAGATGTTATTCTTAGAGTTAACGTGCCCAGACAGCAGAAAGTGGGCCTCGTCTGAAAACCACATGTTGTCGAGAAAGTCCGGTTCATCGTCAATCCTGTCTGAAAACCACTGGCACATGGTGACTCGCTTCCTCATGTCGTCAGCTGTGAGCTTGTGCTTGATTTGAATCCTGTAGGGATACAGATGGAGATCTGAGATCAAAATTCTTCTTACAGACTCCCGGTTGATGCCAAGCTCTTGACTTCGCCGACGCACAGACTTGCTTGGGCTGTGGACAACAGAGTCTCTGACTGCAGCAACATTGTCTTGTGTCCGTGCTGATTTTGGTCGCCCAGAGTGTGATTGTCTGTTTTTGTCTTTTGCATTGAGGTTATTCACAGCCCCATGGGTTCTGAACTTTTTAACCCATCCGCAGATCACTGAGCTGACAGGAAATTCACGACAATTAAAATGGTCTTTGAATCGCAATTGCGTTTCCCGGAAAGACTTCAGCCGAAAATATGTCTCAACTGCAAATGTCTTTTGCTCTGTAGTCCAAGGCATCTCGAAGCTCACACGTGGTAGACTCTTAGATCAATCCGTCTTCTTAATGAATCTGAAACAAATAACAGAATTACTTGAATATTGCGGAAATTATTCAACTTTTTATGAGCTCTGTTTTTTTTGTGTCACCCTGTACCAGAAGTGAAAATTATTAATTTTTAGAACCTTCTTTTACAGTGATAGATTTGAATGTAAATAGTCTGAAACGTAGAACTTGACATATGAAGGGAAAAGAAAATAACTGCATCGGTCTCGAATAGCAGCTAGCATCTGCTGAAGAGACATTAAACCCCAAAAACCAAACCAAACCTATGGCAGAGCGAATGGGACGAATGTGAAGAAAATAAACTTCATAAGATCGTCCCCCAGCTGTCGGACAGCCTACCTCAATGTCGCCTCAACAGAAAAGAAGAGACAGTTCTCTGTCGCTTTCACATTGGGCACAGTCACATCACACATTCTTATCTGCTGAAAGGTGAAGACCCACCATATTGTTTTGGATGCGACGAACCATGGACATCAGAACATGTCCTCACCAAATGTGTAGACGTTCAAGAATTTCGAGACAAACACTACAATGCGGAAACGCTAAAGGTTTTATTCCGGGATGTTCCCCCGGACAAGATTTTTAACTTTTAAAAGACATCAAGATTTGTTTACAAGATTTGAAGTACCAGAAGTGATAGTGATTAATTTTTAGAACCTTCTTTTACAGTGATAGATACTTGGCCTATTATCCCGTCGCGATATAACCTTCGTGGTTGAAAACGACGTTAAACACCAAATAAAGTAAAGTAAAGTTGGCCTATTATGGTCCGCTAGACCCGAAAAGCAACAGCTAACTAACTAACAGTGATAGATCTGAATGTAAATAGTCTGAAACGTAGAACTTGCCACGTGAAGTGAAAATGAAAATAACTGCATCGGTCTCGAATAGCAGATAGCATCTGCTGAAGGGACATTAAAGCCCAAAAACCAAACCAACCAAACCAATCGGGTGACGTTCCTAAATTTGTTTATTAAAATTGGTTTAATTTAAATATGTGTAATGTTAAACTTGTGGGGTCCTGATTTGGCCTATATGGTCCGCTGGACCCAAAAAGCAACAACAATCAAATCAAATCAAATCAAACATCAATGTCCCATGAAGTTCAGTAGAGCAAGCATCACAACGAAAAACGGCAGGACCACAGTCTAGGCACCTGATGCTTTTAACGGAAAACAGCAGGACCACAGTCTAGGCACCTGATGCTTTTAACGGAAAACGGCAGGACCACAGTCTAGGCACCTGATGATTTTAACGGAAAACGGCAGGACCACAGTCTAGGCACCTGATGATTTTAACGGAAAACAGCAGGACCACAGTCTAGGCACCTGATGCTTTTAACGGAAAACAGCAGGACCACAGTCTAGGCACCTGATGCTTTTAACGGAAAACAGCAGGACCACAGTCTAGGCACCTGATGCTTTTAACGGAAAACGGCAGGACCACAGTCTAGGCACCTGATGCTTTTAACGGAAAACAGCAGGACCACAGTCTAGGCACCTGATGCTTTTAACGGAAAACAGCAGGACCACAGTCTAGGCACCTGATGCTTTTAACGGAAAACGGCAGGACCACAGTCTAGGCACCTGATGCTTTTAACGGAAAACGGCAGGACCACAGTCTAGGCACCTGATGATTTTTCTTGTGTTCCCTGACAATGGCTGCACTTCAGAATAGGACACAGTGCCGCAAGTCTTGCTTCCAGAAGTTTAGGTCGGAGAGAAGACCATAGATCCTCATCTGCTGTTCTTCGTGCGCTGTGGGCTGTCCCTGGAGAGAAGTCATAGGGGTAAAAAGTCAAGGGTCTGCAAACCCGGCAAATGCAGTTGGCAGCCCAGAGATCCCAAAGTACCTCTCCCAAAGATGGTAATTTTCGGCAATATTTACAGTTTCAAGCTGTTAAGATAACTTCTTTGAATGTGTGATTTTATGGAGTTTTTTTTGGGGGAAACTGAAAGGTAGCCTCGTGGGGTCCTGATTTGGCCTTTTATGGTCCGCTGGACCCGAAAAGCAACAGCAAATAAATAAATAAATAAGGTAGCCTCGTCAGGGGACAACTATTCAAACCCATATCCTCATCAGTTCGTTTCTCGATTGAGAATAATCATTTATAGATGACTATTATTCATGTACCCTGTTAGAATATTACACGCAATTAATAGCAATATGTCTCACAGCATAGGCATACAAAGACAGAAATGAGTTTTTGGGGACGAAATAACAGGCACAAAACAAGACTGAAAAACACAATTGCCCTTTTACACATACCCTACCCACGCATGCGCGCAGAAGATAGATTCAATGCGTTTCGTGTCTTTTCTGGTTGAATGCATGATACAAAGTATCAACCAACGTTTCTGAATCTTTCAATGAAAAAAGATAACTTATTTTGAACCAAACAGCATATACCAACGAAAGCTAAACACACAAACACACACGCGCACTAACACAGATTGAATGCAAAGCGCGAACGAACACGGAGGATTTTTGTAGGTCAGGTCATGGGAAAGTCCACCCGAAATGTTCCACAGGGGAACTGGTTGTGTTGGTGTTGGTATTTCTCACAGTGATGTTGATGGTTTTTACAGTGCCGTTTTGAAATATTTTCCGAATTTGGAGCACACTTTTGACTTTTGGTTCGTTTATCTCGTCGAAGTAACATTCGAGTGTTTCTAAATCAAAACCTTCCAACACCGCTGGTGCAGATTAGACCTGCTTGACTGCGTGCCTGTTAGAGCTGAAGACGAAGCCTCAATCGCCGAAGCATCACCTATCTGTAGGTCCTGAGCATCGGATGTAGGTTGATACGTGGTGAGATCCGCACGGAACTGTCTATGCAACTTTTCCTAGTCACAGGTGTAAGGTTCGATCTTTTCTTTGAAATTTCGTCCTCTGTGTACATAGCAAAGCGTTTCGCCATTTTCGGTTTTCGTTGCAGACGACGATAGTGAAAGTAGTACCTATTGTTTTGTTTTGACCTTTCGTATTCAGGGTTCTTAAATTGAAGCTTAGTAAATTCCCCATTTCATGTCTCTGGGTGCGGGGTACCCCGGGGATTGCAAAGGATAACAAAAACAGTTTGGACGACACACACATGACGGCACATGTGCCAGGGTCGTGTTTCAATTCCACTGAGCGAATCGCCATACAATATGGAACCTTCGTCAAGGTCAACAACCGCCACTGTCCAGTAGTTTCCGGAGCGAGTGCTGTCCGCGATAAAAATGGAGCCGTCCTGGTTGTGTTCGACATTGAACGCCAAGCACAGGCGTTTGACAGCATCTAACTCTCCTGCTGCCTTGCGATGCGCAAGCTGATACAACAAGCCTGGGACCAGGTTGTCCACAGAGATGCACATGGTGGTGGTGCTTTAATGGTTAAGCAGGTCCGCAATCCAATCGATGTGGCACGTCTGGATCCAGCCTTGATCCGAACTCAGAAGGGCCAACTCAGTGGCACGTCTGGATCCAGCCTTGATCCGAACTCAGAAGGGCCAACTCAGGGGCACGTCTGGATCCAGCCTTGATCCGAACTCAGAAGGGCCAACTCAGGGGCACGTCTGGATCCAGCCTTGATCCGAACTCAGAAGGGCCAACTCAGTGGCACGTCTGGATCCAGCCTTGATCTGAACTCAGCAGGTCTTGCATCTGTTTAAAGGGAAAGAAAAGTTCACATACATCAGCAGCTCCCCTCATGATATGTAAATGCACAGGCGCAGGTGCAAATTCAACTGTCAGTCTTGTGTGTGAACGATCACGAATTGTATGAGGAACAATGTGTGAATATTTTAAGTTAAGTGTACAGAGCAGGTCAATGACGTAGCGGCTCATAGGTCCTGTAAAGATTGACAGATGGATTAGGACATCAAGACGTTGGTAGAAGAGTTCCCCACTGTAACTATTTTTACAAACTTTGCTTGTTTTACCTTTACATATCTGCCACGACATGTATACTATCTACATCCCCCCGCGGGTTAGGGGGAAGAATTTACCCGATGCTCCCCAGCATGTCGTAAGAGGCGACTAACGGATTCTGTTTCTCCTTTTACCCTTGTGAAGTGTTTCTTAGTTGGCTATGTCGTCGCTAACCGCCCTGATATGGCCCTTCGTGGTCGGCTGGGCGTTAAGCAAACAAACAAAAATGTCGACGCTCATTTTTTAACCGCTTGTTTCCCTTTATAAATTAACCATCCATAGAGTGGCGGCGTCCCAAACTAAATCCTTCAAATCTGAACAGAAACACTGCATTCTGGGAAGGGAAATCCTTTCATGCGATGATTTCAGCGCTTTTCAGCGATAGTCAATGTACTTATTAGAATAAGAACAACTTTGGAAAGCAATCTCATTTAGCGTTCATTTCAAGGGTAGCACAGATAGACATTATGTTGTAGTTTGGTGAATTGTTCACAAAAGTGTTCAGACTGAACGGGATGATGTCTTTGAGCCCCTGTCTCTTTGGGCCCCCGTCTCGTTGGGCCCCCAAGTCTAGATATTATGACCTTCAGGGTCAAAGGGGGATTTAGGCATTGCCGGCCTTCTTGTGAGTATTACCACGTATCTGTATCCTTCATAAATCAAAACTTTTCCCCTTCTTTCCCCATCCTCGTACGTTGCCATGATTTTCAAGCGCCAGACAAAAAGCCCGCGGAACAAGGAAACAAATAGCGGGAGTCGATTTGACCCGCGTTTGAACTTCAGGCACGATCACGTGCCAAAGTCCCAAGTAAATATACTCTTAGAGCGGCACAGGCTAGATCCCCGATCGCGCACGAGTACCGGCGCCCAGACTGCCTTCTTGAAACTGTATAACCAGATCTAACTAGCATCCTGTCACGTCAAGTTAACGTGGAGGGGTTGTACCTTTGATTTGCATTGCTGAAATACAGAATATACCGTTCAGGCTTGTTTATTATGCTGGGGGCCCAAAGAGACGGTGGCCCAATGACACGTTTTCTTATTACTACAGAAAAGTGTAGGGGCCCAATGATACGGGGTCTCAATGAGATGGGGGTTATAAGGGGACGGGGGCCCAAAGAGAGATGGGGGTTATAAGGGGACGGGGGCCCAAAGAGACGGGGACCCAACGACACATTTTCTTATTTGCTACAAAAAAGTGTGGGGGCCCAATCAGACAGGGGCCCAATCAGACGGGGGTCCAAAGACCAATCCCCGACTGAACACTCCAAAAGTGTAATGTTGTTTTGAGTTAGGAATACATTTATACATGTAGTACATGCGTTCAACTGAACAATGTTAGAAAATTTAGTGTTTGTTTAAAAATCTAGCCTTGAAGAAAGAAAAAAAATCGTGACTTATAGTTTATTTAAAAATTAATACCTTGAGAATTTAACTTGATTACACACGAGTTTAAAATAAACAATAAACGAATTACCAAACAGCATGCTAATACATGAAGCTTTTTTTAAAAAAATATTTATTAAAGAATGATTGTGGTGCTGTATCAACATAGCCTGTGGTGCTGTATCAACATAGCCTGTGGTGCTGAATTAACATATTACCTTTGACGCTGAATAAACATAACCTGTGATTTAATGTAGCCTGTAGTGCTGTATCAACATAGCCAGTGATGCTGTATCAACATAGCCAGTGATGCTGTATCAACATAGCCAGTGAGGCTGTGTCAACATAGCCAGTGGTGCTGTATCAACGTAGTCTGTGGTGCTGTATCAACATAGTCTGTGGTGCTGTATCAACATAGCCAGTGGTGCTGTATCAACGTAGTCTGTGGTGCTGTATCAACATAGTCTGTGGTGCTGTATCAACATAGCCTGTAGTGCTGTATCAACATAGTCTGTGATGCTGTATCAACATAGCCAGTGATGCTGTATCAACATAGCCAGTGATGCTGTATCAACATAGCCTGTAGTGCTGTATCAACATAGCCTGTGATGCTGTATCAACATAGCCTGTAGTGCTGTATCAACATAGTCTGTGATGCTGTATCAACATAGCCAGTGATGCTGTATCAACATAGCCTGTGGTGCTGTTATTAACATAGCCTGTGATGCCTGCATTTATAACATTATCTGCATCGTCAGGTTACAACTACCGTCCTGTCCGATTTTTAACTTTTTAAAAGAGATCAAGATTTTTTACAAGATTTAAAGTACCTGAAGTGAAAATTATTAATTTTTAGAACCTTCTTTTACAGTGATAGATTTGAATGTAAATAGTCTGAAACGTAGAACTTGCCATATGAAGGGAAAAGAAAATAACTGCATCGGTCTCGAATAGCAGCTAGCATCTGCTGAAGAGACATTAAACCCCAAAAACCAACCAACCAACCAACCGTCCTGTCCGTCACACTCACGTGACCGTCTCACTTCTGACACTTGGTTCTATAACTCGTTTAAGCTTGTTTTGTTTTCCTAACCTGACTTCCCTCCCTTTTAACAAAATTGAACCGTGTCACGCACTGATGCGTGGAAGATGAATACACAGAATCAAAATCAGATACTCACACTCAATCACTCGCTTTCATGCCCTATACTGAACCAGGAAAACTATTTGCAGAACAAATCAATTTAGTCAACTAATAAAGACTTGATCATCACAAACACAACAACATTATCAACTTTCATGTACTCAAACTAAAAAGAAATAACTCAAAGGGAAAATGACTGTAACATAATATACTTATATAACTGAAAAAGTGCCAGAATAAACCAATACTGTCAAACACTAAGAAAAGACGTTTTTGGAACAATTATTCAGATTCGTTGTTCATTTGCCTGGCAAGCCTGCCAGGATCAGTCTCATATCCAGAATTATATCATTCGACGACGAGAACGAAGTCAAAGCCGAGAATCCAATCAGTGTCAGATCTTGACCCGGATCAGCCGACGATGAAAACGAGGATGAAGTCGAGAACCCTATCAGTGTTAGCTCATGCACGAGATCATTCGACGACGTAGACGAAGTTGAGTTCCCGATCAGTGTTAGATCAGGATCAGTCGAAGACGAGAACGCGGACGAAGCTGACAGGTTCCACATCAGGAACAGCATCGAGAACAGGCTCAATATCCTGAGGACTGGATTTACAGGCTTGACATCTAGGCTGGATTCACAGCAGGATCTGTAAAGTATCTTCTGTACAGGTCTTTTCTGTACAGATGATTTTTCCGGTGTGGTTCAACATTTTCCATCGGCCACCATCCTTGATGAAAGTCCTCATGTGTCACACAGGGCTGTGCAAAACAAAACGGACACCTTTCTCGTCCCTCCAGCGCGGGAATATAAAAAGGCGGGTCCTGGTTTGCTGCACATTCCGACATTTGTGAATAACTAGTCGATCCCGCAGTATCAGTATCAACAGAAATATCAAAGTCAACATCACTTGGCTGGAAAAATGCCTCCAACCTGTCTAATTCATCCGACGAAAGTTCCACAGTCACAACGAATCTTTTTTTCTCAGCCATGATGAAAAACCTTTGTATGACCGAATGCTTGCTTCACGGCTTAAAATAACGGTTCCCTCTAAATGTTCTTCTCTTCGCCTGCAAGATTCGTCGACCAGCTGACCGTTTGGGCAAATCCAATTTGTCCCCCCGCGGGTTAGGGGGAAGAATTTACCCGATGCTCCCCAACATGTCGTAAGAGGCGACTAACGGATTCTGTTTCTCCTTTTACCCTGCGGTGCGGTGTATGATGCCCTTGGTGGCACTAGATACACCCCTGATGCAAATATGGGTCACCAAAAGCGGGTCAGCCTGGAGATACCATTTACTGTGGAGGCATGGAGACGTCATTTCCAGCCTGTTTTGGGGGTTGAAGGGGTAGACTCATTTGAGGCATTTGTCTCAGTGGGTATTCTCACTGAAATCCTTGGAATAGGCTGGGATTGTCGTACATTCCCTACTTTCACAGAAACCTATGTTTCCACACGAGAACGTGTGAGGGTCAAGTGGGGCTTCAAATGGAGACCCATTTACAACCACAATAAATGTGATAGGTAAGTTATCAAATGATAATAATAATAATGCATAATGAATAACACCGTCGCGATATAACCTTCGTGGTTGAAAACGACGTTAAACACCAAATAAAGAAAGAAAGAAAGAATGAATAACACATTGTTATGTTGTAATGCTGTACAGCACACCTGAGTTTTTCGTTGAGATAATAAAGTGTTCTATTGCTCTACAAAACATTCTGATGTATTCCTTTGTACAAGATGTGCATAGAAAGGCCCAGAGGATCTGCGACCATCCTTGTGTCACCCCGCAGAAGAGGCACTTCCAGGACCACCGAACTTGACCCTCATCTTCACCAGGAAGCGGCGCAACCGGGTGGCTGTTCAAATTCAAAGTAAATGTTGTTGTAATCTTAGTCAAAGGCATTTTTCTGTTATTGTGCAAGCAGTATTGCTTCCACTTATTAGAATAACTTGCAACCTAGCTTGATCAATTTTACATAACAAGTTTTAAACTGAAAAACATATATGATATATGAATTACACTGAAACAAGTACAGTGGAGTCCAGCTATAACAAACCTGGGTATAACGAAATCTCGCTTTTAACGAACTGCCATTGATTTCCCGGCAGACAGCCTTCTATTTCTTACTTGTTACTTTCCGGCTACAACGAACCTTTTGAACTCATTTGCATAACGAACCCCTCTTATAACAAACACCTTTTCATCGCCCCAGAGCCGTTTTGTCTCTAAAAGTCACAAGGCTACAACGAACTGATGTCAATAATTCTCTCCAAAGACAAAAATACAAAAACACAAGTAAAAGTATACCGGTAACAAAGGTCGAAGAATGAAAATAAGCAGTTGAAAACATGCAGAGATTGTACTCTCCAAGGAAAGATCGATGGGACGATCATTTGAAGGTGAGTGGGAAAACTTGTCTTGAGGCCATTTATGGTTGAAAACTCTACAGCGAATTACTGATATAATGAACTAAAATGTACCTCCCTTAAGATTCGTTGTACGCGGACTCCACTGTTTTCATGCCTCAAATCTCTTGACTCCTTATAAATAACAGCTGTTCTTCTTTTTTTCAGTTTCTGAGAGGAATCAATAATACCAGCAAAAAACAGAACATCAACACAAGTCACAAGTCCCACGAGTAAGTCTTTCTTACCTTCGGAGCTTTTCAACCTTGCCGCGTTTTGCTTTTGGAATGTCTTCATCGTTCAGCGCATAGTAGAGAAGGACATTTTCTCTCCGAAGAATCTTTGAATGAAACAGTAAACAGCATTTCTGTACATTTGATTTGCATACTGTAAAAATCAACATGTCTGCATGACATGTACAAGGTGAAATTAACCCTTACACTGGTGCAATTCTGTAACACATGTTACATAGCCAGTGGTGAATTAACAGAGAGAAAAATAACAAAAAACGTTCATATTGGTTTTCACATCCATGGGAGGTAATGGGAACCGACCAAACAGGCTGTAAGATCGTCCCCCAGCTGTCGGACAGCCTACCCCAATGTCGCCTCAACAGGAAAGAAGAGACAGTTCTCTGTCGCTTACACATTGGGCACAGTCACATTACACATTCGTATCTGCTGAAAGGTGAAGATCCACCATACTGTTTTGGATGTGACGAACCATGGACATTAGAACATGTTCTCACAAAATGTGTAGACGTTCAAGAATTTCGAGACAAACACTACAATGCGGAAACACTGAAGGTTTTATTCCGGGATGTTCCCCCGGACAAGATTTTTAACTTTTTAAAAGAGATCAAGATTTTTTACAAGATTTAAAGTACCAGAAGTGAAAATTATTAATTTTTAGAACCTTCTTTTACAGTGATAGATTTGAATGTAAATAGTCTGAAACGTAGAACTTGCCATATGAAGGGAAAAGAAAATAACTGCATCGGTCTCGAATAGCAGCTAGCATCTGCTGAAGAGACATTAAACCCCAAAAACCAACCAACCAACCAACCAAACAGGCTGAGCCAGTAGCGCGACATATGTCGTGACAACCAGGTGACAGTACAGTAGTCCCTTCCATTTCCGGCCCTTTCGTGGGCGTGAACCTACCCGGAGCGGCCAGCTTTCCCATGACTAATGAGTTTTCCTTCTATAATTGACTCTTAATGGCCGTTAACCTGTCTGACGCGGTCAACGGTCACTGATTTTTGCCCTAAGGTGCCCCTCTTACTCGACAGGAGCGGCCACTTAACGGCCACTTGTCACTTTCGCGGGCGAGCGCCTGTGGTGTGTGTGTGTGTTGTGTGCACAGACGGCACAGCACGAGCAGACGACATGAATACTTACGCATGCGCAAACTGTAAATACAGACATGCGCATACATGTACATTTACGGCAGTCACTTCCGGATCGATCACAGCTGATGTGAGTTTGAAACACTTGTTTATCTGACACTCAAATACATATATAATAATCCAAACAACACACATAGAAACATACGAAACAATAGCTTAGCCAGGACGATCGAGTTAAACACGCAAATAATTAAGATGTATAAACGAAAGCAAAACTAACAGAGACAATGAATCGGCGGCTCATGGATGATCGCTCTCTTTTCTTCATGAAAACTTGATCGTGTTTTTTGGGTTTTTTTGGAGGAGGAGGGGGCCTGTAATGAACGGCCACCTGATATTTGCGGTCACCTTTGCAATGACTAATGGGTGACCGGATATGGCAGGTACTACTGTATACGTAAAGTAGCGCGACATATGTCGCGACAACCAGCCTAAGGGTTAACAGGTTTTACTGCATTGTTGAACAGTTTTACAATGCTTATTTTGTTAGCAATTACACAATGAATATACTAAAGCCTTCATACTAAAGCGGACTTGAGCTCAAACTTATCTTCACAGTAAGGCCGCCCTGATATGGCTCTTCGTGGTCGGCTGGGCATTAAGCAAACAAACAAATTCACAGTAAGGACCAATTTTGACCAACAATGTATGGATACGCAGTCTTAGAAAACAAATAGCTGTGTAATAAGTAACAATCTTGCATTTGTCATAAATTTAACTAGTATCAGAGTGAGTTTAGCCTTGTGTATACAAAATAAATAAATGGAAAATAAGCACAACAAACCTGTTTGGAGACATTCATTTTATGTCGACCACCCTCTCTACTTGTGGCACCAAAATAAGCTAGATGTTGGTCGTAATTTTTACGCTCCACCTGACTTATTCCGATGTCGGGAAGGTTCCGGAGAACCTGGGGGACGTGATAGACCAAACCTGCCAAAACACCTCTAGCTTGAAAAGTATTTTTTACAGAGGTCAGCTCTACAGCTCTTTTGGGGTTCTTAAAGGAGTCTGGTCTTTATTTTAAGATTTGAATTTTAAAACTGTCCAATTTATTTGACATATAGGGTCTTGTTTTGACTTTTCTGTTGCCTTCGGGTGATGTTATGGATTTTATGTATTAGAATTGTTTTAATCTAAAAATGTGTAATGATTAACTTGTGGGGTCCTGATTTGGCCTATTATGGTCCGCTGGACCCGAAAAGCAACAGCTAGCTAACTAACTAACTAACTAACCTGCCAAACACAAAAAGACACACAAAGAAAAGTTAGATTAGCCCTGAAACAAAAAATTAAATACACTTTTTGTTTGCTTAACGCTAGTGTGGAACTGAGGTTCGGAA
>NC_090252.1:5888005-5975505 GCF_037325665.1 Littorina saxatilis | reverse complement strand
TGTTGACAGTTTTTTCCACTGCTCCGGTGACATGAGCATGTGCGCATGTGACGGTGCCAGGACATTTTCTCCGATCCCCACAAGCGCACGTTGTGGTTCGGCATTCTGTGTGAGGACAAGATTGCGCAGGACATCAACCAGCTGTGGTAGTTGTTGAGGAGTCCAACACACGAGATGCTTGAAGACTGCATTCAGACTTTCTGCATTGTTGTTGGTCCATGTAGGCGTTGCAATGCATCCATCCCAGAAAAGTCTCAGAACGTTGTCCTTCAACTGATCAGCGAGTTTCTGTAAATACCTGTCGTCATCCGCTGGCCACTGGACTGCTGCTCTGGCTACTCTCATGTCATATTCAGCTCTGTTGGCCGACTTGACCACTCCCCGTTCTCCGAACATCAGATCAATGAGACGGTTTCTTCTACTCGTCTCCGCTCCCACTTTGTCACGAAGATGCCGAATCGTGTTCTTCTTAAGATGTAGAGTGCCTGCAGTTTGGGAAGGCTGCTCTCACTGCCCGCGTTAGCGCCTTCTCGTCGTCGGTGCCTATGACCATTTGTGGCGGTGTGTGTAAGAGATTTGAAATAAAGAAGATCCGTATTTATCCTTATTAATCTCCTTCCAGATTCTTTATAGGTGCACACACACACAGTCAATCATCTGACTCCCGCTCAGAAGTTTAGGAAAGCAGAGAGAAGACTAGAAGAATTTGTAGCCTTTCACCAACTCATTCTTTCCAAACAATAGCCAATGGTTTAGTTAGAACATACAAATTGGTTTGTTTCTGACATAGCAATTATCAACTCATTCTTCAAATTCTCAAATATTTTCTTGCTTACAATAATCAATTCATGACCTTTTGAAACTCATTCATTCATTGTCCACGACCTTTTGAAACTCACTCATTCATTGTCAACGTCAGAACATATTTACAAGGACAAGAAAGCAAATAAACAAAACATAACTTTTACGTTATGTGGAGGTGACGATGTAGCTAGCCTTCAACCTTACGGCCTCCATCGCACCCTCGCCACACTGGCACCACCCCGCACAAGTCAGACTGGGGCGGCCTGTTACAAAATATAACACCCTACTGTAACAAACTAACAATATTCAAAAACACACCAACCGAGCACAAGAAAATTATACAATTCCAAAATTATTCAAGTACACAAGTCATGTCCGCGCATACAAAAGAAATGTTCAAGTTCACACAAAACTAGCAAAGTACCTCATCTTCCAATATGGCGGCACCCATACAAAAGTCCAAGTCATCCCGGCAATGTTTCCCGGTTCCAAGGTTGACATCAAGATCAAATGTTTTCTTCCAAAGTTGACATCAAAAGCAAGAGCAGGTTTTCTCATCGGAGAGCCCAGGTCGAATAACTTTCAATTGTCAGGCAGTTTACAATCACAACTTGCATAACTCACAAAATCAGGCGGTTGCGATTATAATGTGAACAACTCACACAGTTGTAAACGCACGTGCCGCGAAACCAGTTTGACCCGGCCGTAGCTAACATGGAATCTTACTGAGCTGTCAAAACTTTCCACTCTCAAAGTTAAACAACTCCTGACAAACTCTTTGTATTACAAAAAGCACTAGTTATTTCCCTTCAACTATAAACACCATAACCGCGATTCATTACAGTGTGGTTTCTCCCGGTTCCATAAGCGCCGCGGCGACTGTGGACAAAAAGTAAAAGAAATCTTCGAAGGTACTGGTCGAATGAAGAAAGATCGGCCCGGCGGTTATTGGTGGTTGGTCAAGGTGGTCCTTTCTAAGGGAGAGGTTCTTGAAGTTTAGAGATGTCACCAAGAGATCGCCAAGGTTAAATGTCTTGTCAATTCCCAGTACTGTGCGTCCGTTGCAGCAGAAGGCCTTTAGGTTCTGAATTTGATCTTCGTGGAAGAGGATCACAGAGGGCGACACTGCTGGGCCACACATCTTGTACTGGATACTGTGGAGGAAGTCACGGAGGCTGGTAATGCTCGTCAAATTCAGCATTTGGTCTGCCAAGTTGCCCGCTGGTCTACCCTGAACTCCGTCTAGTTTTTGGCGCTCAGCTCGCTGCTTCTTCTTGATCTGCTGCTTGTTGCGCGGCTGCAGCTCGATCGCTTGCCCCTGGCTTTGACTTACCATTTTTGTGTAGATTATATTGGGCGGCAGATGTCGGTCGGCGGCAATCTGATCCATGACTGTTCCCGCCGTGCGGACGTAACATCCTTTGCGCGTCTTGGAATTGCCATGCGGTGGCCGAACACCCTTCCACGTTCCCTTGTATTCCACCAGAGCTAACCTCATGCTGTTTTTGTTGAGAAGAGGTGCCGGTCCCTTCTCCACCCAAGTGATGCGGCGGATGTATTGAGGGTCTGCAGCAAGCGTTGAATAATACCGGACAAGCACAACAATATCTTTGGGTCCTGGTTGTGGATCGTAAGGTACTTTCGTCCGAGAACCGCCAATCTTCAGCTCCCTACAAAGCTTGCCTTCATGCAGGAATCCTGCCCGCAGTAGACCGTTTGGCAATGCAAAGAAATGACATTTGTTGGTTCTTGTCTTTGTCCACACACCACAGTCGTCGTCGTATCGGTTGCGGATGTCCTTATTGCGGCGCTCCACGTTCCCAGAGTTACATAAAATCACCGCGATGTTCTCCTTAGGACCTCGTGGAATGCGGGAAAGGCCATCGGAACCTTCTCGCAGGAGGCGCAGAACTTCATCGGTGCTGTTGAACTCTTCATTTTCCAGATTGGAGACGGAGACGTTGTCCACAGCGACGCCATAAGAAGTCGGTTGGTTGTTGCTTGAAGCAGTACCTGAAACGTTCTCAGAAACAGATTCGGCACTACTGTCGGCAACAGAATCGCCAGCATCAATGTCTGAGTTTTCAGCATCAGCAACTGAAACAGAATCGCCAGCATCAATGTCTGAGTTTTCAGCATCAGCAACTGAAACAGAATCGCCAGCATCAATGTGTGAGTTTTCAGCATCAGCAACTGAAACAGAATCACCAACCTTCCTGTCACTCATCTCAAAATCTTCGCTACTGTCACTGGACAAAATGATACTCACACGTTTCCTCTTTGTACAACTCGCCTGTTGTGCAGCTGCCTCATCATCATCATTATCATCTTCATCGTCATCATCTTCATCAGACTTGACAGTGATTCTCACACGTTTCCTCCTTGTACAACTCGCCTGTTGTGTAGCTACCTCAACATCATCATCATCAGATTTGTCAGCGACTTTGGGGCTCACTTTGCACGGTGCTTTGGTTTGTCTGCGGCAAATGGTTGCAAAATGATTGGGCCTGAATAGCTCTTCATCGTCTGGTAAGGCCATCATTGACCACATTATCGTGCAAACCGGGGCGCGTGACAGGCGGACGCCACGTCCCCTGACCACACTCCTCAACGACTCTGCAAAAAAAAAAGGCCCGAGAAGTCGGTGGGCAGTAACTGTGTATTGGCTCGCCTAAGACAGCACTGGCTGCTGATAAGTTGAGCATACCACACCACCCCCCTAATTTGCATGTATCCTTCAAAATTCTTTCAAACTCTAAAACGTCCAGGCGTTGATCCTTGAAAGCGTCAACAAACTCATCACTATCAGCATCATATAATGCCTGGTTTTTTACCATTTCAATCGCCACTTTCAAACGTAGGATATCATGGCACGAGTCATTTCTGAAGGCTCCTAGTGACACCGCCCTGTACAAGAAATTTCCGTCCCCCTCGACATAGACGGGTACGTGATCTGCCAGTAGGGCTGGGTGGTAATGCTGCAGGATTTCTTCAGCCCCAGGGTCAACTTTCCTGCGATGCAGGTCGGACATGGTTTCTGCAGGTTTCAGTTGCGGCAGGGCTATTCGGTAGGTCTTAAGCAACAGCTCCTCGCTCCTACCAGGTCTCGTTGGCGCATGAACCAGTCTGCCGTCGCCTTGTATATCTCGTACAGGAACACCACCGAGATCGGGTCTGCCATGGTATCGAGGTTCTCGACAGCCTTTCACCAGTTTGCCCAGTAGTGGTCTACACCTTGCAAATTCGTGCCTGTGGTGCTGTTTTGACATAGCCTGTGGTGCTGTATTGACATAGCCTGTGGTGCTGTTTTGACATAGCCTGTGGTGCTGTTTTGACATAGCCTGTGATGCTGTATTGACATAGCCTGTGATGCTGTTTTGACATAGCCTGGGGCGCTGTTTTGACATAGCCTGTGATGCTGTTTTGACATAGCCTGTGGTGCTGTATTGACATAGCCTGGGGCGCTGTTTTGACATAGCCTGTGATGCTGTTTTGACATAGCCTGTGATGCTGTTTTGACATAGCCTGTGATGCTGTTTTGACATAGCTGAGGGGGCCCGGGTAGCTCAGGTGGTAGAGCACTGGACTTGTGATCGAGAGGTCGCTGGTTCGAATCCGGGCCGCGACGGACACGGGTCAACTTTATGTGCAGACCCAGAGACGGTATCCATCTCCCACCCCCGTGTCACCACAATGGCACGTTAAAGATCTTGGTCATTCTACCATAAGTGCAGATGGCTGATACCACCTAAACACGCAAACATCAAAAAGCCGTGAGGGCGTAAAACTCGAATCGTATAAACCAATTAATGTCCAATATAGGCAATTAAGACCTGACGGACAATAAGCCCCTTAAAATTTACTCTTTTTTTTTTTTTGACATAGCCTGTGGTGCTGTTTTGACATAGCCTGTGATGCTGTTTTGACATAGCCTGTGATGCTGTATTGACATAGCCTGTGGTGCTGTTTTGACATAGCCTGTGATGCTGTTTTGACATAGCCTGTGATGCTGTTTTGACATAGCCTGTGGTGCTGTTTTGACATAGCCTGTGGTGCTGTTTTGACATAGCCTGTGATGCTGTTTTGACATAGCCTGTGATGCTGTTTTGACATAGCCTGTGGTGCTGTTTTGACATAGCTTGTGGTGCTGTATTTACATAGCCTGTGGTACTGTTTTGACATAGCCTGTGGTGCTGTTTTGACATAGCCTGTGGTGCTGTTTTGACATAGCCTGTGGTGCTGTTTTGACATAGCCTGTGGTGCTGTTTTGATATAGCCTGTGGTGCTGTTTTGACATAGCCTGTGGTGCTGTTTTGACATAGCCTGTGCACGCATACATAGAAAGAAAAGGAGCGGAGAGAGAGGCAGAAAGATAATTCAATTTCCAGCATATGATTTCTTTCAACCGCGTGCAGCGCATACGCACACACACCCACACAAAACGAAAGAGAGGGGGAAACCACCAGAGTCTTTATATATTGTTTATTACACTCAACACACTTATTATATCATATTATACGCACAATATCCTACAACAACGACATAAACCGAACGGGGGTTTATTAATCGATTGTGTCCATCATGATATCCATTGTTTGTTGGTGTTGGTGTCCGGGGGTGGTGCTTGTTGGTGTTGGTGTCCGGGGGTGGTGCCATAATACTACTAGGCGCAGCAGAACGAGCGGTGACCGCGTCAATACAAGCGAGAGTTCGTTTGAGACCTTGAAGCGTTTCGGCGTCCATATATGACGTCGATGGTGCTGACATCCTTTCTTCCCTCTCATCAATATCCCCGCTTCCGCCATACGGAAACTCCATGGTGGTGGTGGCGACGGCAGAGTCGTCTTCTTCCTCTCCATCATCTTCACAATCGATCTCAATCTCGTCATTACTGTCGTCCTCCTTCTCCTCCTGTTGTTGTTGTTTTTGCAGTTCAGAAGTATTTTTATCATCATCATCAAGATCCTCTATCGCCATTACCGGTCTCCATCGTGTTGATGTTATTGTTGTTGATGGGTTTTGGGTCATATCGAGCAATGTCGAGCAATGTGTCTGGCCTGTAGGTCGGCTTGACTTCAGTGATACCGGCGTCTTGACAGGCATGGAAGTCTTGATCGTGGGTTTCTTGAAGGCGATCGGGACAATAGATTTGGGGTCAGTGACTTCGCAGGTGAGGCAACCAAAGCGCTTGACGCACGTGCTGCAGCGGCTGGCAACGCCGCACTGAGTACACAATCTAGTAGCCACAGATGTCTCGCAGGTAACACATCCCAACACGTCGAATTTGCTATAGTCAATGTCTGTGTCTGCGTAAGCGTCCATCAGTTTTTCACTGAAGTACATGTTAAAAGAGCTAGTAAAGCACACTCACAATCTCAAACACGTTTGTTAGTTTGTTGGATGACTTGTATGCAATGTATTTCAGATACATTACCAAACATCGTAACGTCCGTGCTCCACACTTGGGCGCGACGACCACAAACCTCGATCTGGATTGGTCTATGTCTACATACCGAAAACCAAAGGAACATAATATATCAACATCCCCCCTTGTCAAATAAGAAAGCATTTGTCGTTGACATGCATTACTTGCAAATCATAAAGTTATGAGAACTTTAAAATAAACCAACACAACAAACAACATTGTGCCAATGTCATAACTTTTCAAAAGAAAAACAAAAACCCATAGGCGTTTGTGTGTATACTCAGTATCACCCTGAACTACTGCTATAACAGAAGAAAAATCTCTATCTGGCGTTGCCACGATCGGAAAGTCTGCGCAAGATTAGCGTCACACAGATCTAACGTTGGCGGTACATGTAGCTGACTTGATTCGGCCATATTTGAGGCTAGGATTCTTTACTCACGCTGCCACCATGTTAAAAGAGCTAGTAAAGCACGCTCACAATCTCAAACACGTTTGTAAGTTTGTTGGATGACTTGTATTCAATGTATTTCAGATACATTACCAAACATCGTAACGTCCGTGCTCCACACTTGAGCGCGACGACCACAAACCTCGATCTGGATTGGTCTATGTCTACATACCGAAAACCAAAGGAACATAATATATCAACAGTACACCTTTGAGTAGCCATAGGCAACTTTTCTGTTGTCAGAGTAGCGCCTCTTTAAAAGTGAGCTGAGAAGAGAAACCTTGTACGACATTTTGTACCTCTCGGGGTCACACCTTCCCAGCACTGAGAATTCGGTTATCTAGAGCAGCCATCTATAAATAGCCCAGCCAGCTGCACACAGCGAGCCAGCCAGTCAGCTGAAGGTCAGTGCCAGCAACAAACTGGCCTGTCTGACCGTAGCTGTAATACTCTTACTTACAACTTTATTTGATGATAGCTGAGCCGTTTGTTGCATTTTTTTCTTGAAATTTGACACATGACTAGATCGATTTCTGCAGATACCACTCAATGCAATTGTAATCCCATTTGAATTTGGTAAGAAGTATTTATCAGTACTAAATGATTGAGGTGCTTTGGTGTGTTTTGAAAGTGTTAGCACAGAAGTTTGTCATCATTGAAAAATAGCGTCATACACACTTTTACTACAGACATGATACAGTTTTGTTTTAGATGCAACAAGCATGCTAAACACAGTACAGCAAGCAGAATGAATGAAGCAAGCCTTACCTTTGCACCAGAAAGTAGAATGAATAACTGCTAATCCAATACACCTGCACTCCATTGTATTGTATACAACTTTCACAATTCATTTTGACGGCATCAAAATGAGCACAGTCCACACAAAAACAACAAAATAAAACAGCACAGATACCAACACATTCACTTTCCTTTAGATAAGGCACATATTCATTCCAGTAGTGCTTGCTTTCCACAGAACAGAGAGCACAGTGAGTGGGAGTAGACACTCCTCCCAAAGTACTGACCAAACCCATAACCCACCTCCCCCTTTTTCCACCCAGGCAAGTCTTGCTTCCCTAGAACTGTTTATTGCAACCAGCAGCATAGCAACTCTGCCAACAGGTCTAAGTTCCAGCAAAGCTACAAGATTAGAGGGAACTGAGATATGGGGGCATTTGTTTTAACATCTGGAGTCCATTTCCTGCTTAGTGCCAAGGGGCCAGTTTCACTTGAAGCTGCCTACTATCAATTACAGTGGGGATAAACATCCCTGGCTGGACACACAGCAAGCTAATTGCCTGGCTGACAGACTGGTGCAAGATAGTGGGGCATTAGAATGAAGGGAATGTGTTGTAAATCTCCTAGAAACAGCACTCGCCAGAGATAGTGAGATTCTGCTGGCCGCCATTTTGGATTTCCATTGCCCTGGTAACCAGTCAGTGCGGGCGCACTGGCAGGAACAACTGGGTCAGCTAGGCCGCGAACCGAATTCTGACCTGCACAGCGCGGCTGAGAAGGTGTGGGGTCGACCACCCTGGCTTGTTGTCTCACAGTAACCATGAGGATGCGAACACGCTGCAATATTGTTCTATTATATGCTGGGCTTTTTCTTTTTTTGCAGACTTTGAGAATGTCAGCAAACTCTTCTTTCACGGTAGAATACAACACACTGTCGGGCAACACAACAAAGTCCTCGCGCCTTGTAGGGTTTTGCCTGAGTTTCTCGCAATAGTGGCCCAGAACATCGTCAGAACACGGCGTAGAAGAGTCACTTGAGTAGGGGGGTGTAGATATTTGTTTCCTCGGGGTAAATGATGCGGATGACCTGTTTGGTGGTTCTGTCATCTACTTTGCCTGAGGTGCTGTCTTGACTTAGCCTGTGGTGCTGTTTTGACATAGCCTGTGGTGCTGTATTGACATAGCCTGTGGTGCCGTTTTGACATAGCTTGTGGTGCTGTATTGACATAGCCTGTGTTGCTGTATTGACATAGCCTGTGATGCTGTATTGACATAGCCTGTGGTGCTGTTTTGACATAGCCTGTGGTGCTGTTTTGACATAGCCGGTGCTGCTGTATTGACATAGCCTGTTGTGCTGTTTTGACATAGCCTGTGGTGCTGTTTTGACATAGCCTGTGGTGGTACCGGCACAGTTGGCCTAGTGGTAAGGCGTCCGCCTCGTGATCGGGAGGTCGTGGGTTCGAACCCGGGCCGGGTCATACCTAAGACTTTAAAATTGGCAATCTAGTGGCTGCTCCGCCTGGCGTCTGGCATTATGGGGTTAGTGCTAGGACTGGTTGGTCCGGTGTCAGAATAATGTGACTGGGTGAGACATGAAGCCTGTGCTGCGACTTCTGTCTTGTGTGTGGCGCACGTTATATGTCAAAGCGGCACCGCCCTGATATGGCCCTTCGTGGTCGGCTGGGCGTTAAGCAAACAAACAAACAAAAGTCTCTCTATCTGTATTTTGACTTTTCCAACAACAGTACTCTGCGTTAATGTTGACGGTATAAAGGCTACAGATCATTTGAAACCTACGACCGTATTTTGTCCGATAGCAAAAGAGAACAAGAACAACCATAAACGGGTTAGTGAGGAAACGAAGAAACCCTTGTCAGCGTTCTGGCCGAAATGCCAGCCACTTATTCTGACTTTTCCAGCTTGCACTGCTTTCCAAGGAAATCCCTTGAACTTCAAGGTACACCTGCCTCAATAAAAATAAATAATAAGAAAGAAGAAAGAGAAACACATTATTTAATGTTGTCATTATTATGGAAAGCATTATGCTATACAAGAGAAGACACTTGGCATTGTTGCAGGGATGTCCTTTACCACACCAGCATGCCCATGTCATGTTAAATGTCCGCCCCGTGATCGGGAGGTCGTGGGTTCGAACCCCGGCCGGGTCATACCTAAGACTTTAAAATTGGCAATCTAGTGGCTGCTCTGCCTGGCGTCTGGCATTATGGGGTTAGTGCTAGGACTGGGTGAGACATGAAGCCTGTGCTGCGACTTTTGTCTTGTGTGTGGCGCACGTTATATGTCAAAGCAGCACCGCCCTGATATGGCCCTTCGTGGTCGGCTGGGCGTTTAGCAAACAAACAAACAAACAAATAGATGACTGTTGATTCCGAACAGTGGTTGTCGTGGTGTGCTTTCTTCGAACATAAAAACAAAAACGTTGAGCTCTCTTTTATGTGTTAAGGTATTAGAACACACCTGACAGTACGCTGGAGTAGCCTCCCTTCCCGGATTTAGAACGCGTTTCGTGTCGTAACAGATTATCCACTTATTAGCCATATCCGTATGCAAAATAATGAAATAAACATTAGGAAATATCAGAAGTTTACAACTATCGACATTCTCTATCAGTGCAATACAAAACAATCGTTAGAACTTGCATTTACGACATGTCGTGCGTGAGAACGTGTCACTGTAAACAAGCACTTCTTGCCTGGCTGAAGAACCATACGAGTCAATCTAAAACAGACAAGTAATGGAAAGCAGTCTGCGGATAAACATAACAAACTGCTGATGAAAAAGTGTGTTCGTCCCTGCTCAGGATAAAAGACATTGGACTGATGACAACGTGGCAGCGTTCACGCGAACAGATTTTTTTCAGATTATCGCTTCTACATTTTATTGCACGTACTTGGGGCAGATCAGAATTTCACACTGGAAGATGACAAATTGGTCTTGTGAGTTGAGAACCACATGTTCTTTGCCGACAGAAATCACGATGGGACAAGATGCAGATTGTGTTGAAGAGATGTTTGCAGATTATCGCATCTACATTTTATTGCTCAGATCAACGCACGAAGTTGGGGTAGATCTGAATTTCGCAATGCCGGAAGACGACAAATCGGTCTTTTGAGTTGAGAACCACATGTTCTTTGGCGGCAGAAATCACTATGGGGCAAGATGAGGATTGTGTTGAGGAGGTTAATACTGACTGACTTTAGATGAAGAGTTCCTAGACCTGGTTTTTGTAGAGAGGCATCATGATGATATCCTGTGTTTTTTTAACGTTCTTGGTGACAACGCGCCAGAATCGCACGAAGATCGAACTCTCGAAGAAAACAAGTTTATCGCTGAACATCGGAAATGTGAAAGTATTACTCTTCCTGTCTGATCAGTCTCCCCGTTAAATCTACAGGCTACATTATTTATCAGGTAACTTACCAAACCGGAGTGTGTGTGTGTGTGTGTGTCAGTGTCAGTGTGTGTGTGTGTGTGTGTGTGTGTGTGTGTGTGTGTGTGCCGGATTACCACCATTAACGCACCCTTTTGGACTTTTCTACGTAACCTTACTATGCCTACTGTGACATTCACGAGGATTATTGTGATTCTTGGACAATCGTGTGCCTGTGCTGGACTTGCAGGAAGACAAACGGCGTCGGAACGTATTATACGTGCTGCCAAGTGTGCATGCCCAGAGCGCAGTGTGAACCGAGAGTGAATGTGTCATTGTGTGGAAGTTTTGCTCGATTGATTTATTCATGATTTAATTTGCCTTTTGGTTCAATAGAAAAATCTGTGTACGTTATACTTTGTATTTTGTGGTGTGATTCGCCCGAGTGCGAGACCCCCATCCCCGAACGCCTCTGTGGGTAGAATTGTATAATTGTGTGAGTAACGTGAGTGTGTAGATGAGAATGTGTAGATGATAATGTGAAAGTTGCTTTGGACCCAGACACACACACACAGCAGACTTCAACGCAACAGCTAAGTTTCAGCCTGACAAAGAAATTCGAGTGACACAGCTAAGGGCTGTACTTGTTATTTCTCTATTAAAACAAATGTTTCAAGATCTTTAGGCCAATAAAAAAATAAATTGTCTGTTTCTAATAACATGGGTAAACAAAATAGGGTAGGTAGGTAGGGATTTTTAATTTTTTTTGCCAGGATAGAATTCTTCAAAATAACTAAATGACACAACGAGACAAGACTCGCTATAGATAAATTTATAAAAAAAAAAAAGTAAAAAATGTGACAAAGAATATAAAATTATTGTTTTACCTGGTCTGGAATCTTCAGTAGTAATTGCATTAAAAAAAGTCTGATATATATATATATATTTCGGGCTCAACAATTTGGAATTCGCTACCATGTGAGATAAAGGGGTCAAGCACGATTTTACCCTAAATTTAATTCTTGTTCTGCTTCTTCTTCTCCTTGGCGCGGCGGCTTGTTGTCTCACAGTAACCATGAGGATGCGAACACGCTGCAATATTGTTCTATTATATGCTGGGCTTTTTATTTTTTTGCAGACTTTGAGAATGTCAGCAAACTCTTCTTTCACGGTAGAATACAACACACCGTCGGGCAACACAACAAAGTCCTCGCGCCTTATAGGGTTTTGTCTGAGTTTCTCGCGATAGTGGCCCAGAACACGGCGTGGAAGAGTCACTTGAGTAGGGGGGTGTAGATATTTGTGTCCTCGGGGTAAATGATGCGGATGACCTGGTTGGTGGTTCTGTCATCTACTTTGCCTGAGGTGCTGTCTTGACTTAGCCTGTGGTGCTGTTTTGACATAGCCTGTGGTGCTGTATTGACATAGCCTGTTGTGCCGTTTTGACATAGCTTGTGGTGCTGTATTGACATAGCCTGTGTTGCTGTATTGACATAGCCTGTGATGCTGTATTGACATAGCCTGTGGTGCTGTTTTGACATAGCCTGTGTTGCTGTATTGACATAGCTGGTGCTGCTGTTTTGACATAGCCGGTGCTGCTGGTTTGACATAGCCTGTGGTGCTGTTTTGACATAGCCTGTGGTGGTACCGGCACGGTTGACCTAGTGGTAAGGCGTCCGCCCCGTGATCGGGAGGTCGTGGGTTCGAACCCCGGCCGGGTCATACCTAAGACTTTAAAATTGGCAATCTAGTGGCTGCTCCGCCTGGCGTCTGGCATTATGGGGTTAGTGCTAGGACTGGTTGGTCCGGTGTCAGAATAATGTGACTGGGTGAGACATGAAGCCTGTGCTGCGACTTCTGTCTTGTGTGTGGCGCACGTTATATGTCAAAGCGGCACCGCCCTGATATGGCCCTTCGTGGTCGGCTGGGCGTTAAGCAAACAAACAAACAAAAGTCTCTCTATCTGTATTTTGACTTTTCCAACAACAGTACTCTGCGTTAATGTTGACGGTATAAAGGCTACAGATCATTTGAAACCTACGACCGTATTTTGTCCGATAGCAAAGGAGAACAAGAACAACCATAAACGGGTTAGTGAGGAAACCAAAAAAACTCTTGTCAGCGTTCTGGCCGAAATGCCAGCCACTTATTCTGATTTTTCCAGCTTGCACTGCTTTCCAAGGAAATCCCTTGAACTTCAAGGTACACCTGCCTGAATAAAAATAAATAATAAGAAAGAAGAAAGAGAAACACATTATTTAATGTTGTCATTATTATGGAAAGCATTATGCTATACAAGAGAAGACACTTGGCATTGTTGCAGGGATGTCCTTTACCACACCAGCATACCCATGTCATGTTAAATGTCCGCCCCGTGATCGGGAGGTCGTGGGTTCGAACCCCGGCCGGGTCATACCTAAGACTTTAAAATTGGCAATCTAGTGGCTGCTCTGCCTGGCGTCTGGCATTATGGGGTTAGTGCTAGGACTGGGTGAGACATGAAGCCTGTGCTGCGACTTTTGTCTTGTGTGTGGCGCACGTTATATGTCAAAGCAGCACCGCCCTGATATGGCCCTTCGTGGTCGGCTGGGCGTTTAGCAAACAAACAAACAAACAAATAGATGACTGTTGATTCCGAACAGTGGTTGTCGTGGTGTGCTTTCTTCGAACATAAAAACAAAAACGTTGAGCTCTCTTTTATGTGTTAAGGTATTAGAACACACCTGACAGTACGCTGGAGTAGCCTCCCTTCCCGGATTTAGAACGCGTTTCGTGTCGTAACAGATTATCCACTTATTAGCCATATCCGTATGCAAAATAATGAAATAAACATTAGGAAATATCAGAAGTTTACAACTATCGACATTCTCTATCAGTGCAATACAAAACAATCGTTAGAACTTGCATTTACGACATGTCGTGCGTGAGAACGTGTCACTGTAAACAAGCACTTCTTGCCTGGCTGAAGAACCATACGAGTCAATCTAAAACAGACAAGTAATGGAAAGCAGTCTGCGGATAAACATAACAAACTGCTGATGAAAAAGTGTGTTCGTCCCTGCTCAGGATAAAAGACATTGGACTGATGACAATAACGTGGCAGCTTTCACGCGAACAGATTTTTTTCAGATTATCGCTTCTACATTTTATTGCACGTACTTGGGGCAGATCAGAATTTCACACTGGAAGATGACAAATTGGTCTTGTGAGTTGAGAACCACATGTTCTTTGCCGACAGAAATCACGATGGGACAAGATGCAGATTGTGTTGAAGAGATGTTTGCAGATTATCGCATCTACATTTTATTGCTCAGATCAACGCACGAAGTTGGGGTAGATCTGAATTTCGCAATGCCGGAAGACGACAAATCGGTCTTTTGAGTTGAGAACCACATGTTCTTTGGCGGCAGAAATCACTATGGGGCAAGATGAGGATTGTGTTGAGGAGGTTAATACTGACTGACTTTAGATGAAGAGTTCCTAGACCTGGTTTTTGTAGAGAGGCATCATGATGATATCCTGTGTTTTTTTAACGTTCTTGGTGACAACGCGCCAGAATCGCACGAAGATCGAACTCTCGAAGAAAACAAGTTTATCGCTGAACATCGGAAATGTGAAAGTATTACTCTTCCTGTCTGATCAGTCTCCCCGTTAAATCTACAGGCTACATTATTTATCAGGTAACTTACCAAACCGGAGTGTGTGTGTGTGTGTGTGTCAGTGTCAGTGTGTGTGTGTGTGTGTGTGTGTGTGTGTGTGTGTGTGTGCCGGATTACCACCATTAACGCACCCTTTTGGACTTTTCTACGTAACCTTACTATGCCTACTGTGACATTCACGAGGATTATTGTGATTCTTGGACAATCGTGTGCCTGTGCTGGACTTGCAGGAAGACAAACGGCGTCGGAACGTATTATACGTGCTGCCAAGTGTGCATGCCCAGAGCGCAGTGTGAACCGAGAGTGAATGTGTCATTGTGTGGAAGTTTTGCTCGATTGATTTATTCATGATTTAATTTGCCTTTTGGTTCAATAGAAAAATCTGTGTACGTTATACTTTGTATTTTGTGGTGTGATTCGCCCGAGTGCGAGACCCCCATCCCCGAACGCCTCTGTGGGTAGAATTGTATAATTGTGTGAGTAACGTGAGTGTGTAGATGAGAATGTGTAGATGATAATGTGAAAGTTGCTTTGGACCCAGACACACACACACAGCAGACTTCAACGCAACAGCTAAGTTTCAGCCTGACAAAGAAATTCGAGTGACACAGCTAAGGGCTGTACTTGTTATTTCTCTATTAAAACAAATGTTTCAAGATCTTTAGGCCAATAAAAAAATAAATTGTCTGTTTCTAATAACATGGGTAAACAAAATAGGGTAGGTAGGTAGGGATTTTTAATTTTTTTTGCCAGGATAGAATTCTTCAAAATAACTAAATGACACAACGAGACAAGACTCGCTATAGATAAATTTATAAAAAAAAAAAAGTAAAAAATGTGACAAAGAATATAAAATTATTGTTTTACCTGGTCTGGAATCTTCAGTAGTAATTGCATTAAAAAAAGTCTGATATATATATATATATTTCGGGCTCAACAATTTGGAATTCGCTACCATGTGAGATAAAGGGGTCAAGCACGATTTTACCCTAAATTTAATTCTTGTTCTGCTTCTTCTTCTCCTTGGCGCGGCGGTTCTGAAACCAGATGGTCACCTGCACGAGACAACACATGATTCAGTTAGAAATGCGTTAGAAAATACAATATGGTTTTAATTAAGCTGTTTACTTACACACATACAGGCTAACCTTCACCAACCGGCAACTCCTTTTCCAGCTCTGAGAGAAGAAAATATCTAATAAAAGACTCAAAAAATCAGTTATAGGAACTTACACTCGGAAAGGTCAAAGTGCAGACAGGGGCATATTTGCCTTTTGTCGTCATCATCATCATCACCTGAGACCCTGCAAAAGTGACTCTCTCCATCTTATCTCAGACTTTCTCCGAGAGCTGTTCGCCGTTGAGCGATATCGGCAGAGAGCTAATGACAAGCTTTAAGAAATAAAGGGACGTAAGCGCTCTTAAAATAGCCAGCAACATTTAGAAAGGGTTATCAATGCGGAACTAGTTTGCAGGCACCTGAGAGAATAACAAGCATTCAAATGAACAAACCAACAATTTCATTCTCATCCTCAAAAGAGAGTTCTTCCAACCCCACTTGTGTCTCAGATAGCTGCAGTTGCAAAGCGATCAGGGCCTTCCTGCGGATGGCCATGCAGTAGGAAAGAAGGACACAAGCTACCACCACGACAAAGAAGAGGTATGTACAGTACTATTAGCCACAAAAAAAAATAGTCTGTTTACGGTAACCCGACCGACCCTATTTTTTTCGCGCGACCCTAGACTTTTTTTTGGCATTTGGGAAAAAAAAAAAAACAAGAGGCGAAGCCTTCAAGGCTCACGTAAGAAATCGACAAACAGTAACACAAACTCAATCACTCCGTCACACACACAGTACACACACACGCACGCACACACACACACACACACACACACACACACACACACACACACACACCCACAGAAAGAGCATAGGTAAGAAAGCGAGACACTAGATCTGGATCTGCCTGTCTGCATCTGACCTGTAGCCTACTTACATGGACACGACTGCCAAATAGTCTCGGCCCGCTCAAAATAACAATCACCGAGACTCAGTTCAGTAAATCCATCGCGTGACGTCTAACCCTCGTACGTCATAATGTGACGTCAATGTAATATGACGTCTTCAAATGTTAAAGTTTCTACCACAGACATACATACATACATACATACATACATACATACATACATACATACATACATACATACATACATACATACATACGCACGCACGCACAGACAGACAAAAGTTAGCATCGCATAGGCTACACTTCGTGAGCCAAAAACCGTAAAAATATGGTATTTGGGAGAAAAAAAAAATTCCGACCTACCGACCCTATTTTTTGGCCTATGTTACCGTAAACAGACCTTTTTTTTTTTTTTTGCCTGACCTGTTGTTTGGAAAGGTGCAGCTGCTCAGCGATCTCGAACTTCCTGGGGATGCTAATAAAGCGGGAAGAGTGGAACACTTTCTCCAGCTCCAGACGCTGGTGATTGGAGTACACCACACGGTTCCGCTTGTCCTTGGTTCGGGTCTTGCCTGAAAATGTATACCCGTGACCGTCTGAGTTCAACCAGCACAGGGTACAGGGGGAACAGAGAGAACGAAAACGGTGTTGAGGTTTGGTTTGGTAGGATTTTCATACTGCACATGTGACATAGGGTTGAAATGATATATGAATGTGCAATAGAAACATGGAAGAACAGGTGTTGCTATTGAAAAACACAATTATAGTGATCAATACTGGGTTCCAAACAGTGACAAATGAGTGTGCAAAAGAAGCATTATTACATAAAAGAAAAGGTATCCATATGAGGAACAAACAGGTATCCATACGAGGAACAAACAGGTATCCATACGAGGAACAAACAGGTATCCATACGAGGAACAAACATGTATCCATACGAGGAACAAACAGGTACCCATATCCATACGAGGAACAAACAGGTATCCATACGAGGAACAAACAGGTATCCATACGAGGAACAAACAGGTATCCATACGAGGAACAAACAGGTATCCATACGAGGAACAAACATGTATCCATACGAGGAACAAACAGGTATCCATACGAGAAACAAACAGGTATCCATACGAGGAACAAACGGGTATCCATACGAGGAACAAACAGGTATCCATACGAGGAACAAACAGGTATCCATACGAGAAACAAACAGGTATCCATATGAGGAACAAACAGGTATCCATACGAGGAACAAACAGGTATCCATACGAGGAACAAACAGGTATCCATACGAGGAACAAACAGGTATCCATACGAGGAACAAACAGGTATCCATACGAGGAACAAACAGGTATCCATACGAGGAACAAACAGGTATACCATACGAGGAACAAACAGGTATCCATACGAGAAACAAACAGGTATCCATACGAGGAACAAACAGGTATCCATACGAGGAACAAACAGGTATCCATACGAGGAACAAACAGGTATCCATACGAGGAACAAACAGGTATCCATACGAGGAACAAACAGGTATCCATGAGGAACAAACAGGTATCCATACGAGGAACAAACAGGTATCCATACGAGGAACAAACAGGTATCCATACGAGGAACAAACAGGTATCCATAATTATAAAAGAGAGGGGAAAACTAATATCGAGTCATGTAACATGGAAACACAGCACAAGGGGTCACATGCAAAAGTAGATGACACAGACACATACAATGGTTCAGGCGGAAAAGTATGTAACATAAGGCGGCTCTACCAACCAAGTGTTTGTCTGAAAAAGATATTAGTTCGCAGTAAAAGATACACCGATATCGATTTGTATCTGTACATGTAATCCTGCTCGCTCTGAATTTGTATTGTAATTCAATCAAGTTTGCGTTTTAATGAAACAGATCCTGTGATTGGTCAGAATGCCCCAACTCATTAAAAATTACCGGTCAGTAATTACACATTACCATGCTTCCATTTGAAACTTCTCGGTCTTCATCTCCGTCGGGCTTCAATTACCTTTGGTCGGGCGTCAATCCCCGATGAAGACCGAGAAGTTTCAAATGGAAGCATGTTAATGTTATTGTAATTCAATCTGACGACGATCTCTTTCCTGCTTTCATGCGGTTGTAAACAGACAGAATTGGTTCTGTTCTGTTCACACACTACTTTCAGTCCACCTACCTGCAAGGGTCAAGTCCCAAGAAATATGTCTCTGTATTCCTATCGTATCATCTGCTCCTGTTTTGTTTTCTTTCACACACATTTTCCCTTCTTTTTTGACGAGTTTCTGGACAGCAAACTCTAAAACAAATTCTTTTCATCACAAAAGCGATCTTTGGAATTGACTGACGTCGGAAGAATTCATGCATCAACTTACGTGACGTATTCGACGTCATCACTTCGCATACCTTATGGTCTCGGTATTTCGTTGGCCTTCATATTTCCTACTTGTGAAATGACCCTCAAAGCTAACCGAGACTATTTGAGGCTGTATCAATGCGCCTCGCCAGCAGGTTGTTAATGGACTTTTTAGCGAGTGGTTATCGACAATTATTCCCCCCTCTGCTTCTTTACCTCTGTAAACTTGTAGAGCTAGTTATTTTTCGATAAACACCCAGCAACCAAACAAATAACGACCCAGCAACAGCCTGAATCCTCGATAGCGCAATGGGTTGAGAAGCTGTTCTGCGTCGGTACTACTTTTGCGACTGAAAAGTTCCGAACGCTCTAATGTACGAAGTATACATCTCTGGAGCAAACAATACAAACATACCGCATTTAAATTAACAACTACAGGCTTGAACACATGAATCTCCATATAAAATCCATGAGTTTGGTTGTTTTCTGAATCTAGGTCTGCTGTGCAGTCCCAAGGCAAGTACCTCTCATACTTTGTCTAGCGACAAGAGTAGTTCCCCTTTCAAATTTCTTTTCACTCGGTTTCTTCGACAACAGACTGCAATCCGACGGTCAGTTTTCAACAATATTTCATTTAATAAACAGATCACACGCAACCAAATGCACACATCTCATCTATTTAAACAACATAAAGCGGTTTCATACACTATTTTCCCCAGAAAACTGAACTTCATACAGTTTTTAACGTTGGAACACGGGTGCAAAAGTTCGTCTGCTAGTCCCATTTGACGAAAGAACATTATCCTAAGCGATACCAAAACATATACAGAACACACACTATCTGCCTTTGCCGCCACAGCAGAATAACAGCACATTTGTGTACTTGATTATAGTTCAAAATAGGAAAACTGACAAGAAGTGTTAACAGAATGGAATGATTTGCACGGAACTATACAACCGCGCATTAATCGATCGCCTGCGCAGGTTGACTGGTTGAGTGAATAGGACTCGATCAAACTTTCGCAAAAAACCTCCTCTTTTCTTTAAATAACTGAAGGAAGAAGGAATAAAGAGGTTACACACCTCGTCTCAGTGATTATAAAAAATAATGGTCTCAGTTCGCGGTCATGACATTTTAACCACTCTGCGAGTCGACGAAACCACAGCAACGTACGAAGAGGTAAAACAGGCACTCGACGACTACTTTGGTGCCCGTAAGAACGTTGTCGTGGAGAGGGCCAGATTCAACAAACTGACCCAGAAACCTGGAGCCGGAGAGCCAGTCGACTCTTTCATCCAGGAGCTGTACCGCATCGCAGAGGAATGTGAGTACGGCCCCCTGAAAGATGAACTAATCAGAGACAGGATTGTGGTGGGAGTGACGGACGACGACTTGTCCGAGAAGCTGCAGAGCATGGCGAAGCTAACACTAGTGGACGCAATACAGCATAGCAGACGAGCAGAATCTCTGACATGAAATCTCAGAATCTCAGCCTTCCAGAAAGTCAAGGACCTCCTTATCTCACGGGCAGTCCTGGCTCACTACGATCCCCGGAGAGAGACCATCATCGCCGTCGAACGTTTTCGGCAATGGCAAGGGTGTATGGCGCTGAACCCTGTTTTCAGCTGCCTGGGCCTGTTCATTGTTGTCTCCTTGCATCGTGGGTTCTATGAGACCGCTGCCACCATGTAGTATTCTCGGATACAGGCAAATATAGACACAAGGCGTGTGTAGTTAGATAAGGAGGTCCTTGACTTTCTGGAAGGCTGAGATTCTGAGATTTCAAAACGTCGATAGTGAAACGGCCAACGATATCATATACGCACCACCAAAAGCGCCGTCGTTTTATCGAGTCAACACCCCGCACAATTAATTATCGCAAATCGACGGGTGAAAGCGAGAAAGAGCTTTAATACGGGTGCTAAAGAGAGTTATGACAGAGTTTGCGAAACTAATACCCGGCTGATAAGACCTTGAGGAGCTCTTAAACAACGCAAGAAAGTCAGCAAACTCATAGGTCATTGTTCGAGTTGAACGGAAACTACAGAGCAAGGAAACAGACGTTTTGGAGATATATTTATGACTTGAGGAATACCCGGCTTCGCCGGGGTGAATCGCGAGACAGAGACAGACAGCGTGGCGGTTCATCACAATCACCTTTGCAGGCGAAGTCCTGTCAAACGGGATTGAGAATTTTAGAGCTCATTTCTTAGCCCTATATTATCTGTTGTGGCTTCTCAAATGCCAGAACATACAGACAGACAAAAGCCGCTAGACCCCATCACAAACAGAACTCTACAATCCACAGGTTTTTGCCCACACACACACACACAAACACACACACAGAGAAGCCGTATATGTATATATATCTATATCTATAAATATATAGAGATAGGTGAGAGTGTATTTTTCGCGTGGCTATAAATTGATTCGACCTTTTCACTTTGACAGTAAGAACAACTTACGGGTGCAAGGGAAGCGTTCTGGACAGCGCAGTGACATTCTAAAAATAGTAACTCAGAAACGGGAATTTGGGGATTATATATATATATTTATCAATTATCATGTTAACTTTTTCTTAAAATGGGTGCGCTAAATCCTAGTCTGTTTGTTTTTAATGGACTAAGCAATCCTTGTACTGACAGAAAATATGTATTTTAAAAATGTCCAGTTGCAAATTACTTATTTTTCTAATTGGAAGAGAATATACACTCTTTTGTGTTCAAATGGGTAGGGGGCAGGGGTGGTAAAAGGATCACAGTTCAAGATTGTGCGCGACAAGAGGTGTGTTTCTTTTAACTGTGATGAAGAGGGATAACTGAACTTGGTATCTAACACTATTTCTGAACACTGTAACCACATTAGCACTTTTAATTTTTTTTTCTGTCTTCCAAGCTTTAAATTCAGCTAATAAAATGAGTAAAAAAGTGGTTTTTTCTGAATTCAACAGTTAAATTACTATGTTGGATGTTCTATTTTGCTTCCCTATTTCTGTTCTGAAGTTTTTGATCAACTGACTACCTTGCTTTTCTATTTGGAAGACAATATGCACTCTTTTCTGAAAAATGGGTAGGGGGTGGGGGAAGTAAAAGCATCACAGTTCAAGATTTTGCGCGACAAGAGGTGTGTTTCTTTTAACTGTGATGAAGAGGGATAACTAAACTTGGTATCTAACACTATTTCTGAACACTGTAACCACTTTAGCACTTTTAATTTATTTTTTTCTGTCATCCAAGTTTTGAATTCAGCTTACAAAATGAGTAAACAAGTGTGTTTTTTCTGAATTCAACAGTTAAATAACTCTGTTGGGTGTTCTTTTTTGCTTCCCTATTTCTGTTCTGAAGTTTTTGATCATCTGATTACCTTGCCTTTCTATTTGGAAGATAATATGCACTCTTTTCTGAAAAATGGGTAGGGGGTAGGGTTAGTAAAAGCATCACAGTTCAAGATTTTGCACGACAAGAGGTGCGTTTCTTTTAACTGTGATGAAGAGGGATAACTCAACTTGGTATCTAACACTATTTCTGAACACTGTAACCACTTTAACACTTTTAATTTATTTTTTTCTGTCATCCAAGCTTTAAATTCAGCTTATAAAATGAGTAAACAAGTGGTTTTTTTTCTGAATTCAACAGCTAAATCACTCTGTTGGGTGTTCTTTTTTGCTTCCCTATTTCTGTTCTGAAGTTTTTGATCATCTGATTACCTTGCCTTTCTATTTGGAAGATAATATGCACTCTTTTCTGAAGAATGGGTAGGGGGTAGGGGTAGTAAAAGCATCACAGTTCAAGATTTTGCGCGACAAGAGGTGCGTTTCTTTTAACTGTGATGAAGAGGGATAACTCAACTTGGTATCTAACACTATTTCTGAACACTGTAACCAGTTTTGCACTTTTAATTTATTTATTTCTGTCTTCCAAGCTTTAAATTCAGCTAATAAAATGAGTAAAAAAGTGTTTTTTTTCTGAATTCACCAGTTAAATCACTATGTTGCATGTTCTATTTTGCTTCCCTATTTTTGTTCTGAAGTTTTGATCATCTGACTACCTTGCTTGTCTATTTGGAAGATAATATGCACTCTTTTCTGAAAAATGAGTAGGGGGTGGGGGTAGTAAAAGCATCACAGTTCAAAATTTTGCGCGACAAGAGGTGTATTTCTCTTAAAATTTGTGAAGAGGGATAACTCAACTTGTTATTTAACACTATTTCTGAACACTGTAACCACTTTAACACTTTTAATTTATGTTTGACTGTGTTCCATGCTTCAAATTGGGCTTCAAAAATGGATACATAAGGGTTTTTTTCCAAATTCACCTGTAAAATCACTATGTTTGATGTTCTATTTTGATTTCCTATTTCTCTTCTTCAGTTTCTGATCATCCGATTGTTTTTTTGTTAACATATTCACAATACAATATCACAATTTCTTCAGTAGGGTTTGCGTGAAAAAATCTCATACCTATGCTCAAACTTCAGTCGCTATCTCAAAATTTTGCGCGACAAGCTCTATTCATTTTGTTTTTTTCTGATAAACAAAACACTGAACTAACATAAAAACAAACCTTTAAAACTGCCTAACCACTAAGACAGTTTGGAGGCATTTTTGACATTTAACGTGCGCCACACACAAGACAGAAGTCGCAGCACAGGCTTCATGTCTCACCCAGTCACATTATTCTGACACCGGACCAACCAGTCCTAGCACTAACCCCATAATGCCAGACGCCAGGCGGAGCAGCCACTAGATTGCCAATTTTAAAGTCTTAGGTATGACCCGGCCGGGGTTCGAACCCATGACCTCCCGATCACGGGGCGGACGCCTTACCACTAGGCCAACCGTGCCGGTAACAGTCATCTATCACTCAGGTAAAGCAAACAAAAACAAGCTAATCCACATAGCTTTTCCCCAATACCATACATTGCAATTATGATCAGACCATATATCTTAACAAGAACAAATCGCATGTCTAGACAATATAAATAAATGTAACCAATGTTATTTCCTTTAAAGCCAACAAACTCACTGACCAGCACTAAAGTCGAACTCGCTGGTCATCGTAGCGCTCGCCTCTGATGATGGCGAACTGCAACAAATTATATGTCATACTTATTTTGATGAACAAAGCAAATGTTAATTAAAAAACCACTATACTTGCCATCTACAACAAAAAAAAGGAATGGCTTCCTGAACTACCCGCCATCCTGTCTGCCAGTAACAGAAATGTGACTCATGAAAGTTTCTGTTATCGATGGTCAGAAAATATGCCACATTTTCTTTCGTAAAACGATCCAAGAACTTCCAGAAGCTAGCAATATATTAATTAATTAATGCTCTAGAGATCAGCAATTTTTGTTCCGTGAAACAATTAAGCATGAGGTCCCACAACCCGTCTAGGTATTGAGAAATGAACAGACGGGAGCTGTTGGTCAGACGTCCAGCCTCTTAATTGGAAGGTCATGAAGGAGTTTTTTTTAATGATCTCCCATAACTTAGCATACTTATACCATTTTCCCTTCATGTGAGCAAAAAGAAGTGGGCACAGAAAATATCCTGTAATACATGTCAAAAAATGAGGTATGCTGCTGGAATGGCGGGGTAAAAACGGTCATACATGTGAGAGTCCATGAATGAAGAAGACAAGAATAAAGGCAAATATTTCAGCAATTACTAATCACTTACGATAGTCTTGACAGTCATAGGCATATTCCTTATGCCTAATGGTGGCTTTCTAGCCCCAAAAGCCATGTTGTGTTGAAAGGCACTTTTTGAGATTACTCACCTGTAGCTTGGCATCTGCCCTTCCCGAAAAACATCAGAGAAAGGATGTGTCCGATCCCCGGATGAGGTAGTTGGAGGTCGCTGCCCAGATGTACATCCAGATGAGGTTGAGTCCGTCCGATCCCCAGATGATCTCGCATGAGGCCGATCCCCAGATAAGGTGGTAGGAGGTATTGGCCCAGATGAACTTGAAGATCGTGACCCAGATGAGGTCCCAGGAGGTCGATCCCCAGATGATGTGGTGGATGGTCGTCGACCAGATGAGGTCCCATGAGGTCGATCCCAAGATGATGTGGTGGATGGTCGTCGACCAGATGAGGTCCCATGAGGTCGATCCCCAGATGATGTGGTGGATGGTCGTCGACCAGATGAGGTCCCATGAGGTCGATCCCCAGATGATGTGGTGGATGGTCGTCGACCAGATGAGGAAGAAGGACGTAGAGGTTCTTTTCTCTGTAAGCCTAGAAAAAACTCTTAAATTAATATTTCATAAACATCCTAACAAACTTGGCCTACAAGATATCAGAGAATAGTGATACCCTCCCTTACTGTTTTTAACAAAGGACACAGAATCGATGAATTTTATCTGCAGAAAAAAGTGAATGTAAAGAGACGAACACAGGTTCTAACAATAACAATAACAATATGGAAAATTTTCTTCGGCACACCATGCAATATATATGTATTCTTTGAGCAGGTGTATGCAGAAATACTGTACTACCCACACCTAAAAACACATTCTTAAACGTCCACCTGAGCATTCAAATCATTGAGATTTGGAGTTGCAATTGATAAGATCAAAGATGCCTTTTTTTCTCCTGAAATTTTTGTTCCGATATACCTAAATGGAAATCGTTTCAATCACAGAGATTATTGTATAAATGGAGTAAAGAAACAAAATCCAATCAGTTCAAACTTGCCAAATAGTTTAAAGGGATATAAAAACAAATTGGAATTAAAATTTGCAGATTTCTGCAAGTGATCAGTGGCTGGCCTTTGGGGAGCTGTGGCAGGGGAGGCAGAGGTAGAAGGCTGTTCTCCTCTGGCAGGAGAGGCTGATCGATGCAAGTGTTCCGTCCATGTTAAGATGTGGCAGTAGCGTGTAGGCAATCAAATGCTGAATGAAAACTACAGTAACATCAGAGTATATACTGCCATGAAGAAAATGAAAATGAAAAATCTCTAAAAGCTCAGCCTGAGCGAAATTGTTAGTGACAGCTCAGTGTGCGTACATGTACTTAGTGGTACAGTACGTATTTGAATAGTACTCAGGTGTCACTCTGTTAGCAGTATAAAAGCGTGGGCTCTGATGTTTGTTTCCATTCAGCATTTGATTGCCTACATGTATTTGAATACTACTCATGTGTCACTCTGGTGAGATTTTTTTCATTTTCTTCATGTATTCGACTTATGTGGGCTGTTTTGGGGTCAAGGGGTCGTGAAATAACATCGAGTTATCAATATATTCGTCTTAATGAAGCTTCGAGTTATCAATAATTTATTTACTATGAAAGAGAAAGCAGTTTGCAGGGCCCCAGAAAAAAAGTCGAGTAATGACGAAATTCGTACTATCCGAGCTCGTGCTATAGGCCCATTGCAGAAACTCAAGTTATCAACAGCATTTCTACTCGGCGCGCGCGGTATGAGAATCACGGGTCGTAACTCTCTGGAATTGGTCATCCGCCGCCATGTTGGATGCCTTGCACGATCTCTGACAGTGCTTGAGCGTTGGGTGGCGACTCGACAAAAGTGACATAAACATCATGTAAATGTAACAACTTGAGGGCAAAATCAGAAAACACAGACGTGTATCCAAACGATCACAAATTAGTACACACCTTCCCTGTGAAGCACACTTTTGACGAGTTGGCTGTAGATGTTGATCTCAGTCGCCTCACATCTCTCACCCATCCTGATGTCAGTTGATTATGCGCCCCCAATGCTTTCACAGACTTCAGCTGATCCTTTGTGAACGCACTCGTTCTGAGTATGAAATAATCCACGATTTCTTCATAACCAACGTCCACATCGACGTTTGTCTCATCAACCGAGTCAAACATTGTCGATGACGATGAGTCGTACGGGGCTATGCCGTCGATATCTTTCAGTTTCTCAACATATCTTGTGACTGTCAATGTACTTCCCAACTTCCAGCTTTTGAACCTTGACTGTTGTTTTCTTCATTTTGTCTGCATACACAGTGAAATACGCAAAAAGAACAAGAGTGCAATGAAGAAAACTAACAAAGACGGCATCCAATATGGCGGCGCGAAGAGAGTATGAGCGGAGTTGTGCCCCTTAGGGCTAAAGCTAGCCGATCCATTTGATAACGTCACGCCGAGTAAGAAGAATGAATTGGACCTATAAGGGTTAGTCTGTACTATGAATTGCACTTGCAAGGAGTTCCAACATGTCCAATGTAGGTGGCTCTACCCCACCCTTTACAATGGGATAACCCTTAGTGCCGAAAAACGATCAACCAACATGACATGAGCAAACGCTACCCGAAACCCCACCTATACGGCGTGTATGACCTTGAGAGGTTCAGTCAACGCTTGAATTTTGCAGGTGTGGTGAAAGCCGAGCTTTACATAAAGGACAAGACGGTTGACAGGACGGTACGCACGCAACACATAACACATGTAAACACGCCCTGCGGCCGCCTTGCGCTTTCTACATTATCTCATAGTGCTGAGCTTCCCCGGGGGAAACTAAGCAGAAGCGCCTCTAACGGACTTACCGTTAAAGGCTGTACACGAACGTCTTCCAAAGACGGTCGTCGAATCGGTGCTGTTGTCTGGTCCGTGTCTCAGTTCAATCTGCTTCCCTGTCGTCTCCTCTGCGGGGCCTTCACCCATAAATCCACGGGCGGAAGTGGGTTCCTTCCCTTGGATTACCGGCCAGAGCAGACGACAGACACCACATTCCTCCCCGTTTTGAAAAAAGAGCCCCTCCCCCTTGAGTATTGTCCCTGTAGATAGGGGAGCTCTTCTTCCGAGGTTCTCCTGGGTCCTACGGGAGGGAACTTGTTACAATAGACCCAGGAGGGGTGCGCACCTAGCGCGCGAGATGGAAAAACCTTCTCGCATTCTCCGCGGAGAATCTCGTGCTGGTCCACTTCCCGCCAGTTGGCCACGACTTCTGCCGTGCCGAACACGTCATAGGGGGTTCCGGGTGCCCCCGCGAGTCCAAAATATGGGGCGTCAGTCTCCAGAAGAAGGTGGCCTATTGGGACTGCTTTGATGGCTGCCACCTGTTCCGCTGGGAAAAGCGTAGTCACCCCACCCACACTGAACATGGTGTGGGGGAAGGCGTCTAACCACCTCGTGATCTCTTCCACTGGGCCGATGAAGTGGTGGATCATGAAGTGGGCAGACGCGTCAAAGTACCTCTCCAGGATCTCCCGAAGCTCATTTGCAGCTGCTCCCGGCACTCCCCCTTTTCGAGACTCTCGACAGTGCAGTACCCACGGCATCCCCTTGAGAGCCTTCATCCGTGGGTCTGGGAAGGAGAGGATGTGGTGCAGGGCGTTTCGCTGGGGGTTCACTGCCCTACTTCCTCCTGGAACTGCGAAGTCCAAACCCACTTATCCCACAGCAACTACTCCCTTCTTGCCGCAAAGCGGGTCATGTTGTCTGCGAAAGGATGTACCCCGAAGCAAAGGCCTACCCTTCCCTGATCTTGTCGGGTTTCATCAAGTAGGTCCTTCAGACGACGGGGTTGTTGGTCGAGGATCTTATGGGTCCTTAGGCCACAGAACGACGCAATAAGGTGGCGAAACTGATACCTAGTCTTGTCGACGCTGCGCCCTCGTATGGCATCGTCGATGACGACAGCAACGGTGTAAGACCTGTGCTACTCCTGCCGAGTCCTCACCCACTCCGCTAGGCGATCCATGTGGAAGTGGGAGTCCACAGCGTACAGCACCTCTGGTCCTGACTTCCGTGGGCTGCGTCGGCACTGCACGGTTGGTGTTGTTTCGCCCAGCAACGCCCCTTCCTCCTCGGTCTCCGGTGAGGGACAGGGTTCCTCCGCGCCGCCCAACAAAGAGACATCCATGGGTACGGCTGTTGTCTCCTTTGGGGCCCCTGGCGTGAGGGACGCTGACGAAGCATGGACCTCGGCGGTGATCACCATAGTCTGAGAGGTGACCGTAGTGCTGGCCCTACTGCTGCTGAAGGGCACGAGTCCTGAAGGATCTTTTCTCAAGGCTTCTTGAGTGGAAAGTGGGACGGCCATCGGGGGAACTGAGAGAGCACACGGGCCTTCCAGCTCCAGTCCTTGCAACAAGTGCGAAGGACTAGGTGGTTCCGAGATGCTCTCCCGAGACTCATCGACTCCTGGCCGTCCCGAGACGTCTTGCGGAATATTGGTGGCGCCGCTCTCCACACGTGCGCCACAGTAGGTCAGCACGTTACGGGTTCGCCGCCACCTCCTCCGATCGCCTCGTGACATCCTTGCCCAGATCTCTGCTGGGACCCACCCAGGCTGAGGGGGAGTTGCAGATTCTTTTTGGGAAATCCCCGAGCCGGGACCAGAACCTATGGGGTTCCTGACTTCAGTTCTCCAAAAAGTTTCCGCATGTCTGCGCTTCCGGCCTCTCCCTTTGTCCTCGCCTGTGTGCCTCTCTTTAATTCCTTCCGGGATGTTCCCCCGGACAAGATTTTTAACTTTTTAAAAGAGATCAAGATTTTTTACAAGATTTAAAGTACCAGAAGTGAAAATGATTGAGAACCTTCTTTTACAGTGATAGATTTGAATGTAAATTGTCTGAAACGTAGAACTTGCCACATGAAGGGAAAAGAAAATAACTGCATCGGTCTCGAATAGCAGCTAGCATCTGCTGAAGAGACATTAAACCCCAAAAACCAACCATCTTTTTGGCTCTTTGGAGACCGCTCCCGGCGTCGCAACCCTGCGTCCTGCCAGGAGCTCGTAAGACGTGGTGGCCCAGCGGAGCGCTGCGTCAGGGAGAGGTCATCCCTGCGGTCTTCCGTCCTGGGTGCTTGGTCCTGGTTACAGTGATTGGAAGGCCTCTCTCGGCGTCGCACTCCCGCGTCCTGCCTGGGGCTCCAACGTTCCTTGAATGCCTCCGCCCTGGTGGGGGACCAGTCTGAGGAATGTTTTCTCCTTTGCGGTTCCTCCCCTACATGTCGGGGCCTCTTCCTAACTTGGCCGTCCTCCCAGCTGTGCCCATAGTGTATGAGAGACGAGGTGTTCGATCGACCTCCCGGCGACATCTCCCGGAACTCCCTCTGTACCCGCACTCCTGCCGTGTACAACACCCGGATAAGCACAGCCCAGTGTGCGAGCGCTACCAGGGTGTTCGGCGGGGCAAGCGTTAAATGACTTGGTAGACGTATCCCGAGATGATCGCCCAAACGCCAACAGAAATCCTCGTCCTCCTGCCGCAGCTCCTCCTGGATGAGCAGTCGTCCTGCACCTGAAGTTTCCCAGAGCGCTTCCAAGGTGGACTGTTGCGCCATGGCGGTTGCCACTAGCGTTAAGGCAACCGGCACGGTTGGCCTAGTGGTAAGGCGTCCGCCCCGTGATCGGGAGGTCGTGGGTTCGAACCCCGGCTGGGTCATACCTAAGACTTAAAAATTGGCAACAATCTAGTGGCTGCTCCGCCTGGCGTCTGGCATTATGGGGTTAGTGCTAGGACTGGTTGGTCCGGTGTCAGAATAATGTGACTGGGTGAGACATGAAGCCTGTGCTGCGACTTCTGTCTTGTGTGTGGCGCACGTTATATGTCAAAGCAGCACCGCCCTGATATGGCCCTTTGTGGTCGGCTGGGCGTTAAGCAAACAAACAAACTAACGTCAAGGCGATCGTCACATCCTGAGCGCTCCAAAGAAACCATCCCTCCGGAAAGTGTTCCCGTAGCACGTGGGCCCTTACATCACTCACCCGGGCATCGCAGGCAGGCAAGATGCAGGGCCTCATCGGCTCAAAACCAGGGGGCAGTCTCACCGTGGGCATAGTACCCCATCCCCTTGCCGGGACCTCTCCTGATAAGGCCTCCTCTCTGGCTGCCCTGTACTTTCTTCATTTCTCTGGGGAGTCCTCCCGGTTCCGGGGGTCCCTTTGAGAATGATCTCGCGTTCTTCCCTGATGACTGGCGCCAGGGGGTCCATCCTCCTCCCTCCGGCTGACCCTACTTTTTGGATTTTGTGATGAGAGTAATCTGAGAATTACATGCAGTTGACACTGCACATTAAAATGTGCACTCATTTATTTCCTAGCCCTTCTCAGTTGTACAAAATCACACAGAAAGTGACAGATGTAACGCATGCATTCTTTGCAATTTTGAAGTTGTCTGGAAATGCTGGAGCACTTTTGCTTTGTAATGTTACTTCTTTATTTACCTTTTTGTTTTTTAATTTTCTTTTGTGTGTATGTGCATGTGTGTATGATTAGTGCTGGCGGTATACCACAGGTTTTTAGTTCTTCAAATCTTCCTTATTCATCACAAAATTTCACGTCCACAGCAGTGTTGACAATATCAAGAGAAGACTTGTTTTAATTGAAATAACATTATTTATTTTCAGGTGAATGGTGAATATGACAAAAATGCCTCAGAGCTTACAGAACAAACATCACTGACTACCTGTGCAATGTCATTTGCAGAATCTCTGACAAAGTATTCAGCAACTTGTGCATAATTTTATTTTAAGTACATACAGACAAACTATAGCAGATTGAATTAAAACCTAAATACAATCAGGAGTGTAACAATTTGAAGAATTTATATCCTGGTCCGCAAGGAATACCAAACACAGCATTTATATTGAAAATGGAATGCTCAAATACTAATTCTAAAACCTCCCTCATGTGTGTTGTCACACAGGCAGTGTTCAGTGCGACAGCCAGGGCTTGTAGTCTCAAATTTCGAGCCATAAATGTAAAAATGAGAAAATATTGTCACAGATATGAAGACTTGTGTTTGGGAATATTACTGCGGCAGAATCTTTGCATAGGGTCGAGCAGATGGACAATTGAGTGTAAAGCATGAACAAAGTGAGCAGGGAGAGTTATTTGTTTACAATTTGCAAAAGCTTTGGAAACGTGTGTTTTCCAAAACAAACTCAGTCTCTTGCTGATATTGTCCCAAAAGATGGGATCAAAAGGCACCTCGATGGACTCTATTCCTTTTTTTGTAAAGACACATAGATGACACTTGTGAATGCCAGTCACAGCCATCTGACATTGCATTTGGTAGTAGTACGCATGTTCCTGCTTTACGCTCAATTGTCCATCTGCTCCACGCTCTGCAAAACCACGTTCTGTAATAGCCAGCTTCGGATGAAAGTTTCTGTGTTTGTACAGACACTTCACCTCAGCCAAAAACTGCCCACAGTTTTGGTGCTTGCAGTCAACAACTGCGTCTGGGCTGGCAGCTAGGTATGGCTCCAAAGTTGAGACGACAAGCCCTGGTTGTCGCACTGAACACTGCCTGTGCCTATATCTGTGGGAACGCGTGAACAGCGTCAGGGCTCTGTCTTCGTTATCTTGCCCGAACTTGATTGCTTCGGGCACTCTTGCGTCTTCTTTTTCGCTACCATAGTTTTCAATCAGTCTTTCGGCTGTTTTGCCTTGGTTAGTTGAGCGGAAAATTTTCCAAATGTTTGATGCTGTGAGGAGTCCTTTCCTCATGCTGTGCCAGTTCTTGTTTTTTCGCTGGCCACGAGTTTGCTCTTCTATGATATGTTGTTCCTCTGTTGCCCAGGAAATTCTATCCAGAAAATGTTGCGCATAATCCTCTTGGTCTTGACAGCCAAAACCCTCACAGGAGTGAATTTGTTTGAAATCCTCTATCCACTCAAGAGGTGCAAGCACTGTGAGTGGTGGTGCTGTGAAAGGAGGTTCCTGGGGCTGCTCGTCCTGGACATGTAGGAAGACAGAGCCAGGCAGGTGCTCCTTAATATCCTGAAGAATTGTCTCCACTGGGGGCATCATGGTTACCGGTACGGGCTTGTACACCTCCTCAACGGGTCGTGGGGTTCTTGTAAAACAGAAAAAAATAACTTACAGAATGCAGTAAAAATAATGTTACTTTACAGAATAATCCATAAATTTGTATTGGCATATTTCTGTTACAGGAAAGTTGCCCATCAAACGGCAGTATAGCTGCCACACCTCCTGGAACAGCACACCATGATGTCACCTCCGAGCTGGATAGCATCCCTGAAAGTGACCGTACTGACAGTGAGAAACATAAAGAACAAGACCTCACCCCTGCAAATACAACAGTAGCTGTAGAGGAACAGCATGGAGCAGTACCAACATTTGACTGCAACAAATGTGGACACACAAATACATTAAGTGCAGAAAAGGAGGTCGTGGTGTCAGACATTTTGGCCTCGACCGAACAGTTTCTGGTTACATTTTCTCAGTTAAGTCAAGAAATTTCAACTTCGTAACATGGTTTACCCTGGTAGTGGTACACACCTCCAAAGAATAACCCACATGTCATGGTTAACTAGTAACAGTTCTATTAGTACTCACATCAGGTCATTCCTGCTTGATATAGCGATGTCTGTAAGCTGGCTGGAAACGCACCCAAAGACATGGTCCTGATGTCACACTCTCCCTGTGCTCATCATTTCTGAAGTCAATGACTTCATACAAAGTGGCAAGGACATGACGGCAGCATCCATCAATCCTAGAACAATCAATACAAAGGACAGTACATTACATCTGTCATTTTCTATGCAAATTGCAATGTTTTATAAAAAGAATAATGGAATATTTGCTTGATCTTGTGTCTTTCTTTCTTGTTTATTGTGTGTGTATTAATTCTTGTTTATTGTGTGTGTATTTCTTAGGCATGCGTGTGTGTGTGTGTCATTTTGTCATCAGAAATCATAAATATAAACGGACTTGCATGCGCAGGGGGAAAACTGACAACAACAAACGTATAACCAACAGAAGACAGACTTAGAAGAAAAATGATAAATTTTAATTTTCCAAAGCCAGTGACTAGCCAGATGATGAAAAAAATCAATAGTCACACTCACAGAAAAGTACACATTTGAAATCAACTTACCCGCCTTTGCAAGTACAGTAGGCTGACAGGACACAACTCCTTTTGTCAGAATCAACTGACATCAAAATCGCCCACGGGTAGTAGAACGCAGCTCCACTAACTGGATCTTTTTCCCTGGTGCGTGGTCTCACTTGTCGTCTTGTGCTTTAACTGCGAAATAGCCAGGCGTGTCGAAGCAGACTACCTCTATGGTCTTAACAAAGCCGTCCCTCATCATAGAAAAACCTTCGGATTTCTGAGGATCCCTCACGCTTCCAAACGAGCATTGGTTCTTAATCATGTACGAGATTGCATCCAAGAAATGGAACTCGAGTAGAACAGATTAGTCGGCACCTCCCGAGATCAAAGTGGGATTCGATAGACGAACCTCGCCGTCAGTCAGTTTCGCTTCGATCACTTCCCATCGGTCTTCCATCAACCCATCTGGGTCCACTTCCAGAGACACTTTAGCAAATTGGCACAATTCTACTAAGTCATGTTTTTTTCTTCCGGACACAATAACTCCTCTTTGAATCAAAAACTTCTGTAGCTCTGCCAGTGAACGTGAAGCCGCCATGATTGCCCGGGGTTTAAGCGGCGCAACTCTGATTTTCCGGTACTTCTTACCTCCCCTGTTTTTTCCGGAAATCGACTATTGAGAAAAAGAAGGAAAAACATTGATATGAATTCATGTTATATGTTATTCTTGAAGCAGCATGATTTATATATCTATCCGCCCACTGTTCAAAAGTGAATACATGTATAACTATTTCTTTGGGGTCCTGATTTGGCCTATTATGGTCCGCTGGACCCGAAAAGCAATAGCTAACTAACTAAATGATTTTGTGTATTAGAATTGTCTTAATCTAAATATGTGTAAAGATTAACTTGTGGGGTCCTGATTTGGCCTATTATGGTCCGCTGGACCCGAAAAGCAACAGCTAACTAACTAACTGATTTTGTGTATTAGAATTGGGACATCCCCCCCGGCAAAGAAGCACATTCTTCAGCTCTGGGGGCAGACGAGCGGGGGGCCCCGGACGTATGGAGCATCGGGGTGGAGCGGGCCCCTGTCTTGCGCTGGACCAGCGACGCTACAGAGGTGGGGAGGGGAAGCTCCCCCCTTACGAATATAGGCCGAAAGGGATGTCAAAAGAGGAGTGGATGCGCCGTCCGAAACTCGCCAGAAAGCAGTGGCGACACTCGCAGAACGTGGCCAGGAGGCTGGAGGAGGGAGAACAGACAGCAATTGCCCCCACGCAGGACACTTCCTCGAAGACCGTCCTGATCCCTGCGGAGGAGTACCACGGTCCCTCCAGCATGCTCGAAGACCTGGCCCTCGGGGAGAAAAGTCCGGAGACAATCATGAGGAGGATGACTTTTCCCGGGAAAGCCAGGGAGGGACAGGGGCCCACGGCCACGGTAACCTCGGAGGAGTCCCCGGAAGCCCCCAGGACGGAGGGGGAGGATGTTGCCCCACCCAGGCACGATGTGTCCTCTGGGGTACCTGGGGCACAACTTACCAGGGAGGGACAGGAACACACACCCACGGCCACGGTAACCTCAGAGGAGTCTCAGGGAGCCCCCGGGATGGAGGTGGAGGATGGGTCCTCTGGGGTACCTAAATATGTGTAATGATTAACTATAACTATTTCTTTGATGTCTGTTTTCAACTTCACAGAGCTTTGGAGAGATTCAAATACTCTTCTTGTTATTTTTCTTGCATGTTGTAAATAGAGATATCGCAGCTATTTGCAAGGCGCGAATGTCGTATGGCATGACGGTGTAAACATGTACTGCGATTCCGTGAAACATGTTTGCGAATAAAGGCAAATTTGAAGGGCAATTTTTACGTTTTTGCAACGCATGAATGGTAGTTCAAGCGTAGAATGATATAAAATTATTATTTTTTCCATCTTTGACAACACTGGTGGAGTGGCCTAGCGGTTAAGACATCGGCCCCGACATTTCGAGGACGCGAGGCCTTGCGTTCGAATCCCTGCCAAGTCGTTTATTTTTTTCTGCTCGATCCTTCTTGACAAGTATGCCCAGCTCTGAGAGAGCAAACCGGATGTTACCACTGCAAAATTCAAGCGTTGACTGAAGCTCTCAAGGTCATACACGCCGTATGGATGGAGTTTCGGGTAGCGTTTGCTGTACAGAAATCTGTACATGATTTTCACCTTATCTTTTCAAACTCGTAGCCCCGGATAGTCATAAATAGACCACAGCTTTGAGCAAACAAACAAACAAATGGCCAGATTCAAGAAACTTTTGGTCAATGATTTGCAGGTTGGGTAGATGCTGTGCAGCATTGAGGAGTCCCACGGATACAAACTTGTTTCTATTCTGGCCAGAACATGTGTCAGAGTATAACACAGCATGCTTCACTTGTGGCAATGCTTTCAGGTGACGCAACAGGCACGTGGCTATTTCACATGACCCTTTGTGGCCATGGGTCTCATCCCATACAAAACACTTTCCATCTTTGCTTGCAAGGGAATAGACAGTCAGGTTATACACTGCCAGTTTACGTTTGTAATAAGTCTGGCTCACCTGATCGCATGGCGTGGATAAAACTGCCTGCAGATCAAAATATGAAATCAGAACATTGATTGTAAGAGGCACATGTAAACAGAATAATACTCAACTCAAGAAACAAACTGGCTCAAAAATAATTATTCCTCAATTACCGTTAAAGCACGAATGTCAGATAAAAACAAAAAACACACGGATAGTCCTGTACTAACAAAATAAAAACTAAAAACAAAGGATCGGTTGAAAAAAACATCGCCCAATGTGGGGCTCGAACCCACGACCCCGGGATTAAGAGTCCCGTGCTCTACCGACTGAGCTAACCGGGCCGATGGATTTACATATGGAATATAACAAAAATATATTTTACAGCATACTTATGCGATAAATTGTAATCTTTATTTGCATTGTATAGTGGAAATTGCAACACGTTGTTAGTGTTCCAATATTCAACTGTTTATTCTTTTAATCTTTTCGGCCTTCTCAAGTAGCCCTTTCTTCGATTGTACAGCGCTAGACCGAAAAGCGCGGGAACCGACTGCTGCAAGTCACTGAGCTGGCCAGCGCGTTAAAATGGAAACTGACGCAGCAAAGGCGAAGATCGGGAGGAATTTTTCTGCGAGTACGAAGATTTCATTAATGACCTCAGATGCGCAACTGACACTCACACCCTCTATCCAACAAGTCTCTGGAACTGTTTATATAAGCAGTAGTATGGTGGTATCTCTGATAACTGGACCGAGAAAAAAGGAGAAGTCACTGTTTCGTTCACTTTCGTGTCTTCGTGTGAAATTGGAGACGGCCTGTAACTTAGCTTGTGGGCATAGGGAAGCTGGGTGTTGATAACAGACTTGGAGGAACGAGTCGCTGTAGCACATAGCAGACATTCTTTCAAAACTGCGGCTTGTGTTAGTTAACAACTCTATTGCCGTACTGGTGAAGAATAAACTGTACATAAACATTATTTCAGATAATAACCCCAGACCTTTTTTCATTTTTTGGAGAAATGTCTTTGATGACGTCATATCCGGCTTTTCGTGAAATTTGAGGCGGCACTGTCACGCCCTAATCTTTTTACCAAATTGATTAAAACTTTAGTTAAGCTATCTTCGACAAAGGCCGGACTTTGGTATTGCATTTCAGCTTGGAGGCGTAACAATTAATTAATGAGTTTGGTCATTAAAAATCTGAAAATTGTTATTGAAATTATTTTTGTACATATCGATCCAAAAATAATTTCATCTTATCTTTCCAAAAACATATAGATATGTTATGTTTGGATTAAAAACAAGCTCAGAAAGTTAACAAGAATAAAGATACAGAAAAGCGTGCTATCCTGCTCAGCGCAACCACTACCGCGCTATACTGACGAGTCAAATGCACTGCCTTTTCCACGAGCGGGGGACTGACAATGCAATACGATCTTGGTGAAAAAATGCAGTGCGTTCAGTTTCATTCTGTGAGTTCGACAGATGGACGAAATGTTGTACATAATAAACGCAATTTTTTCAGGTGCCTTTGTCTTGCACTCTGACCTCGCTCATACATTCCTACGCCATCGGGTAAACTCGTCACGTGTCAGTGATGTTATCTGAACAAGCGATCGAGGTCAACTACAGTAGGACCAATCTTTTAAGAACCCCCCCCCCCCCTTCACTCTCTCTCTCTCTCTCTCTCTCTCTCTCTTCTCTCTCTCTCTCTCTCTCCGTCTCTCTACCCCCCCCCCCCTTCACTCTCTCTCTCTCTCTCTCTCTCTCTCTCTCTCTCTCTCTCTCTCTCTCTTCTCTCTCTCTCTGTCGCTCTATCAGTACAAAAAGATGTCTTTATAATGAATTGTCAGAATGTATTCCAAATGAGTGTGGTCAATTATGTATCTATACATCCGTAGATGCCTTTCATTTGTTTCATGAATTTTAATACTAAAGACTTTTTGAGTGGTAAATGTTGAAGGATGAAAGAAAATATATTGTGAGTGGACGGATGCATGTTATTCACTAAAAGCCCCACAATGATCGATGTGCTTGGCAACAAAAAAAAGAAAAAAAAGACCCCCCCCCCCCCCCCTCTCAATGTAAGACTCCTTCCCTTATAAGACTTGTTTTCTCAGACTGTCTCTCTCTCTCTGAATCACACACACACACACACAAACACAGTCTCTCTCAGTCTCTCTGAATCACACACACACACACACACACACACACAAACACAGTCTCTCTCAGTCTCTCTGAATCACACACACACACAAACACAATCTCTCTCAGTCTCTCTGAATCACACACACACACAAACACAGTCTCTCTCAGTCTCTCTGAATCACACACACACAAACACAGTCTCTCTCAGTCTCTCTGAATCACACACACACACATAGTCTCTCTCAGTCTCTCTGAATCACACACACACAGTCTCTCAATCACACACACACACACACACAGTCTCTCTCAGTCTCTGAATCACACACACACAAACACAGTCTCTCTCAGTCTCTCTGAATCACACACACACACACAAACACAGTCTCTCTCAGTCTCTCTGAATCACACACACACACACACACACACACACAGTCTCTCTCTCTCTGAATCACACACACACACAGTCTCTCTCTCAATCACACACACACACACAGTCTCTCTCTCTCTCTCTGAATCACACACACCCCTCCTCTCAATTTAAGACTCCCTCCTTTATAAGACCTGATTTTTTTTACATGTGGTTAGGTCTTAACAAGGGGGGTTCCGCTGTTTCGGCGTTGGGATTATCGTTTGTTCAGTGAGTGGCGCGGAGGCCGGTTTGAGTACAGAGATGTTGAACTAAGTGTCTTTCAATGAGCACTTGACGTCATGGGTTTTTGAACAAACCGCAAGCAAGATCGTTGCGTGGCGCCCAGAGGCTATGTGTCGGATCGTGCCTGTACGCCTGCATTATCACCCCTTGTTCGGCGCGCGGGTTTCCGTGTCCCTTGAACTGCTATGCGACAGGGAAAGAAAATCGCAACGCTGGTCGCGTATCACAGGGGACAATTAGCCTACCATGACGAAGTGGTCATGAGGGAGTTGTGAAAAGTCCTCGCACAGTGGGGAATCTGCGTTTCAAGAGGATAGGAGGTAGCGGGTGAGTGTTTGAAGTGGATGTTGTGGCTTTTATGTGTGTGTGTGTGTGATTCAAAGAGAGAGAGACTGTGTGTGTGTGTGTGTGTGTGTGTGTGTGTGTGATTCAGAGAGAGAGAGAGACTGTGTATGTGTGTGATTCAGAGAGACTGAGAGAGACTGTGTTTGTGTGTGTGTGTGATTCAGAGAGACTGTGTGTGTGTGTGTGTGATTCAGAGAGACTGAGAGAGACTGTGTTTGTGTGTGTGTGTGTGTGTGTGATTCAGAGAGACTGAGAGAGACTGTGTGTGTGTGTGTGATTCAGAGAGACTGTGTGTGTGTGATTCAGAGAGACTGAGAGAGACTGTGTTTGTGTGTGTGTGTGTGTGTGTGATACAGAGAGACTGAGAGAGACTGTGTGTGTGTGTGTGTGTGATTCAGAGAGACTGTGTTTGTGTGTGTGTGTGTGTGTGTGTGATTCAGAGAGAGAGAGAGAGAGAGACTGTGTGTGTGATTCAGAGAGACTGAGAGAGACTGTGTTTGTGTGTGTGTGTGTCTTTGGCTTTGCGAAATGTCTACCCTGGGCAGGGCTACAAATTGTTAATCTGAAGAGTGTGGACACTAGATAAACGACACACGGCGAAAGGGCAGAGCGATGTGAGTGACACACACCGCAGTGGACACTGAATAAACACAGGCGCACGAATCATTCCTGGTTGTTTTTTTTGTTTTGTTGTTTTTTTGCCAAGCACATCATTGTGGGGCTTTTAATCAATAACATGCATCCGTCTACAATGTATCACCATTCATCCTTCAACATGTATATTAAATATGTAAATGGCAAGTATACAAGACATATAATATATAACATTAGGACATAACCGACAGACGGTTTCACTTTTTTCGACCGTGTGAAGAGGATTTGAACGATTGTTTTGGTCGGACAACCTCCCCCACACATATACACACACACACACGCACGCACGCACACACACGCACACACACACACACACACACACATTTTTGTGATAGAGATCGAGGTATGCAGTTTGCCATTATGCAGTAACACACTATGCGGGATTTTGTTGTTGGAGGAAATTCTACATGACAGAAAATTCAAATCACACACACACACACACACACACACACACACACACTGATAATAATCTTGAAGTGTCTACGCACACACACACACACACACACACACACGATAATCCTACATAACAGAGATCACACACACACACACGGATAACAATCTTGAAGTGTCTGCGCACCCACACACACACATACACACACACACACACACACACACACACACACACACACACACACACACACACGGAAATCCTACATGACAGAGATCACACACGCACACACAATGATAATACTCTTGAAGTTTCTGCGCATTATAGAAAGCCAGACGGTCCGCAATGACTGTAAATGTATAATTGAAATTGGATACGCATTCCTTTATGAAAATGGGGCAATGTTGTGCATGGGTGCATACAAATATGCAGTCTCTCTACCGACTAGCATAACAAACTGCAGTCTCTCTACCGACTAGCATAACAAACTCATGCGCACACAATGTACAGAAAGCAAGCATGAACTAACTGAACACGGAACTGTTTTCAAGGGATTTTGCAACGGTATGTGCGGGACATTGTTTGTTCTTGTGGTATTCATCGAAAGTAACAGTGTGTGTGAGTACTGATGTGTGTGTGTGTATTGGTGTGTGTGATAGTGTGTGTGTGCCCCGACACACACCGACAAAGACAAAGCCAAAGCCTGCACACAGTGTGTGTGTGTGTGTGTGTGTGTGTGTGTGTGCGTGAGTAATACGGGGTGGACGGGAGTTGGTCTGAACTACGAGCCGAAAGCATCTTCCCAGCTGAAGAAGTATTTCTTTCTATTACAGACCTAACAAAGACTAGCCGATGCAAACAAATAGAAACGGCGAATCGCCTTCCCAGCTGTTACGGCATAACGCTTTCTACAGAACAAGGAATGGTCAACCTATCGGCTAAAACGGAACGAAGAAGCCTTTTCGTAGATGGTACTGGGATTTCTACGTATCGCAGACAAGGCCAAACAAGTTAACTCCATGGGCTGACGAAACCGCCGTGCGATCCTCAGCGTGAGCTGTGCACGTGCATGACACCTTCCAGCATCACGTGACAGCCAGCATCATGTCACGTGACGGTGGCCTGACGGACTTTATTCCAACCGAGGACTGGGAGCTCAACGTTCTACTGCTGAAGGTTTCTCAGGGACTCAGCGCGGAAGACCTTGCCAAGTTCAAGTTCCTCTGCGCTGGTAATTTAGTCCACTTTAGTTGTTGTAGCAGGAGTTTTGTGTTGTGGTAGTAGCAGCTGCAGTTCAGCGGAACTTCCGCTTTAAGTTGTAGCAATTATAGGAGAACATAAGGCCTTAAAGGGGAGATCTTTAACAGTGGTTTCTACGGTGTAGTATCAACTTCGGATACCATACAGTTTGTAGAAATTCTCTTCTCTTCTCTTCTTCGTTCCTGGTCTGAAAACTCCCACGTTCACTCATGTATTTGCACGAGTGTGTTTTTACGTGTATGACCGTTTTTACGCCGTCATTCAGGTAGCCATACGCCGCTTTCGGGGCAGTTTGTAGAAAACATCGTGGAGGTTAATGAAGTGAACAAGGAAAGTTCGAGTTGGAGTATCTTCAGTGTGTTGATTGATTGATAGTTGTTGCTTTGTGGGTCCAGCGGACCATATAGGCCAAATCAGGACCCCACAAGTTTAACATTACACAAATTTAAATTAAACCAATTTCAACAAGAAATTCCTCCGAGGTAGGAAAAACACCCCCGTTGGTCAAAGGGAAATAACCATTCTCACTGCCACCAACTGAGAAGGTTATTTCCCTTTGACCATTAAGATGTCCCTCTATAAGTCCTTGTAGAATCTTAATCCACCAATAACTCCCTAACCGTGTGTTTGACTGGTCCCAATTTTTGTAAGGACCGTCTCAGGAATGTATAGAACCTGTTCACCAAGTTTGGTGACGATCGGTCCGTTCATTCTTGAGATCTATATGCGAACACAAACACACAAACACACAAACAAACACATCGACCGAAACCTATACACACCCCTATACCGGGGGTGTAAAAATCATTCAGGAAATGTATCACAGTAAAACTATGTATCACAGTAAAACTATTATCACAGGCATGGCACCATGGTGTCTCTTCTCTTTTAAGCAGGTGAACATGTGTTATATAAGTGTGACCAGTAGCCAAAACACTTTCTTCTTTTCTACTTGAAGCCATCAAAACTACACAAGATACGCCCTGAGCATTAAGGTGTCAGCCACTCATCCCCTGGTCACACATGACAAACTCGGAATTCACCATATTTTGGGAAAGAAAAGGTGGAGAATTTTATGGGGCTTTGGGGAGGCAGAAATAGAGAAGAGACAAGAAAAAGATCCTAATTAGGTTCACGGCATCGAGAGTGATGCGACCTTCTCTCAGAAGTTAGTAGAGAAGGCTCCCCCATTGCTAAAGTGCAGCGCTTTTTGTCAAGATACCCCAAAAACATGACGCAAAAAGTCCCGTTTTTGACCGCTCTTGCGATCGAAACCAGCATCAGTAGGAATAGCATAGCACACGGAATACACAAGCTACCTAAACAAATCAACCTGTTCATGGTAGATACTTGATTTGAATTTCTTCTCGTATGTAAACGTTGCAAAGTTTTGCCTATTGCGATTTTTGATTCGGCCCTTCCGTTTTTGTCTGGTCGATTTTGAGGGTACCCTTATTTGAGCGGCGGTGACGTGATCCCTGTGAAAGATATCTTTAATCCAAAAAGTGATCTTGATAGTACCCAATATTGACGGACTGTGTGATGATATCTTCTGCTATGGTCCGTTGAGACAGTGATATCAAAATCGAGACAGGAGGTCGAGATTTTGATATCACTGTCGAAACAGACCAATAGCAGAAGATATTATCACACAGTCAGTCAATGTTAGATATATTGCTAATTCTCTGGACATTTTGTATTTACTGTAAAGAAATTACAAAAGTATTTGTCTCAGTTTTGGCTGTTCCATATCCCTCCCTCTGATTATTATTTCTTTTTGTTCACTCTTTTCTTGTACTTTTCAGTATTTAAAAATGTCTTTTCTTTCAAAAAGTCTTTAGTCACTTGCTCAACTAAATTCTGGGATCATTACATTTTCATATATATTTGTTTGTTTTTAAATTTAGGTGTTTTTGTTTTTGAAGTGGGGAAGCAATAAAGAGGTCGTCGATATCAAAACTGATATCGACGGAAATGTCGTCGATATCACTTTTACAATGAGCTCAGTTTTGCCCAATTGACCAATGGCAATCCACGTAACATATGAAATAGCAATATTTAAGGAAACGGCCTTAACTGGCATATAAAGTTTTAATGAAATGACACGATAATTAATGCTTTAATTTGGGTACAAAATATGTTGCCATAATTTGTTAACCAAGTTTATATTCCCACATGTATATTCCCAGGTCGTAACGGAATCCCAGGCGGGGTGCTAGAGAGGATGACCACCGCAGAAAAACTGTTCAGCTACCTGCGGCAGAAGCGGATGATCTCTCGGGACAACCTGTTGCTGCTGCAGGCCTTCCTGTGGCACGTGGAGCGGCCTGACCTGCACCAGATGGCAGCGGACTTTGCCCGCCGGGTGGGGGACACGCTCTACTTCTATGCTCCTCAACCACAGCCTGGTGAGATTGGGGGGGGGGGGTGGGGGGCGTAATGTAGGGGTGGTGATGGTGTGTGTGTGTGTGTGTGTGTGCGCGCGCATTGTAGATACTGAACAAGGAACACACCAAGAAGCGTAGCTCGGAAGCATTTCAGCTATTGTTGTATTGCGATGGGAAGTTTTCGGGAAAATCCGATTCAAAGCTTCCGTAATGGTTGATGCGTATGTCTGTCCGTGATAAGATTGTAATTTGTCAAGCGAGAGTGAAAAAGGTCAAGAACTAAGTTGATTGACGTCATTGGTAACCTTCAAACACAGGCACTCGATTCATTTTTGCACAGTCAATTTCGTTACTGACAATGATTGTTTTTCATCTCATCTTTCGGTCTGAATGCTTAATAGTAAGTCTTTTGTTGCTTTTCTGTATTTGTTGTGTGTGTGTAGGTTGTTTTATTGTATTTTGCTTCGTTGTAGCTTTTTCTTTTTTGGGGGGGTGGCTTTTTTACCACTTGACTCACTTCTTATTAAAATGAATAAATGAGCAACAAGGCTGCAATAAATTCATGCTGCTGTCATCCAGATGATGCTTCACATCCCATTATATGCATGCTTATTTGCTGTTTATTTACCTACGATTGAACATATGTATGAGCGATTTTTGAAAATATACCGCCCCTAGGCTCTGTGTATCCGACGCAATGAACCTCGGCTAGTAGTTCAGACGAGTCAGTTCTAAAAATAACTCCATCAGCGCTGCCCTGCGGACGTCATATACGACACGCACTTACGTCAACCGGGCTCTCATGAATATTTATGACCATTACTTCATCAGATCAACCAGAAAAGACGCACACACCCCGCGGGTTAGGGGGAAGAATTTACCCGATGCTCCCCAATAAGAGGCGACTAACGGATTCTGTTTTTCCTTTTACCCTTGTTAAGTGTTTCTTGTATAGAATATACAAGTCCCTGGAGCAATTTTTTGATTAGTGCTTTTGTGAACAAGAAACAATTAACAAGTGGCTCTATCCCATCTCCCCCCTTTCCCCGTCGCGATATAACCTTGAACGGTTGAAAACGACGTTAAACACCAAATAAAGAAAGAAAAGACGCACACGTACACACGCGGATACACACGCACACATAAGCGCTAGCACGCATGCACGTGCGCACACACACACACACAAGCACGCACGTACGCACACATGCGCACGCATGCACGTGCGCACACACACACACACACAGAGAAAAAATATATTAGACGATCTTTATTCATGCTAAGAAACTGGGGGGGGGGGGGGGGGGGGTATAGGGTTTGAAAAAGCCCACACGAATGCCAACAGAAGGGGAAGACGGGATGGTTTGATACTTACAAGTGCATTGTATGTGTGTGTTGGGGGGAGGGGGGAAGGTGTGGAGGAAAGGCAGAGAGCTCACAACGCGTTCAATAAAGAACAGGCGTAATATCTGATTGTTTTAATTTTTATTGGACAACGTTTGCGTTTGTATGACCCCCCCCCCCCCCCCCAAATTTTATTATTTTGTTTTTATAAAAAGATGTTTAATGTTGAATGTTTTCTCTTTTCTTTATCCACCTCAAAACAGAGGAGGGCTTTCAACACGTTCGATTCCACGTTGCCGGCGGTCTGGAGCGCTTCAAGAGGACAGAGCTGGAAGCCCTGAGGGCCCAGGTGTCGCGCCTGCTCTTCGTGCCTCCCGAGTTCGTCTTCCTGTCCGGAGTGGAGCCTGACCAGGCCGTGACCTTGACCTTCATGGTTCATCAAAACTGCCAGGCCCCGCTGCCCGACCTGCTCCAAGACCACGGTGACCGCTTCTCTTCCCTGGGAGTTGACAGGGTTTGGGCTCAGGGCAAGGAGGTGCTGCTGCCAGGTGGGTGTCTTTCGGATGAGACGAAAAACCGAGGTCCCTTCGTGTACACTACATTGGGGTGTGCACGTTAAGATCCCACGATTGACAAAAGGGTCTTTCCTGGCAAAAGTGTATAGGCATAGATAAAAATGTCCACCAAAATACCCGTGTGACTTGGAATAATAGGCCGTGAAAAGTAGGATATGCGCCGAAATGGCTGCGATCTGCTGATGTGAATGCGTGATGTATTGTGTAAAAAAATTCCATCTCACACGGCATCAATAAATCCCTGCGCCTTGAATATGTGCGCGATATAAATTGCATAAAATAAATTAAAAATAAATCCCTGGGCTTAGAACTGTGCCCACGGAATACGCGCGATATAAGCCTTATATTGATGTGTGGGTGTGGGTGGAGGTGCTGCTGCCAGGTGTGTGTGGGTGGAGGTGCTGCTGCCAGGTGTGTGGGTGGAGGTGCTGCTGCCAGGTGGGTGTGTGTGGGTGGAGGTGCTGCTGCCAGGTGGGTGTGTGTGGGTGGAGGTGCTGCTGCCAGGTGTGTGGGTGGAGGTGCTGCTGCCAGGTGGGTGTGTGTGGGTGGAGGTGCTGCTGCCAGGTGGGTGTGGGTAGGTGGAGGTGCTGCTGCCAGGTGGGTGTGGGTGGGTGGAGGTGCTGCTGCCAGGTGGGTGTGGGTGGGTGGAGGTGCTGCTGCCAGGTGGGTGTGTGTGGGTGGAGGTGCTGCTGCCAGGTGGGTGTGGGTGGAGGTGCTGCTGCCAGGTGGGTGAGGGTGGAGGTGCTGCTGCCAGGTGGGTGTGTGTGGGTGGAGGTGCTGCTGCCAGGTGTGTGGTTGTGGGTGGAGGTGCTGCTGCCAGGTGTGTGTGGGTGGGTGGAGGTGCTGCTGCCAGGTGTGTTGTGGGTGGAGGTGCTGCTGCCAGGTGGGTGTGGGTGGGTGGAGGTGCTGCTGCCAGGTGGGTGTGTGTGGGTGGAGGTGCTGCTGCCAGGTGGTTGTGGGTGGAGGTGCTGCTGCCAGGTGGATGGGTGGAGGTGCTGCTGCCAGGTGGGTGTGTGGGTGGAGGTGCTGCTGCCAGGTGTGTGGTTGTGGGTGGAGGTGCTGCTGCCAGGTGGGTGTGGGTGGAGGTGCTGCTGCCAGGTGGGTGTGGGTGGAGGTGCTGCTGCTAGGTGTGTGGTTGTGGGTGGAGGTGCTGCTGCCAGGTGGGTGTGGGTGGAGGTGCTGCTGCCAGGTGGTTGTGGGTGGAGGTGCTGCTGCCAGGTGGTTGTGGGTGGAGGTGCTGCTGCCAGGTGTGTGGGTGGAGGTTCTGCTGCCAGGTGGGTGTGTGTGTGGGTGGAGGGGTTGGTGTTGTTTGTGTGTGGGGGGGGGGCGGGGGGAGGGGATCTGTGTGCGTGTGTGTTTTATTGAAATATGCGTATGCTGTTCATTGACATCTATTCACTGACATGTTTCAGGATCACTGCCATTCGTGATGGAGTCCACGGTCGAGAAACAGCTGTGTGAGCTTCTGGAGAAGTAAGTTGTCTGACAGAGGGTGTGAGTGTAAAGACTGGATTCATCTCCAGGTGACTGACGGGTAATTTGCCCCGGTCTGGTGTCGGCTAAAACCTAGATAGCTTAAACTTGTGGTTGCCACATTCATTCAGTCATTATTCATTGAAGAGTATGCTGACTTTTCCTTACGCGTATCCTTTAAACTGGAACATCAAAGACTAGCGGGACACAGTCCGTCGATCGGAATCAAATATTTTAGGACAATGCTGTTACATGTATTGCATACACGTACTCACACAGCGTACCAAAACACATACACACTATACACACACTCTTTTTTCCATAAGAAAATGTGACCCTCCACCACGAAATGAGTCGCATGTCACCTCGCGCGGTTCTGCGCTAGGCTTAATATAAGTCCGGGGAGTGTCTGGTAACAGTGTGAGGGGTCACCTTAGTCACAGGCTTATAACTCATAAGTTTTCTAAAACGGGTTTTACCAAGTAGTGCTGGATAGAGCATAAAAACTCTTTATGAAAATGTAAAAATATGAAAATCATGCAAAGGTGACATGCGACTCATCCCGTGTTGGAGGGTCACAAATAAGAACAAGTCGCGTAAGGCGAAAATACAATATTTAGTCAAGTAGCTGTCGAACTCACAGAATGAAACTGAACGCAATGCAACGCAGCAAGACCGTATACTCGTAGCATCGTCAGTCCACCGCTCACGGCATAGGCAGTGAAATTGACAAGAAGAGCGGGGTAGTAGTTGCGCTGGGAAGGATAGCACGCTTTTCTGTACATCTCTTCGTTTTAACTTTCTGAGCGTGTTTTTAATCCAAACATATCATATATATCTATATGTTTTTGGAATCAGGAACCGACAAGGAATAAGATGAAAGTGTTTTTAAATTGATTTGGAAAATTTAATTTTGATAATAATTTTTATATATTTAATTTTCAGAGCTTGTTTTTAATCCGAATATAACATATTTATATGTTTTTGGAATCAGCAAATGATGGAGAATAAGATGAACGTAAATTTGGATCGTTTTAGAAAAAAATAATTTTTTTTACAATTTTCAGATTTTTAATGACCAAAGTCATTAATTAATTTTTAAGCCACCAAGCTGAAATGCAATACCGAAGTCCGGGCTTCGTCGAAGACTACTTGATCAAAATTTCAACCAATTTGGTTGAAAAATGAGAGCGTGACAGTGCCGCCTCAACTTTCACGAAAAGCCGGATATGACGTCATCAAAGACATTTATCAAAAAAATGAAAAAAACGTTCGGGGATATCATACCCAGGAACTCTCATGTCAAATTTCATAAAGATCGGTCCAGTAGTTTGGTCTGAATCGCTCTACACGCACGCACACACGCACGCACACACATACACCACGACCCTCGTTTCGATTCCCCCTCGATGTTAAAACATTTAGTCAAAACTTGACTAAATGTAAAAACGAATGTACTTGGAATATAAATTCATTAAACATAGTATAGACAAACGTTTAGAAACAACAATGTCAATAATGGAAAAGGTGTGTGTGTTTATATATCTGCTTACACGCTTGCTAATTGCATGAGTGTTTAGTACTAATTATGAAGCTTTTCTGTTTCTGTTCATTTGATTGTTAACATGCAAATTCCACGTCTGTCAGAAACCAGCGACTGTCAGAGCAAGTCGCATCACAGGAAACCACGATGATGCAACGACAGGATGAGATGCAAAGCATGTACGAGCAGACGGCTAACCTGCAGAGACGGGAATCCTACTTCCGCTCCTTGGTTGCGCATGCGTCTGACAATGCGAGGTCAACATCGCCTGCGCCCATAGCTGTGTCGTCTGAAGACGGGTCTACACATTTTATTGTGTGAACACACAGTGATTTTCGAGTTGCGGGGGATGTACTTTTGCGTCGACAAAACGCCGAAACGTCTTTCAATATGCCGAAAACGTTCCTGACATTACGGCAGATCTGCCTCACTTTTTTGTACGGTGTCGGAAAATGACAACAAAGAATACCTTAACATAAAAAAAAAAGTTTTTTTAAAATACCGAAATCGTTTTGCCCATTTCGGCAAAACTGCCGAAGAAAATAAATTCATAGTCAGAACTGCGCCACTCCCTTGGCAGAGTTTCGGCGTCGTCGCTTGTCCAACGAGCCAGTTGTTTCCTTGCATCGAGAATCGAATCGTGCCAGTGCAGAACATGTGTATCCATTTCAAGGCTGTGTAGATGCTAATGGACACAGTGACAGCTATCAGAAGTAATTCAGACCAGTAAAGGATTTAACCAAAACGAAAATAATGGTAGTTGAAATGTACAGCTCTTTGATTAGATCGAAGAGTTGAGCCGAACATGACTTAAAGGCACAGTAAGCCTCCCGTAAACCATCACAGATACCGTCAGGCTTTTACACACAGTACAAACACCCTTCCATTTGAACGCTCACCAAAACGGGAACATCCTAGGTGCCCTCCGTAAAGAGCGAGCAATTTTCAAAGAATTTATTTTTGTGTGGTTTATCTTACCCCTGAGCCATCGTGAACCCGTGTGATCAAGTTTCCCTTTTTCACAATGTAGTCGTCAGTTAGTAATTTGAATGCGACTCGCTGTGAGCTTATCTGCAATAGTACGTTATTAAGTACCTCTGGCTATGCACGAAACAAACGGCTGTGGTTCACAAGAACTCTAGCGATGGCTTTTGACTGTTCAGAGGGACTGGCGATAGGCATAAACCGTCGTCTGCTACGAGAACCACGACCTTGCGTGACCCTGCTTCCGGGCTTTTCTTTTTTCAAACTTTCAAAACTTCGAATGGTACTGATCTTGTCTTGATGAAAAAAGAATTCTTTTATGATTTAAGAATGTTTGTGTAACAAGCTGTCAATTTATTATTTAGATTTTAAAAGTTAGGTCTAGCGCCAAAACGCACCACGGTCCGATTGTCTCTGACACTCTCTCCGCAAAATTAATTCTTTGAAAATTGCTCGCTCTTTACGTAGGGCACCTAGGATGTTCCCGTTTGGTGAGCGTTCAAATGGAAGGGTGTTTGTACTGTGTGTAAAAGCCTGACAGTATCTGTGATGGTTTACGGGAGGCTTACTGTGCCTTTAAAAGCAGCCGCTTTTGACGACGAGTTTGACACGCGGAAGCTGACCTTTGCGTGTGTCAAAGTTCACGCACGTGCGCATTCAGTAGTAGTGCAGCAACACCACCAACAACAACACAACAACAAATAGCGAGATAATCCAGACGACTACGACTCGATTTTGCTTTGTTTCTCGTGTGTGTCTATAAGTTTGTTCGCACAGCATACCATTTTCAACAACTTGTGCTATGTTGCGCCTCTTATTCTTTTTTCGAAGGAACAGCAGGAATTTCGTCGTATTCTGTGTTCTCGTACACCTTTCGCTTTTCATCGGCGAATCCACCAGCACAGCCACCCACGTGTTGCTCTGGATTTCCTCCCTGGGAGCAAATGGGGGCGAGGTAACTGTCGTCTGTTGAGCAAGGGCGTCTGTGGTCGGAGTTGCCTCCCATGTCGAAACGGTGGCCGTAGCTTTCGTTGGAGAGACCGGTACCCGGGGGTAGACGGTCGGATGGTTGGTATTCCGGGTGGCACGAAGTAGGGGGTGCGGGGCATGGCCCACGCGATTCTGTAAGAAAAATGAAAGTAACATCACCCAAACTTTGTTGAAATTAGTTTTGAATGCAGGCTGGCTGTGATATGCTGACGAGAAAACAAAAACTCGTGCGCTAAAACTGCAGAAATGTTCACAGTAAAATCACTGACACCGGAAAAGTCGGGTTTGAAACCAGGCTCGCTGTCACACTTACGGCAAAGCTAAAGAAACTAGAAATAAAATCATCAGTTTAAACTGAAGACATAATGTCACAGAAAGAGACAAAGGGTTAGTCGGCGAATAGATTACCCCTGATCATGCCTCGACACTTGCCACACAATCGAAGATAAATAAAAATGTAAATTAAGTACAACACAATGATTATGACAAGAAGGCCAGAGAACTGAACATTATCAACCCAAGACTTAACGGCTAGAAGGCTAGACTAGTACCAAGTCGTCTTTAAAAGAATAGTATGACACAGGCCAGTAGACGGAATAAGACTGAAATCAACGCATGCATCGTTGCCAAAATCCTACCTCTGCCGTTCTGTTGAGAACCCAAGACTGTGGCCACGCCGTCTGAGCCAGTGTTGTCAAAATGCACGAGTGGTGACAGGGTGGAGTAGATATCTGGTTCCTCCTGTCTCCTGCACACACACACACACACACAAACACACATGCATACAGCACACACACACACACACACACACACATGCATACAACACACACACATACAACACACACACACACACACGCATACAACACACACACACACATGCATACAACACACACACACTCACATGCATACAACACACACACACATGCATACACACACACACATGCATACAACACACACACACACACACACACACACACATACACACACACACACACACACACACACACACACATATTTGATCAATCAAAACCAGAACAACATACAGGTAACCCTGTTCTGAAATGACAAGTGAGCGGGAGTTTGTCTGCGTGTACTTTTGTGTGCGGGAGAAAGATTATTATGAGATGTCTGTGATTCCACGAATATACATGTATTTGGTTTGTGAACCACTGTTGAAATGTACAAAAATGCGATGTATAGCTAATAAAGTTGATCTCCAAATGTCTAGCTTTTTTTTCTTTTTCTTTTTTTCTACACATTTTCTTCACATTTTGAATACATTATAACACACACATACAGATATCAGAAGGTCAGTTATAACTAAAAAAAAACCAATAAATTATATGTAATTACAATCTAAGATAACAATTAAAACAAAATACTTATACACTGACCAAAGAAAACATGACAGTCGTCTATGCTAACATACGCAAGCTGCACACCAAATATCAGGCTTTGTTTGCTTGCGTACGCGTGTGTTTGTGGGCGTGTGTGTGTTTTGGTATATCGTATACAGGCCTGTTTTCCCTGTAATATGTGTAAGAGCGTCAGTCTTAATGTGTGTCCTTGATTGTGTAGGTCTGTGTATTTTGTGCGAGTGTCGCTTTCAGTGTCGTGTTGCACATGTAGCTGTGTATTTTGTGCGAGTGTCGCTTTCAGTGTCGTGTTGCACATGTAGCTGTGTATTTTGTGCGAGTGTCGCTTTCAGTGTCGTGTTGCACATGTAGCTGTGTATTTTGTGCGAGTGTCGCTTTCAGTGTCGTGTTGCACATGTAGCTGTGTATTTTGTGCGAGTGTCGCTTTCAGTGTCGTGTTGCACATGTAGCTGTGTATTTTGTGCGAGTGTCGCTTTCAGTGTCGTGTTGCACATGTAGCTGTGTATTTTGTGCGAGTGTCGCTTTCAGTGTCGTGTTGCACATGTAGCTGTGTATTTTGTGCGAGTGTCGCTTTCAGTGTCGTGTTGCACATGTAGCTGTGTATTTTGTGCGAGTGTCGCTTTCAGTGTCGTGTTGCACATGTAGCTGTGTATTTTGTGCGAGTGTCGCTTTCAGTGTCGTGTTGCACATGTATCTGCATGCACATACTTATTTTGCAGTACTCTAAGTCTTACTTTCGTCGTCGCAATAGCAGGCACACCAACAAGGCGATAGCGGCAACGGCTATAACCGCAACAACGACAGCGACCACCAAATCTGCAAAACATTGACACTATTGAAGGGCAGCAAACTGTGTTCTATGTGACACTACATTTCCACAGCTGACTTGAATTGAACAAAACTGAATTGCATGCAAGTCTATTCACAAGTCTCGTGTGAACATAAAAGCAAATCTATTGTACATCAAATACTGGTTTGTGCAAAATGTCTCTAAAAATGCTTTTTCGACTTGCAATTATCATGTAAAAGGCACAGTAAGCCTCCCGTAAACCATCACAGATACGGTCAGGCTTTTACACACAGTACAAACATCCTTTCATTTAAACACTCATCGCTTGAGAACATCCTAGGTGCCCTCCGTAAAGAGCGAACAATTTTCAAAGAATTTATTTTTGCGTGGTTTATCTTGCCCCTGAGCCATCGTGAACCCGTGTGATCCAGTTTTCCTTTTCCACAATGTAGTCGTCAGTTAGTAATTTGAATGCGACTCGATGTGAGCTTATCTGCAATAGCACGTTTTTATGCACGAAACAAACGGCTGTGGTTCACAAGAACTCTAGCGATGGCTTTTGACTGTTGAGAGGAACTGGCGATATGCATAAACAGTCGTCTGCTACGACCCTTGCGTGACCCTGCTTCCGGGCTTTTCTTTTTTTAAACTTTCACAACTTCGAATTGTACTGATCTTGTCTTGATGAAAAAAGAATTATTTTATGATTAAAGAATGTTTGTGTAACAAGCTGTCAATTTATTATTTAGATTTTAAAAGTTAAGTCTAGCGCAAAAACGCACCACGGTCTAAAAACATTCTTCGGTCCACGGCTATCGCCAGTTTAGAATGAGACCCGAAGGGAAGTAACTCATTTTTGACCTGAGTTCAGGATGGGTCCAAAAAGTGTCCAAGACAATCTGCAAAATTAATTCTTTAAAAATTGCTCGCTCTTTACGTAGGGCACCTAGGATGTTCCCGTTTGGTGAGCGTTCAAATGGAAGGGTGTTTGTACTGTGTGTAAAAGCCTGACAGTATCTGTGATGGTTTACGGGAGGCTTACTGTGCCTTTAACATTCAAAAACACGTTTTGCCCTACGTGCTTACTGTTCAGTCTATGCAAACTGAAAATAGATCATATCAGTTTGGTATTGTATGTCCCCGATTGACAAAAAAAATGCATACGTTCGTTTCAACTGGTACAACCGAAACAGCAAGACACATCGAAAGACGTTGTCATCAGTCAGGAACATGAAGCTTGCTTGCTTGTTTAAAAAAAAAATGTATGTGGTTTTTTTCTTCGCATGGGTGTGTTTGTGCGTTTAAAGCAGTTAGACTTCAGCAATGAACTTAGTATCTTTTACATGCTAATACGCGCACCGATCAGAATCAAAACAAACTTACTCTGTGAAACAAATCCCTCGCCGAACACGGGTTCAAACCCACGTCGACAGCAGCGAACTAGTTGAATCTGACTGTAAAAATGTTAGAAATAAACAGTAGCATGGCGTTTTGAAATACCTCGTAAAGTGAACTGTCCAATCAGGTGATTGGAGGGCTCATCGCGTGCAGTAACATCCGGTATGGGTATTGCTGTAGTCGAGGAGCTGGTCGGTAAATTCGTGTGACGACATTTGACTTCAAACGGGTTCTCTGTAAACGAGGAGAAATGATTTGAATTCCACCATTAACTCATACAACAAACACATCACACTGCACCAGACATACGTACATTACGCTTACCCAGTGTGTGTGTGTGTGTGTGTGTGTGTTTTGCTGGCTAGCTTACACTTAATGAATGTTGTTGTCTATATATAGCCCGCTAGCTCAGTGTAAAGAGCAGTGGTCTGGTGATCTTTGAGTCACAGGTTCCAATCAGGGCCTGGACGGACACGGGTTGAAGTTATCGGCTGAGAGTGATTACGCCTCACACACACACACACATACACACACACACACATACACACACACACGCACGCACGCACGCACATACACACACACACACGCACGCACACACACATACACACACACGCACGCACACACACACACATACACACACACACACATACACACACACACACACACACACACACACCTATACCTTTCAAGTAACAGGACGAATTACTGAGTGAAAATAGTTCACTGTGCTAAAAGTTAGAAGTTTTAACAGCAGCACAAGCATAGCTTGGTATGTGGTCTCAAGTATTTCTGATGTATTACATATGATACCAACCTATATTTCCTGAATAAAATATGTTTAATCCAAATTATAAGAAGGGTCATACTCACGGTCATCTTCCAGCATGATCCAGAAGGGATGCTCATAGCCCAGCACAGAATCCCCCATAGTGAACTGAACGGAGAAGTGGGACGCGTTCAACATCAACCATTGAGGGAACAGCGACACTTCAACGCTCTTCCTGACGTCATCAACAACGATGGTGATGTCATTTCCGACGGAGTGGTTTTGAGAGTGGAATGGGGGCGGCTTGAGCGTCGTGATTTTGAAAGAAGGACGTCCGATTTCGGATGACACGTCACATTCTGTGACTGAGGGGGTGGGTGGAGGGGAGGTTTGGTTAAAAGCGAAGGCGAACTCCTGGTCTTTCCAGCCAAATGTGTTGTTGAAAGGATCACGTAGAATGGTGCCTTGGGAAATTAATGTATGGTGGTTGAAAGAAAGGAGCAGAAACATAATTTGATAGTGTGAGTAGCGTACGGTTTATACACACAATCTCTCTCAGATGATACATCACAAATAGACATGTCACACTCTTACGTCACGCACACAAATACACGTTCAAAAGTTACAACACATAGCCCCCCCCCCCCTTCTTATACCTTTCTCCTCTCTCTCTCTCTCTCTCTCTCTCTCTCTCTCTCTCTCTCTCTCTCTCTCTCTCGTATACACGAACACACTGGATCGTTACTACACGTTCACAACACACACTCTCATACGCACACACAAACACACACACACACACACACACTCTCATACGCACACACACACACACACTCTCATACGCACACACAAACACACACACTAACACATACTCACACACACACACACACACTCACACACACACACACACACACTCACACACACACACACACCACACACACACACACACACACACACACACACACACACACACACACACACGTAAAGGGAGAGGCATACTAACGCTCAATGCATGAGAATCCCACGAGCAGTGACTTCCTCAGTCCAGACTTAGTCAAGAGGCACATAGTGGGAGTCGCCACAGAATCACAGGTATCGTACACAGCGCTAACGTCATTCTCTGAAGCCTTCTGCACGCACCTGTTATAACAAATTACAACAGCTCAAAAGATTAGTGTATGAATTTAGTTAGAAATATGAAAGAAAACAAGCACAGATCTTTTGATGCGCAGGTCTTTAGGGTGAACATACAATCCTCACAACAGACACACGCTAATGCGTGAATCAAAACATGTCGATTTAAGTTTTCCGAAACAGCGATCTATACCCAATGTTAAATCAAACACACACACACACACACACACACACACACACACACACACACACACACACACACACACACACGTAATTATCTGAAGTGCACGCACGTTCCACGACGGAAATAACAGCTGTGAGCACTCGCTTCCGGTCCCATCCTGCACTTGGAGTCACAGACTTCCGCCAATGGGTCCTCGTAGAAAGCTGTCTCGATCACCACTAGCCCTTTATTGGGACAGCTTATGACGTCATTGCTCCACTGAATGGACGAAGGTATCCCAACTAGTCCTGAAACAAAATCACATCGGAAGTTTTGCATTGTTCTAGTCTAATAATTCCCCATCTTTATAAAAAAATTGTGATGATTAAAATGAGATTATACGTCCTCAGTGCAAGTTGTGTTTTTACATTTAGTCAAGTTTTGACTAAATGTTTTAACATAGAGGGGGAATCGAGACGAGGGTCGTGGTGTATGTGTTTGTCTGTGTGTCTGTGTGTGTGTGTGTGTGTGTGTGTGTGTGTGTGTGTGTGTGTGTGTGCGTGCGTGTGTGTGTGTGAGTCTGTCTGTCTGTCTGTCTGTCTGTCTGTGCGTGTGTGTGTCGAGCGATTCAGAGTAAACTACTGGACCGATCTTTATGAAATTTTACATGAGAGTTCCTGGGTATGATATCCCAAGATATTTTTCATTTTTTGGATAAATGTCTTTGATGACGTCATATCCGGCTTTTGTAAAAGTTGAGGCGGCACTGTCACACCCTCATTTTTCAATCAAATTGATTGAAATTTTGGCCAAGCAATTTTCGACGAAGGCCGGACTTTGGTATTGCATTTCAGCTTGGAGGCTTAAAAATTAATTAACGACTTTGGTCATTAAAAATCTGAAAATTGTAATTAGAATAAAAAAATTTATACAATGATCCAAATTTACGTTCATCTGATTCTTCATCATTTTCTGATTCCAAAAACATATAAATATAATATATTTGGATTAAAAACAAGCTGTGAAAATTAAAAATATAAAAATTATGATTAAAATAAAATTTCCGAAATCGATTTAAAAACAATTTCATCTTATTCCTTGTCGGTTCCTGATTCCAAAAACATATAGATATGATATGTTTGGATTAAAAACACACTCAGAAAGTTAAAACGAAGAGAGGTACAGAAAAGCGTGCTATGCAGCACAGCGCAACCACTACCGCGCTAAACAGGCTCGTTAATTTCACTGCCTTTTGCACGAGCGGCGGACTACGGTCATTGTGAAAAAATGCAGTGCGTTCAGTTTCATTCTGTGAGTTCCACAGCTTGACTAAATGTAGTAATTTCGCCTTACGCGACTTGTTTTTTATTGTTGCTTCTTATTCCAGGGGGCCATGCGAGACAGTGGATCTGTTTGGTCTCGTCCTCCTCTTTAAAAGCCATCCATATGGCGTATCACATCAAAAAGAAGGTTCCTTAAAAACCAGATTCTTTGCAGTCGGTGCATAAAGTATTGTTAAAAAAATCTTGATCTGTTTCAAAAATTCACATTTCTTGTTCGAGGGTACGTCCCGTAATACGGGGTCCAGTTAGAGACATTTTTGGCTGTACGCTTCGTAAAGGACATGATCACAAAATGGCTCCATTTATGTATCACCATTGGATGTTGACTTGATCCCACAATTCCAGTTCCAGTACACTAATCGAGAGTCAGTAAAAAAAAAAAAAGTCTAGTTGGGTTTGTTTAAGTTTTTTTTTTTAAGTTGATTCGTATTTGGCAATCTATTTCTGCCTCTGTCTCGCGGTCGTTCTGTCTCTGTCTCTGCCTGTCTCTGCCTGTCTCTGTCTTTCTCTCTCTCTCTCTCTCTCTCTCTCTCTCTCTCTCTCTCTCTCTCTCTCTCTCTCTCTCTCTCTCTCTCTCCCTTACTCTCTCTCTTTTTCTCTCTCTCTCTCCCTCTCTCTTACTCTCTCTCTCTCTCTCTTTCTTTCTCTCTCTCTCTCTCTCTTTCTGTATATCTCTCTTTTCCTCTCTCTACTCTCATTCTATTTTTCTCTTTCAACTCCCTCTCGCCTCCCCACCCCCTTCTCTCTCTCTCCCTCTCTCTTTCTCTCTCCCTCTCTCTTTCTCTCTCTCTCTCTTTCTCTCTCTCTCTCTCTCTCTCTCTCTCTCTCTCTCTCTCTCTCTCTCTCTCTCTCTCTCTCTCTCTCTCTCTGATTCCTTTTCTATAGCATTTTAAAGTCAGCCTTATCTATGTCTTCATACTTAAATGACCTGAAGCATGTCAAAGCAAGAAACTGTCTGATTAGGTTAAGACTTGGTGTCAAGCCATTCAAAGTGCATCGATTACGACACATTCGGTCGCCAACAGCTGTAGATTACTTGTGTCCATTCTGCCAAACACTGTACAAAAGGAAGACGTGGAACTTGCGAAGAAAATGCGAAAAAGTGTTTGTGGGTTATCGTCCCTAGTCACATGCTGGCGGCGAAAACAAAATGGCGGATCGCGTAGGTACCGATCGCGTGCGAGGTGGTGGTAAATTTTGCTCGGCTTTTTGTTGCAAGAACGCCCGTTACAAACAGAGCTGCTTCGGGAAAACTTTCCACAAGTTCCCTAAAGAAGAAAAAAGGTGGGTTGTGCAGTGATTATTTCATCAGGTTTACCTTCTTCAGAATGAGTCAATGAGAATGCAATGGCTCGAGTCAACTCACTCAGTAGACTACAGCGTCAGCGAGTACTTACGACTGTGAGTGTGAGTCAGCAGTCAGTACAAAACAACAGTTTACACTTGATGACAAACTACCCGTGGGCATATTTGCCGAAACCTTTATCAAACCTTGCTTGCGGGAAAACTACAGTACAAAGGTACATCACTCATCCGTTTTGCGTTCAGGCAGAGCGTTAGATTTCGACTGAAGATCTGATTTAGCTTTTTTTGTCTTTCCTTTTTGCTTAGTTTAACAATAACATTGTTGTTTTTATTGTCAAACTAGGTGCAGAATATGGATGCAATTCACAAGGCGAGAGGACTTTGAAAAGCTGCAGCCAGCTGATGTTCAAGGTCTCAAGCTTTGTACTGATCACTTTGAGGCCAACCAGTAAAACAATCCTGCAGAGAGGTGATCACTTGTGTGGAATGCTGTCCCGACATTGTTTGCAGTGCCCAATCCACCACCGAAGGTTATTTATTTATTGGTTTTAGGTTTTTGCAAACCAAAGAAGCACACTATTAAATGCAGGTTGAGTAATGACAAGTTTGAGGCTGATGTAAGAATTGAAAAAAACAGCATTGTTCCCATCAAATAATGCCTGTTTGCATTTAGCGCAAAAAATAAGGCCAACAAAAAAAAGTTACTTATTTTGGATCGACCTCTTGATTTATATGATGATATGATGAACTTATTTTGCCAAAAAACAGCCCCAAATGGCAAAAAAAAGTATAGGGTCGGCGTCAACAACAAAAAAGTTGTATGTTTCTGGTCACCTGACCCTACCTATGTGTTCCTGACGACCCTAGACTTTTTTTTTTGCATTTTCAAAAATAAAAGGGGTATTCGAAAATCAATTGTTTTCCTGTTTTTCAACAAAATAAGTTAAAAAGATGGTTTAAAAAAAAAAAGTTAAAAAAAAAATCTCCACCTTTAGTCATGTTAGGCCACAAAAAAAGTCTGTTTAAGGTAACATAGGCCCCCAAAAAATAGCGTCGGTAGGTCGGCTTTTTATTTTTGTATTTTAGCCATCTGAATATTTTAATTTTATTTTTTAATGCCCAAAATAAGTCTAGGGCCGGTGGGAAAAAAATAGGGTTGGTCCGGATACCGTAAACAGATTATTTTTTGTTTTGCCTTACCAGAAACATACACTTTTTTGTGTGGCCTAAGACCAATGCCATGAAATTGGGAGAATTGTTTCATTGTGACTGAGTGTTGGTTTTAAGCTGTGGTTTAAAGTTGAGTTTGTCAGTTAAAGAGCTGTGCATTTGCAGGTTGCTAGTGGGAGGAAGCCACCATCGCAAAGGGTAGCTACAAATGAAGCCAGCACCGACCTGTCGCCTGATGCACAAATTGTTCAACCAGGTAAGAGATTTTTAACCATGAAGAACACCCTGACATCAAAAAATGTTTAAACCCATCCATTACATAGTTGATAATTGCTGTATAGGGTGACGGGCGCTGTGGCGGGGTGGTAAGACGTCGGTCTATTAACTCGGAAGGTCGAGGGTTCTAATCCCGGTCGCGGCCGCCTGATGGGTTAAGTGTGAGATGTTTCCGATCTCCCAGGTCAACTTATGTGCAGACCTGCTAGTGACTTATCCCCCTTCATGTGTACATGCAAGCACAAGACCAAGTACGCACGAAAAAGATCCTGTAATCCATGTCAGAGTTCGGTGGGTTTTAGAAACACGAAAATACCCCGCATGCTTCCTCCGAAAGCGGCGTATGGCTGCCTAAATGGCGGGGTAAAAACGGTCATACACGTAAAATTCCACTTGTGCAAAAAAAATGAGTGCACGTGGGAGTTTCAGCCCCCGAAAGCAGAAGAAGAAGAAGAAGAAGAAGAAGCTGTATAGGGCGGATGCATGGATGGATGAAATTGTACCTGTAGTTCCCACACGTAAAGATGGGAAACATATCCTGTCAGAGGCATGGTGTAACGAGAAACAATTAAGTGGCTCTATTCCCATCTCCCCCCCCTTTCCCCGTCGCGACAAAAGCTTCGTGGTTGAAAACGACATTAAACACCAAATAAAGAAAGAAAGAAAGAGGCATGGTGTGTGAGGAGTTTACCTGGTACTGTTGTCCTAATCAATCAATCAATCAATCAATATGAAGCTTATATAGCGCGTATTCCATGGGCACAGTTCTAATGGCCTCACCCATTCAGTACCAAACAAGGTCAATTCCATCATTGTTCCACATCGTATCCATAGTTGCTAATACACTTCTTTTCTGGCCTGCCTTCCTACGCTATTGTTTATTTTCATTTTGTGATTTAATTACACGTGTTTTAATTTCTTCCAGGTTATAACTTGTTATGGTTATGTTATTTAATGTGTGTTTTGTGTGTGTGTTTTCTTTTTTAGATGACATTCAGGCGATCCTGGAGGACATAGGATGTAAAGCATCAAAGTCGTCATCCTCCCCATCCCCTCGTGAAGCGGAACTTCGGCAGAAGGTCAACAAACTGAGGAGCAAGGTTTTCCGATTAGAAAAGAAAACGATGGAACCCCGTGTAAAACGAGCGAGTAAATTAGCCAAGCCTCCCAAGAAAGACTTTGTAATAGAACAGTTGTCTCATATATATTATCAGGCGAGGCGAGCTAATTTGCCATTTATGCCTGTTAAATATTTACCGGTTATCTGCTGCTGTGTCCAATCCTGGCAGAGACGGGAACGCATGTTACCAAGGAGCCGAAGGAGAGTCAATGAGATGAGAGAATGTGATTAACAATTGCCAACTCTCTCCGTACAAAGAGGGTCCAAAATTGTATCAAAATATAGATGGTAGGGAATTCAAAATAAAAAAAGACAATAGACAAAACATGTACTTCGGCTCATAGAGCCTTCTTTAATTTTTGACTCATGAAGTCCATGCTCCGAGAGTCCTTTTTTAATTTTGAATTGCCTACCATCTATATTTTTATACATTTTCAAAAAGATTCAACAGTCACCTTCCGTTATTCTTGAACTTGGCTATCCCAGCCTTACCTCAACATTCGATATTCCTGTGATATTTTTGACGTAAAATCAATTTTTACTGTAAAACTCTTCGGCAAGAGGATTGGTCCAAGCAAATAAATAATAAGCTTGTTAAGATTTTTCCTGATATTTCCGATCAATTGCCTATGGTTTTATTTAGCAAAAAGATTCAAACATCATACCTATGACTCATGGCTATTTTTAAGGGGGCTGTAGCATCCCTGGTGTGTTGTTTGTGATGTACCTTTTAGTCTGTTTACAGTAACATAGGCACACAAAAAGAGGGTCGGTAGGTCGGCTTTTCTTAATTTCAAAAAAAAGTCAAGGGTTGGCGGGGGAAAAATAGGGTTGGTCGGGATACCGTAAACAGACTATTTTGCTTTGTTTTGCCTAAGCAATGACTAACAAACTTTATTTAGGGTCTGACATTGTATATACTATACAATTTTTGGGGTATTAACTGAATACATGTATACAGTTTTTGATTCCTTCAAGTTCTATACTTTTTCACAAATTAGCCGCCCCCCCCCCCCCCCTTTTTTTTTGTTGTAGTCTGCCCTGGGGGCGGGAGGTCTCCTAATTTCGGTTTCTAGGGTCACCTTATGCTTCCCCATGAGCTGAGAACTTAATTTAAAATGGGCCTCGATTTTTTTATTTGTATTTTGTAATTGTGCCTTTGTCCAGTCACATGATTTCACTTTGTACTTAAAAACTTGGCACTGTCATCATTTATTGCTATTTATTGTTCAGTTGTTCAGTATTTATTGCTATTGGGCATCAGTTGTTCAGTTGCCCTCTTTCGAATGAGCCATGCATGCATTATGGATGTGTTTAGCGAATTGGGAAACCTAAAGCAATGTAAAAGAAGAAACAATGTGAAGCAAACATATAGCACCAAATAAAATAACCGAATCAGAATGGAAACTTCTTCAGTGTATGTGTGTGTGTGTGTGTGTGTGTGTGTGTGTGTGTGTGTGTGTGTGTGTGTGTGTGTGTGTGTTTACTGTTTTAAATACCGAAAATGTGAAAATAAAGCAAGTCACAGCATGAGAAAGATCGACTGTACTAGTCATGACAAAGCAGGAGACAGCCTGGTCAGCATGTAGAAAAGGGGAATAACTCGTATTAAGCCATTCTCATTTCCAAGCATGCCCAATGAGGAAGTTATCCTTCTTCCCATTGTAGTTTCTTTGATTCTGCGCAAATGAGACCGAAGATGAAATTCATTTTGTTTTGAAATGTCCAAAATATGCTGGTATTCGTGAGTACTACATACCTGCAAAATATTACAACCGTCCATCAAGCTTTAAACTGGCGCTACTTCTAGCGACACCAAACAGATCAATATTACTTAGACTTGCAACCTTCATCATGAACGCGTTTAAAATACGCAGTGAGTGGGGACAGTGAATATGAGATATTGCATGATCTTGTTTTATGTGTATGCTATTTTTGTTGTTTTTGTCGATTGCTTAAAAAATAGTAATAATGTTTTGTTTTTTGGAAACGTTAATGTGATGCTATGTATCAGAGATGCAACGATTATGCATATAACTGTTTGCAGATCTGCGTGTGGAAGGGCATGTGAAGGGATAGATGGAGGGATGAATAGATGGATGACGGATGAATGGTTGGACAGACAGACGGATGATTAGATGGATGGATGACAGAGGGACATGAGATGGATGGATGGATCGTTGGATGGATGGATGGATGGATGGAAGGATGACAGAGAGACATGAGTGAAGTGTGACAGAGACTGGATTTTGTGTTGATGCATTACTGTCCTTTTTCAAACGTTTTGCTGTTGTAAATGCCTGTTTTCACTGTCGTCATGTCGACTGTCATTACGATGATGATGATTATTATTATGATTAATATTATTATGATTATTATTCATGAAGCATGTAATTTTGAAACTTTGTACACCCCGAATAGAAATGGGCCCAAGGCCTAATCAATAAACCATCCAGATTCCAGACTCCAGACTCTCTCTCTCTCTCTCTCTCTCTCTCTCTCTCTCTCTCTCTCTCTCTCTCTCTCTTGAGTTCAATGTTCTATTATTCATTATATATTCGTATAGGTAACGTTGTAATTTGTTATACTGTATTCCTTTTATTGTCTCTATCTTTATGTCTTAGTTTAGCAGGGACAGATTGTAAGCCTGGGCGTCAGCCTAAAATCTCCATTCTTGAGTAATACAGTTCGTTCGTTCGTTCGTTCGTTCGCTCTCTCTCTCTCTCACCCTCTCTTGAGCTGAGAATACAAATCACTAGTCTTACCTTGTGAGGCTGAAATCACGCAACACAAAACCCACAAACTGGAAAGAGAATGTCGCTTTTGCAGAGCAACAGACATATTGGATACCAACAAGCAAAACAAGAAGAAATATCCAACAGGAGCACACATTCCAGAACCTCTCACAGCAATCGTGATGTTCATTTACTTCTGGGATTGCAACATACCATGTGTTTAGTGGCTGACTTGTTAAAGCGAGGGACTCTCTCACCAAATCTGTTTCGTCATTCTCACTTTTCATGTCATATAATGTATAATGTGTATATTGTAACCTTTTCTGTAAGTATTAGCACGCTTTAACCTGTCACATAATCACGTTAGGGGTGTGTTACTTCTAAAAGAATGATACATTTTTCACACACAAACAACACTAGTCTTGTTGGCCGTGGCTTTTTTTTTTCTTCATTTTTTTTGCTCCGAACTTCATTACAATATTTGCCGACGCTCATTTGACTTTTTATTTACGCGATACGAATTTCCCTTATCTTATTTAAGATGTTTTTCTTTTTCCGTTCTTGGTTGTTACTGCGTAAGACCTAAATGTAAACTGAGACCAACATGACATAAACTGAGAAAGGAAACACATGTGAATTTGTCCTGAATATCCCATGCTGAAGGTGCAAAAATAAACAACCAACCAACCAACCATGAGAGTTCATTTTGTATGACTCAATGTCGTAACTGAAACCTGGGTCAATCGGCAAAATGAATTCAACAAAATGACCAACCTTTGATAAAAGTGAACACTTATTAATCGCCCCTTCTCACCAAAGCTCACAGCGATGTACAATAGCAACAGCGTGCACACACACACACACACACACACACACACACACACACACACACACACACACACACACACACACACACACACACACACACAAACACACACACACACACACACAGGAAGTAGCTTGGCTGCTAATGTTTGCTATGTGTGCACGTGGAAGAATGCCCTTACTCAACCTAAAGGCTTGAAGATCTGGCTGTTGTGTGCGCACTCGTTTACTCTGGAAGGAAGACATCTTTTAAGTTTTGTAGAATATAAGAACAATTGCGAAGAAAAGCACAAATGCGTGGACAGAAATTTAACTATCGAAAAAAGTAATCGATACTTTGATAAGGAAAACTTATTGATAATAACAAACAAAAACAAATGACGCTCTATCAAATGAAATCAAATCAAATCAGATCAAATTAACTTTATTATCTGACATGGAGAAATTGCAGTGGTGGTGCATGTCACATAAAGACAAACGTTAATAATATATTTAAATATTCATCGAAGAGAAGCAGACAATCAACATGAAACGAAATACAATTGTTTTGTAAAACTTTAAAAAAATTTTTATTTACGAGGATTTATATCGCGCACGTATCTCACCACACAAGGCGACTCAAGGCGCATGTTACCTATTAATGCCGTGTGAGATGGAATTTTTTACACAATATATCACGCATTCACATCGGCCAGTAGATCAACAGCCTATAGGCGCTGCATCCACTTTTCACGGCCTATTATTCCAGGTCACACGGGTATTTTGGTGGACATTTTTATCTACGCCTATACAATTTTGCCAGGAAAGACCCTTTTGTCAATCGTGGGATCTTTAACGTGCATACCCCAATGTAGTGTACACGAAGGGACCTCGGTTTATCGTCTCATCCGAAAGACTAGCACTGACTTGAACCCACCACCTTGGTTAGGAAAGGGGGGAGAAAATTGCTGACGCCCTGACCCAGGGTCGAACTCGCAACCTCTCGCTTCCGAGCGCAAGTGCGTTACCACTCGGCCACCCAGTCTCTATCTTTAGGGATAACGTGACATTATGTCTGGTTTGCATACAACACTGTTTGCTTTAAGCTGATCGTGATAAGTATCTACTTCCCTTTGCACTTTGCACTGATAAGTCATTGTGCTGTGTATTTCAGAAGAATACTTTTCGAAGTGAAAGCATATTACGTAAACATTGCAACCACCACATAATGTACTTTTGTTTTTGTAATATAACTGTACACGTATACACAACTTGATTCAGACTGTCTTAATTATTGTGTGATTGTTTTGGTTTTTGTCACACATCTAGGAGTAAACATACGTGTCGGACGAATCATGTAAAAGGCTCAAACGACGGTGCTAACAACAACAACAACAACAACAACAACAACAACAACAACAACAACAACAACAGCATCATCAACAACAACAACAACAACAACAACAACAACAACAGCATCATCAACAACAACAGCAACAACAACAACAGCAACTGTTTCTTTGGTCTAAGTGGTGGTATGGGTAGTGGTGGTGGCATGTGCATGTGCGCGTGTGTGTGTGTGTGTGTGTGTGTGTGTGTGTGTGTGTGTGTGTGTGTGTGTGTGCGTGTGTGTGTGTTGTGTGTGTGTGTGGTAGATATCTATATATATATATATATACGACTTGGGTGTGTGTGTGTGTGTGTGTGTGTGTGTCTGTGTGTGTGTGTGTGTGTGTGTGTGTGTGTGTGTGTGTATTCGCGATGCACGGCCAAAGTTCTCGATGGATCTGCTTCAAATTTGGTGGGCATATTCAGGTAGACCCCGGACACAACCTGGTCGATGATAATTTTCAACACGTGCTCTCAGCTCTAGATATTCTAGAAGAATACCCGGCTTCGCCGGGTGAATCGCGAGACAGAGACAGACAGCGTGGCGGTTCGCCGTCTTAGAGCACGTGTTGAACATTTTCATCCACCAGTTTGTGTCCACTGAAAGGAAGGCAAGAACATACAGAGAGACAAAAGCCGCCAGACCCCATCACAAACAGAACTCTACAATCCACAGGTGTTGCCTGGCGAGCTAGCTATAAATAGTTCACAACTTCTAAGGCGAACAACTCTGCAGAGTCTGTTGTGAAGGGCGACGGTAGTCTCCTTGTCACACTCGACCCCCTTTGAATGAACTTTGTCCCCAAAGTTCCGAACCATGGACCCCCCAAGCTTAGGTCCCTCCCAGGTTGGTGGAATGGGAACAGCACGAAAATGATTCAGTGGCCATAATGCCATTCCTGAACATATCATGTCGAGTCCCATCCCTGTCGACGACGTCAAATGTAACCGAGTGCCGAAACACCACAATCACCTTTGAAGGCGAAGTCCTCTCAAACGGGATTGAGAATTTTAGAGCTTATTTCTAAGCCCTATATTAACTGTTATGGCTTCTCAAAGGCCAGAACATACAGAGAGACAAAAGCCGCCAGACCCCATCACAAACAGAACTCTACAATCCACAGGTGTTGCCTCCACACACACACACACACACACACACACACACACACACACACACACACACACACACACACACACACACAGAGAACACAACTGAAGTTCAATATCAGCACACCCTTACGCAACATACCCACTACTTCAGACACACAGGCTACATCTGCCCCTCGGACGTACGCAACACACAATTCACCCAGCCATACAGCTCCACATGCGCTTACTCATTCATGCAGCACTCTAGCACCCGGCCATGTACAACTCACACACTGGAACCCTCATACGGCTACATATTGCATTATAACACCCGCACAAACATTACAACCTCAAACATCGTACTAGATCTACAACTAACAAGCATGCATCCACTATCATGCACCGAATACATCATCATACATTACATCATAACATATTGCATTATAACACACGCACAAACATTACAACATCAAACATCGTACTATATCTACAACTAACAAACAATCATACACTATCAAACACCAAGTACATCATCGTACATTAAATTACATCGTACCCCCTCACCCCACCCCACCCCACCATACATTCACAATCGACACAGAATACATCATCATACATATATACATTACATCATAACCCCCATACATTATCACAAATTACATTACATCATACCCCACCCCCCCACCCCTATACGTACCAAAGTTCACAGCACTCATTGTCCTTCCGCAGTCACAGTTCGCATCACCCATAGTCATCACAGCACAGTTCACATTACCCATAGTCCTCACAGGGTACATGTTGCCCACGGGTACATGCAAGGAAAGCCGCGTTCTGGACAGTGCAGTGACCTTCTAAAAATAGTAACGGGAATATGGATTGACGCCACACGAAGGAAGGGAGATAAACGCAAAACACTGGAGAAGATAAGGAAGAGTTACTGGGAATGGATGTAGTGGATCTACAGAAAAACCAAAATCGGTTCAGCGCTGCGCGCTGAGAGCACGTGTTGAAAATTCTCATCGACCAGGTTGTGTCCGGGGTCTACCTGAATATGCCCACCAAATTTGAAGCAGATCCATCGAGAACTTTGGCCGTGCATCGCGAACACACACACAGACACACAGACAGACACACACACAGACAGACACACACACAGACAGACACACACAAGTCGTATATATAGATAGATATAGATATATATAGAAGATATTAGATATATGTGTGTGTGTGAGGGGGTAAACTGCCACCTATCAAGACATACCAGGTGAACTGCTTTTAAAGTTACAAACAACAACAGATGGGGGGGGGCTTAATCACACTGATTTGCCAAACGAAGGCAAGTGAATTGAGTTGGGTGGGATGGTGATACACAAACAAAGCAGAGCCGGTATGCAGAAGTTGCACTTGGGGATTTTAGTCTTAGATAAACTGCAGGGAGGGTACAGTTTATTCCGGACTTAAGTCTCTGACCGCGACTCCTGCATACTGGCACTGGAGGATAAAATGGAAAACTATATATCGGTTGAAGAAACCTTCACTAAATATTACTCATTCCTCAAACCATTACAAATCCATGACACCAAGAGCAAACTGGCTTGTTAACTTTTATCATCCTTTTAGACAAGGGGCAGTGTCGCTCAGTCAGGATGCTCTCTGAAGTGGTCCGCTTCCTCTATGCATGATATATCCGTACTTTGACGTGGGACAATGCATAGTTATACACAAGTGGCCGGAACACACTCAGTGTAGTATTGCAGGGAGTGTTCTTACATTTCCGATGTGCTCTTTCGGTTGTTTACTCGTGTTAGTTTGTTTGTTTGTTTGTTTGCTTAACGCCCAGCCGACCACGAAGGGCCATATCAGGGCGGTGCTGCTTTGACATATAATGTGCGCCACACACAAGACAGAAGTCGCAGCACAGGCTTCATGTCCTAGCACTAACCCCATAATGCCAGACGCCAGGCGGAGCAGCCACTAGATTGCCAATTTTAAAGTCTTTGGTATGACCCGGCCGAGGTTCGAACCCACGACCTCCCGATCACGGGGCGGACGCCTTACCACTAGGCCAACCGTGCCGGTATTTACTCGTGTTAGTTTTAGAACAGAATAAACAAGTCGCGTAAGGCGAAATTACTACATTTAGTCAAGCTGTGGAACTCACAGAATGAAACTGAACGCACTGCATTTTTTCACAATGACCGCAGTCCGCCGCTTGTGCAAAACGGAGTGAAACTGACGAGCCTGTTTAGCGCGGTAGTGGTTTCGCTGTGCTGCATAGCATGCTTTTCTGTGCCTCTCTTCGTTTTAACTTTCTGAGCGTGTTTTAATCCAAACATATCATATCTATATGTTTTTTGAATCAGTAACCGACAAGGAATAAGATGACATTGTTTTTAAATCGATTTCGGAAATTTAATTTTGATAATAATTTTTATATTTTTAATTTTCAGAGATTGTTTTTAATCCAAATATAACATATTTATATGTTTTTGGAATCAGGAAATGATGTAGAATAAGATGAACGTAAATTTGGATCGTTTTATATAAACAAAAAAATTATTACAATTTTCAGATTTTTAATAACCAAAGTCATAAATTAATTTTTAAGCCACCAAGCTGAAATGCAATACCTAAGTCCGGCCTTCGTCGAAGATTGCTTTACAAAAATGTCAATCAATTTGATTGAAAAATGAGGGTGTGACAGTGCCGCCTCAACTTTTACAAAAGGCCGGATATGACGTCATCAAAGACATTTATCGAAAAATGAAAAATACTTCTGGGGATATCATACCCAGGAACTCTCATGTAAAATTTCATAAAGATCGGTCCAGTAGTTTACTCTGAATCGCTCTACACACACACACAGACACACACACACAAACACACACACACACACACAAACACACACACACACACACACACACACACACACACACACACACACACACACACACACACACACACACACACACACACACACACACGCAGAGACAGACAGACAGACACACAAACACCACGACCCTCGTCTCGGTTCCCCCCTCTATGTTAAAACATTTAGTCAAAACTTTACTAAATGTAAAAAGAAGTCAGTGTGGGTGTGTGTGTGTGTGTGTGTGTGTGTGTGTGTGTGTGTGTGTGTGTGTGTGTGTGTGTTTGTGTGTGTATGTGTGTAAAAGATAGAGAGAGAGATAGAGAGAGAGATAGTATGTGTGTGGCTGCTTTGAGTGCTGCCGTTGCTGTTATCAAAACTGCCTATTAATCATTAACTCAAGTCGTGCTTTCCTATCGGACTAAGAATAGGAAAAACAAAAAGGGGAGAAATTGCCAAAGCTCAGGTTTTGTCATGTTAATCGGCTTCAACCATTGTCTCCGCTCTTGCCTTTCGCAGCTGTCAAAAAGGCATGATCCTTTATTAAAATGAGTTGATACATGGGCACGTACAGCGTGTTGATATAAAAACATACTCTAGAAACAGACCCACCTACGCTACCGTGGGAGCTGTACAAAAAAACCGCATCTATAATCTTTTTTTGCCAGAATCGAACAAATAGTTTTAGGTATTCTCAATTAATTGTATTTGAATTGCTGTGTATCTGTCACTTTTCTCAGTCCCTCTTTGCAAAGAAAAACATGTGCAAGTAAGCGTTGAACATCGTTTCGGAATTATGGTGTCCATTAATATTTTGTTCTTTAATTAACAAAAAAGAAAATTAATTAACTCTATATTCCAACTATTACCAGTCTATGTGTCTATGTCTGTCTCTCTCAAACTCTCTATTTCACTTTTCTCTCTCTCTCTCTCTCTCTCTCTCTCTCTCTCTCTCTCTCTCTCTCTCTCTCTCTCTCTCTCTCGTGTATTGATTCATACTTTTTTTTAAGAAAACAATAACAGCCCTTTTCTACACTCATTATCAAACAAAAGTGATGGAAGAAAACATAGCAACAACCACCAGCAGTAACTACAGCAATCAAAGTGTGTAGACCTATTCAAAACTAATCATTTGCCACAGTCACTTGATTGCAAAATTGAAGCATTACCAACATGTAGTGGTGCGGTACTATAGTAACCCACACGTCGAATTATTGGTACATCATATCTATCCAGTGTCAGGTTCAGCGATAGTCAGTGCCTGTGGCAAAAACCCGACACAAAAGCAAAAAGTACACACACACAAAATTACTTCTGAACTATCACAGGAAATTAAAACGGATTCATACAGAAACAGAAAATAGAGATGGAAACTCTAAAGTGTCAATTGTGAAGTATGATGATCCGGTTAGATACATATTTAAATCTACACACACACTATTGAATATCTTCCCTATGAATCGGTCATCAGTGATAACTGAGAAGAAACACAATTGACAGCAGACCTACGATCTGTGGATGGAATGTCGTGATCACCACTGCTGTCACTCAACTGGTTTTAGTATTAAATAAAACATGCAATTATGATTTCTCTCATAGTCACCGAATTTTCCAGAATAATTGGCTAAGCATGACTTGAGAACATCAATGGGACCTGGTGTTGTGCCTGCTGAAAACTATGGGGAACACGAACTGCTGGATAACAGTTCTTGCTGCATTTTGTTGTTGCTGTCACTGTGAGTATAGTACACAGGGTGCGTGCGTCACGTGTAAAGTCTTCTTGCTGCATTGTGTTGTTGCTGTCACTGTGAGTATAGTACACAGGGTGCGTGCGTCACGTGTAAAGTCTTCTTGCTGCATTGTGTTGTTGCTGTCACTGTGAGTATAGTACACAGGGTGCGTGCGTCACGTGTAAAGTCTTCTTGCTGCATTTTGTTGTTGCTGTCAGTGTGAGTATAGTACACAGGGTGCGTGCGTCACGTGTAAAGTCTTCTTGCTGCATTTTGTTGTTGCTGTCACTGTGAGTATAGTACACAGGGTACGTGCGTCACGTGTAAAGTCTTCTTGCTGCATTGTGTTGTTGCTGTCACTGTGAGTATAGTACACAGGGTGCGTGCGTCACGTGTAAAGTCTTCTTGCTGCATTTTGTTGTTGCTGTCACTGTGAGTATAGTACACAGGGTGCGTGCGTCACGTGTAAAGTCTTCTTGCTGCATTGTGTTGTTGCTGTCACTGTGAGTATAGTACACAGGGTGCGTGCGTCACGTGTAAAGTCTTCTTGCTGCATGTTGTTGTTGCTGTCACTGTGAGTATAGTACACAGGGTGCGTGCGTCACGTGTAAAGTCTTCTTGCTGCATGTTGTTGTTGCTGTCACTGTGAGTATAGTACACAGGGTGCGTGCGTCACGTGTAAAGTCTTCTTGCTGCATTTTGTTGTTGCTGTCACTGTGAGTATAGTACACAGGGTGCGTGCGTCACGTGTAAAGTCTTCTTGCTGCATTGTGTTGTTGCTGTCACTGTGAGTATAGTACACAGGGTGCGTGCGTCACGTGTAAAGTCTTCTTGCTGCATTTTGTTGTTGCTGTCACTGTGAGTATAGTACACAGGGTGCGTGCGTCACGTGTAAAGTCTTCTTGCTGCATTTTGTTGTTGCTGTCACTGTGAGTATAGTACACAGGGTGCGTGCGTCACGTGTAAAGTCTTCTTGCTGCATTGTGTTGTTGCTGTCACTGTGAGTATAGTACACAGGGTGCGTGCGTCACGTGTAAAGTCTTCTTGCTGCATTGTGTTGTTGCTGTCACTGTGAGTATGATACACAGGGTGCGTGCGTCACGTGTAAAGTCTTCTTGCTGCATTTTGTTGTTGCTGTCACTGTGAGTATGATACACAGGGTGCGTGCGTCACGTGTAAAGTCTTCTTGCTGCATTTTGTAGTTGCTGTCACTGTGAGTATGATACACAGGGTGCGTGCGTCACGTGTAAAGTCTTCTTGCTGCATTTTGTTGTTGCTGTCACTGTGAGTATAGTACACAGGGTGCGTGCGTCACGTGTAAAGTCTTCTTGCTGCATTTTGTTGTTGCTGTCACTGTGAGTATAGTACACAGGGTGCGTGCGTCACGTGTAAAGTCTTCTTGCTGCATTGTGTTGTTGCTGTCACTGTGAGTATAGTACACAGGGTGCGTGCGTCACGTGTAAAGTCTTCTTGCTGCATTGTGTTGTTGCTGTCACTGTGAGTATAGTACCCAGGGTGCGTGCGTCACGTGTAAAGTCTTCTTGCTGCATTGTGTTGTTGCTGTCACTGTGAGTATAGTACACAGGGTGCGTGCGTCACGTGTAAAGTCTTCTTGCTGCATTTTGTTGTTGCTGTCACTGTGAGTATAGTACACAGGGTGCGTGCGTCACGTGTAAAGTCTTCTTGCTGCATTGTGTTGTTGCTGTCACTGTGAGTATAGTACCCAGGGTGCGTGCGTCACGTGTAAAGTCTTCTTGCTGCATTGTGTTGTTGCTGTCACTGTGAGTATAGTACACAGGGTGCGTGCGTCACGTGTAAAGTCTTCTTGCTGCATTTTGTTGTTGCTGTCACTGTGAGTATAGTACACAGGGTGCGTGCGTCACGTGTAAAGTCTTCTTGCTGCATTTTGTTGTTGCTGTCACTGTGAGTATAGTACACAGGGTGCGTGCGTCACGTGTAAAGTCTTCTTGCTGCATTGTGTTGTTGCTGTCACTGTGAGTATGATACACAGGGTGCGTGCGTCACGTGTAAAGTCTTCTTGCTGCATTTTGTTGTTGCTGTCACTGTGAGTATAGTACACAGGGTGCGTGCGTCACGTGTAAAGTCTTCTTGCTGCATTGTGTTGTTGCTGTCACTGTGAGTATAGTACACAGGGTACGTGCGTCACGTGTAAAGTCTTCTTGCTGCATTTTGTTGTTGCTGTCACTGTGAGTATAGTACACAGGGTGCGTGCGTCACGTGTAAAGTCTTCTTGCTGCATTGTTGTTGCTGTCACTGTGAGTATAGTACACAGGGTGCGTGCGTCACGTGTAAAGTCTTCTTGCTGCATTGTGTTGTTGCTGTCACTGTGAGTATAGTACACAGGGTGCGTGCGTCACGTGTAAAGTCTTCTTGCTGCATTGTGTTGTTGCTGTCACTGTGAGTATAGTACACAGGGTGCGTGCGTCACGTGTAAAGTCTTCTTGCTGCATTTTGTTGTTGCTGTCACTGTGAGTATAGTACACAGGGTGCGTGCGTCACGTGTAAAGTCTTCTTGCTGCATTTTGTTGTTGCTGTCACTGTGAGTATAGTACACAGGGTACGTGCGTCACGTGTAAAGTCTTCTTGCTGCATTTTGTTGTTGCTGTCACTGTGAGTATAGTACACAGGGTGCGTGCGTCACGTGTAAAGTCTTCTTGCTGCATTGTGTTGTTGCTGTCACTGTGAGTATAGTACACAGGGTACGTGCGTCACGTGTAAAGTCTTCTTGCTGCATTTTGTTGTTGCTGTCACTGTGAGTATAGTACACAGGGTGCGTGCGTCACGTGTAAAGTCTTCTTGCTGCATTTTGTTGTTGCTGTCACTGTGAGTATAGTACACAGGGTGCGTGCGTCACGTGTAAAGTCTTCTTGCTGCATTGTGTTGTTGCTGTCACTGTGAGTATAGTACACAGGGTGCGTGCGTCACGTGTAAAGTCTTCTTGCTGCATTGTGTTGTTGCTGTCACTGTGAGTATAGTACACAGGGTGCGTGCGTCACGTGTAAAGTCTTCTTGCTGCATTTTGTTGTTGCTGTCAGTGTGAGTATAGTACACAGGGTGCGTGCGTCACGTGTAAAGTCTTCTTGCTGCATTTTGTTGTTGCTGTCACTGTGAGTATAGTACACAGGGTGCGTGCGTCACGTGTAAAGTCTTCTTGCTGCATTTTGTTGTTGCTGTCACTGTGAGTATGATACACAGGGTGCGTGCGTCACGTGTAAAGTCTTCTTGCTGCATTTTGTTGTTGCTGTCACTGTGAGTATAGTACACAGGGTGCGTGCGTCACGTGTAAAGTCTTCTTGCTGCATTTTGTTGTTGCTGTCACTGTGAGTATAGTACACAGGGTGCGTGCGTCACGTGTAAAGTCTTCTTGCTGCATTTTGTTGTTGCTGTCACTGTGAGTATAGTACACAGGGTACGTGCGTCACGTGTAAAGTCTTCTTGCTGCATTTTGTTGTTGCTGTCACTGTGAGTATGATACACAGGGTGCGTGCGTCACGTGTAAAGTCTTCTTGCTGCATTTTGTTGTTGCTGTCACTGTGAGTATAGTACACAGGGTGCGTGCGTCACGTGTAAAGTCTTCTTGCTGCATTTTGTTGTTGCTGTCACTGTGAGTATAGTACACAGGGTGCGTGCGTCACGTGTAAAGTCTTCTTGCTGCATTTTGTTGTTGCTGTCACTGTGAGTATGATACACAGGGTGCGTGCGTCACGTGTAAAGTCTTCTTGCTGCATTTTGTTGTTGCTGTCACTGTGAGTATAGTACACAGGGTGCGTGCGTCACGTGTAAAGTCTTCTTGCTGCATTTTGTTGTTGCTGTCACTGTGAGTATAGTACACAGGGTGCGTGCGTCACGTGTAAAGTCTTCTTGCTGCATTTTGTTGTTGCTGTCACTGTGAGTATAGTACACAGGGTGCGTGCGTCACGTGTAAAGTCTTCTTGCTGCATTTTGTTGTTGCTGTCACTGTGAGTATGATACACAGGGTGCGTGCGTCACGTGTAAAGTCTTCTTGCTGCATTTTGTTGTTGCTGTCAGTGTGAGTATAGTACACAGGGTGCGTGCGTCACGTGTAAAGTCTTCTTGCTGCATTTTGTTGTTGCTGTCACTGTGAGTATAGTACACAGGGTACGTGCGTCACGTGTAAAGTCTTCTTGCTGCATTTTGTTGTTGCTGTCACTGTGAGTATGATACACAGGGTGCGTGCGTCACGTGTAAAGTCTTCTTGCTGCATTTTGTTGTTGCTGTCACTGTGAGTATAGTACACAGGGTGCGTGCGTCACGTGTAAAGTCTTCTAAGGCCAAAAAAAAATAAAAAATAGGTGTGGTTACGGTAACAAAGCCAAAAAAAATAGGGTGGGAAGGTAGGCAATCACTTTTTTTTAAAACTTTTTTTTCTAATGTGTACAAATTAAACCTACTTGACAGGAAAATAAGTGTGCGACTCGGGCGATTTCGCTTTCATTGCGTTTTCTGCACTCGTTTTTTTTTGTTTTGACAAATGTAATAAAAAGTTATAGGGTCGGCCCCTAAAAATAGGGTAGGTCGGTTACCGTAACCACACCTATTTTTTTTTAGGCCTAAGTGACAGTTACGTTTAGTGTTCTGGATTTGTGTTTGCTTTTTTTTTTTTTGTTGCATGAGCGCATTTGGCCACGCGAATTATTGTGTTACAATGAAATAGGTCATGGCAACTCATTGCAGCTGTAGCTTGAGATTGCTTGCAATGTTTTGCTATATATGCAAGTACGGAAGTCAAGTAGATTGGTAGGTAGCTAGTCCACTAATTAGTTAACAACCCGTCTGTACATAGGTACATATTCAATAACCTACACTGCTTGACGGTTAGCCTTTTAGCAACTGCAAACCCGCTTCGTTCTTTATGCCTATCGATCCTTTCTTATTTACATTCTTTCTTAATTGCTTTCTTCCTTTCTTAACTAATTGCAAACGCTCATTTATTCAAGTAGTACATTCGTCAACAGGTACACTCGGTCCGCCTGCTAAACGCAATGTGACATGCGACGTCGACCACACCATCATCACCAGGGCTGCGCACAACGACTCAGACCACCCTGATGCAAGATCAAAGTCAAATCAGAATGCGGACGTGAACGGGTACCCAGCGTTGAACACTACTGCACTTATGCAAGTCTATGATGTCTGTTTTCCGCAAGCAACTGATGAATTTCAGTGTGACGCTTTTCCTGGAAGTATCATTGTCGACTATGACTGTGTGCAAGGTAGGTTTATCTGTTTGAACGACTTTTGGTCGTCAGTATCTTTGTACATTTTGATTCAATTATGTTTTAGCTCAATATTCAGGTAAAATTACTTGCCGAATGGAAGGGGAAAACGAGAGAGAGAGAGAGAGAGAGAGAGAGAGAGAGAGAGAGAGAGAGAGAGAGAGAGAGAGAGAGAGCACAACTCAATGCTTTTGGAAACTTAGAACTGGGAGAGAGAAAGAGAAAGAGAGGGGTAGAGAGAGACAAAGAGGGGGAGAGAGAGAGACAGAGAGAGACAGAGAGAGACAGAGACAGAGACTGAGAGAGAGACACCGAGAGAGAGAGAGAGAGAGAGAGAGAGAGAGAGAGAGAGAGAGCACAGCGCAATGCTTTTGGAAACTTAGAACTGGGAGAGAGAGAGAGAGAGAGAGAGAGAGAGAGAGAGAGAGAGAGAGAGAGAGAGAGAGAGAGAGAGGGAGAGAGAGAGATAGAGAGAGAGAGACGCTTTGACGCTTTGGGAGTTTATTGTCCTCAGCTTTAAAAGCCCTTTAGACAAGGGGATATAATTTAAAGAAGAAATAAACATAACCATCTCTGCAAACACATCCACACACACACTCCTCTCTCTCTCTCTCTGCCACACACACAAACGTACGCTCGCGCTCACATACGGATTCTTCCTCCCGGTTGCATAATCATCATACAATAATGCATTAAAATTCGTTAAAAAGTCTAAAAGCATCAACACATCATTAAAAACTTAAATCATTAAGAATGTTAAGGGAACAGACCACCCATCTGTTGTTTACTTAATACTCTACAATGTACATTCTCTTTCTTCCATTTTTTTCTTCCTTATATCCAAAGCCATGGCAATAAAACATGCAAGTGGTCTCATCACTCTCAAATCACTCGATGCCAGCAGTCGAAACACCGTGTTCATGTCGGGCTGAGAGGACGCACATTCTAAAATTGCAAACTTTTGTCTCAAACTCGCATAACATTTACACTTGAAGAGGAAGTGGACTTCATCTTCTGGTTCCTCAGTACACAATGGACATAAGCAATTTTGTACTTGTTCATCAATTACAAACCACTGTTTATTGCTAAACAACCCACATGTCCTCAGTCTGAATCTTGCAAAATTATCCCTTCTCCATCTATCCGTAATGCACAAATATTTCTCTGCTTGAAATGCACATTTGAAGGAATAAAACCACTTATACTTCACATTTTCTTCTATTTCAGAATGCCAATTCTGTGAGAGAGAGAGAGAGAGAGACTGACACTGACACTGACACAGTTTAATTGAATATGGGCCTACAGCCCCTTTCAATGGGGGGGGGGGGGGGGTACACATGAATCACAGGAAAAAATAGAAAACATGATATTGAAACGTATGCAAAATACACAGTGGTTTGTTCCAAGCTTTCCTCTATCTATAATCTTGCACATCAATGCTGCCTAATATATACATACAACCGAACAATAAATACAGCAACAACAAAACCTTCAGCGACAATTAATCCTCATTACTATTTAACATTGACAATCTTAACTGAAATGCAAAAAACAAAAACTTTGCTAAATCTACAATTGTTTCTGTGTCTTGTTTTTTAAACATTGCAATCATACTGCCCAACTGATCACCAACACTTAAAAACTGTGCTAAATACTTTATTCTTAGCTCACAATATGTTTGGCATTCAAACAAAAAATGGATTTCGGTCTCTAATTTATCTTCACAAAAGGGACAACACTTGTTTTCTGTTGAATTTTGGAAGCGATATCTGTGGATATTTATCTGTGAAACGCCCATTCTAAATTGAGCGATGACATTTCTGTACACATCTTTCCATAAAATGCCCACATAACGTTCTTTTTCAAAACAGGCTTTATAATTTCCATACAGTGATAGGCGCTCACTCGAGTCCAAATGATTACGCCAATCATGGCAGAAGGAACTGCAGAGCCTCTCCTTCAGTTCTGCAAAAAACACCCTCTCGTTTCCACATCCAAACATCCAAACTTGGTAAAATCCATTTTCACACAGAACTGCCTTTACATGCGTTACCCATGTGGTACCACCTTTTTCGTGGAGGTTGAACAACATTTTGTATGCCTTCTTTGAATAAAAATTGTCTGGCTGTCTCAATAACCGTAACCAATATTTAATCAACCTTGTGACTGTTGTCACCCAAAGAGGATACCTACCCAATTCACCATACACAACATCATTGGGAGTTTTCTCTACTACGTGCAGAAACCGTTTACATGCAAATAAATGAACACGTTCCAATTGGTCATACTTCTCATAACCCCAAATTTCGGCTCCATATGTTAATACTGGCAATACTTGCGCATCAAATAACTTAAAAAATACATCAAATGAGTTACAACCCATGTTCTTTAAAGTATTCAAAATTTCGATCGTGCTTCGCTTTGCTCTTGTTGCTGCGTCTTCAATTGCGACGCCATAACTATGTCTTGTTGAAAAGGTAAGGCCAAGATATTTATACGAATTTACAACTTCCAACTGATTCCCATCAAAAATCCATTTTTCTCTTGCACTTAGAAATCCGCCTTTTCTGAAAACTATTATTTTTGATTTATCTAGATTTACTCTAAGACACAGACGTTGCATTGCAGTACATAAAACGTTTAACTGGTTCTGTAATCCAATAACAGTGGATGCTATCAAAGTGAGATCGTCAGCAAACAATAGCAAAAAAAGTTCAAGTTCCGTCGGACCGAGGGACACACCATGTTTGCCCTTTTCAATAATTTCGTTCGCCAACTCATTGATTAACAAAGAAAACAGCATTGGGCTCATAACACAACCTTGTTTCAGCCCTTGTAGACATTCGAAATAGTCCGTATAACCCTCACTGGAAAGGACACGTGCTTCAACTGTGGCATACATAGCTCTTATCATTCTTAACATTCTTCCGCTGACACCTGATCTCATCAACACGGACCACAACACAGAGCGGTTAACAGTATCGTAAGCCTTTCTAAAATCTATAAAACCAACATACAACTTAGATCGTTTTAACAGATGTTTCTCAATGGCGGCATGCAGAGTGAAAATATGATCTGTGGTGGAACGTCCCTTTCTGAAACCAGCTTGTACATCGTTCAAAACGGAGTTTTCTTCCGACCACAGAACCAGTCTGTTATTAATAACTTGGGTAAATACTTTGCTCAAAATGCTCAGAAGTGATATGCCTCGGTAATTATCCGGATTATTTCTGTCTCCTTTCTTATATAAGGGAATAATAGTCGCCTTCGTCCATTGGAGCGGGAAGTGTCCTTTAGAAAACAAATAATTAAAATATTTTTTCAAAAATGGCAACATCTCATTTTCAACTGTTTTTATCATTTCTGCCAAAATACTGTCTGGGCCTGCTGCTTTTCCTGTTTTCAAATGTTTAATCGCTTTTCGTATTTCGGCTCCAGTAATTTCTGCATCCAACATGTCATTAAAAACACCGTCTGCGGTAGCACATACATCCTCCTCCGCATTTATGTCAACTCCTTCATTGAATACTCCTTCAAAATGCTTCAACCAATCTTCCTTCTCAATACAATTCATTATCCTTCTCTTCGTTCTATGCCTGCGAATTTCAGCCCAAAAGTTTTTTGGGCTTTGCATTGAATCAAGCAAAGCATCTAAGGATGCTTTCTTTTCTTGATTCCTCTTTACATTCTTCAAACCATTGTACTCTTTACGCTGTTCTTCATACAGACCATAATCTTCCTTAAAATTAGTGTGTCGGAAGTGTCTTAAACATTTTCTCACTTCTTTTCGTTTGATATGGCATTCTTTGTCGAACCATACTGCTGTTTGTGTTTTGGATTGCCCCCCTTGAATAATGACCCTTTTCATGCAATCTGCCGCAATCAAAACAGCATCAGTAAACATATCAAGAGATCTTTCTGGACATTCATCAATCATTGCCTGTGCGTCATTCACATTTTCAATAAACTCTTCAGATAAAACACAATTTGTAAATTGCAGAACCTTTTCTTTACTCCAAAAAAACTTTTCAAATTTCACACAATTTCGGTTTTTTTTCAACCTTTCTTCTGCAACCTGGCATTTACACACCATTTCGAGTGGCATATGGTCAGACTCGATTCGATCGGCTACAATCATTCTGTGAACAAAATCTGAAAAATCAAAACTGGCGAGAAAATAATCTATAACACTAAAACCGTGCACAGACAAATATGTAAATTTACCCTGATCATCTCCTCGAGCACTTCCATTCATCAACTCAAAATCATAACATACACACAAATCCAACAACTTTTTACCAAAACCGTTAATTTCCTTATCTTGAGATACGCGACTGGTTTCCCATAAGGAGGGACTATCACTTATATCAGTTTCGCCAATACTTTGACTAAAAGCTCTATTAACCTGATAGTCACCAGTTCTCGCATTAAAATCACCAGTGCAAATTACATATACGTCACTCTGGGTTTCCAACAAGTCACCAATACACCTTTCCAATTCTGTTATCTGGCAGTCGCATTCAGTCTGGTTATAAAACGGACTTCCATACGGAGGAATATAGGTCACTATATATAATACGTCCTTATCACTACCAAACAAACACTTTGACAGTTTCAATACAATAACGTTACTGCAGTCAACGGAAACCTGGTCTACAAAATTACACAGAAACTCCTTTACTAAAACCAAAATTCCACCAGATCGTCTTCCATGAGAAGAGAGTTTCACCGCTGGATAGATAAATTTCAAATAATCAAGAAAAGTGTTAGTCAAATCAAAGTCATTATCAATAAAGGTTTCTGTAAGTGCTACAAAATCAAAACGTTCAAGATAACTAATCAGGTTATTATCGGAAAGCTTGTTTACTAACCCTCCAATATTGTATGACACAAAACTTATATACTGTGAGCTTAGGGGCCGGCCACATTCCTAGTCCTCTGTACTATTCGCGTCAGCAAAAGGGTTTTCACCCTCTTGGTTTATATCCCCCGAGTCATAGCTATTTGTTCTGTCCACAAGGGGAGAGTCATTTTTGTTGCTTGCTGCTTGGGGAGCCTTAAATATGGTGTCTATCTTTGTCTGGGAAGGAGGGGTTTTACCCCGCCCTCTTCCATAGCCCCGTATAACCTGTGTAGAAGGAGTGGAGCAACTTGCCTTGTTACGCGCAGGGTCCGTTTGGGCACCAACCCGTGTCCGCAGGTTGTACATGGAACCCTGCTGCTCCGTAGTAGAACCCCGAGGATTACGGTCAGTAGTCCTCTGACTGCCTGTACTCGCCTGGCTTGCAGCAGGCTGGCTATCTGCAGGCTCGCTGTCGTGGTCCTCGTCTGCACGCTGTTGTTGGCCATCTCTGCGTCTGGGAGAGCTGGAGGTAGCCTGTGCTTTTCCAGGCGACACAGGGCTGTGGTGTCGTCGATCCCGTCCTGCCTGCGGGGGTGGGAACTCCGTTGAGGAAAGCAATAATCCAGTCGTCTCTCGTGTTGGACGACTGACATTGCTGTGAACGCTGCGGGTTGATTCTGCAAATTGGTCTCTTCCCTGGCGGTTGAAATCTCGTGTAGGGCGTCGCCAGTTCTCTTCTCTACTGACAGACTGACTAGAGAGGTCATACCGATATGTGGCTTCACTGGTAATCAGTTTATCATAGCGTAAACTCGCCCTTTGACCCCTCTGTCTCATCTCACGCTGGACTGGCAACAGAGCTTTCCTTTTATTCTGAACCATTTCGGAAAAATCTTCCCTCACGAATATGCTGTTGTATTGCTCAGAGTCTTTCAGTCTACGTGCACTGATCAAGACCTGCATTTTTTGTTTGTAGGATAAAAACTTGACAACAATGGCATTCCCTGTTCTGTGAGCCCTTTCAATGTCAACTTGTTCCTCAATCCCCATTCCTTCTTGAATAATGTCCTTGACTTTTCTTTCGCTCTCCTCCCATGGTTCAAATTTGTCCCTCCCTAGTGCAACACCAAGGAACAGAAGATTATTTCGCCTACTCTGGTTTTCAAGGTAGTCGCACTTTTGCACAAGCTCATTCACTGCTCCTTTAAGCTGTTGGTTTTCGGACCAGAGTGATTCACACTGAGATTGTAGCCCATGGAAGTTCCTGGCTAACTGTGTTTGGCTTTCCTCTACATCACATAGCCTGTGCTCAATTTTGTTATCCAGACTTGTTAGCCTTTGTTCAATATTCCTACCTTGGATACTGCTTGAACTTTCCATTCTTACAACAGCCTGGTTCAGAGTGTGGCTCAGTTCAGACTGTATGCGATCCATACAGTGTTGCATACTATCTTGGTTGTCGTAATGGTTGGACGATTTTTCATTGGGGAAGAGATAGGCATCATTGCGATCACGGGTTCTGGACTCTCTGTTCTCTCGTCCAAAATGGCCTGGTCCTGGGCCTGGATTAGATTCGACATCACCACAGGTAAGAAGGTACCCTACTATGAATATGGAGGCATAGACTGTCATCACCAGAAAGTGCGTTGCAATACACTGTGCGTTGAAGCAGACCTTCAATCTGCACTGTTCACTTCTTGACTGTGCAATTTTGTCTCTGGCGGTAACAGACGTTGCCAGCATCAGGAATAGTCGGTGTATGTGGGCTAAAGTATCGGCCACCGCAGGGGAACATTCACTGTTCACACTGCCATCACTGCCAACACTGCAGCTTGTGTTGTCACTGAGAGATGTTTGACAGGTATCACTTCTCCAACAGGTAGTCACAAACACAAACAGAAGGCCGATTAAAACCGTGCGTGCAAAGCTCAGCGGCCACTGTACCGTGAGTTGTTTTGTCCGTGCGACCATAGCCAGGTTTGCTCTTTTCTGCATGAAAAACTGAAATCTCCAATAAAACAGTCCACAACTTGATCTAACGCACAAATTTGTTGTCGGCATTGTCAGCAGATCATAACACACACGTAGGTACACAACATTCCATCGACAGATAGCTAATGAAGCCGTAAATCAAGATTTTTCACAGAGCGATCTTACCCCAGCTAGTCGATCCTGTGATCACGTGCCCTCGACCGAGAGAGAGAGAGAGAGAGAGAGAGAGAGAGAGAGAGAGAGAGAGAGAGAGAGAGAGCACAGCTCAATGCTTTTGGAAGCTTAGAACTGGGAGAGAGAGAGAAAGAGAGGGGGGAGAGAGAGACAGACAGACAGAGAGAGAGAGAGAGAGAGAGAGAGAGAGAGAGAGAGAGAGAGAGAGAGAGAGAGAGAAAGATTGAGAGAGAGACAGAGACAGACAGAGACAGACAGAGACAGATAGAGAGAGAATCACTAAATGCTTATGGAAACATAGAAATGTGAACGTGCTGAGATTTGTCTTTGTTAGGATTCTCATAATACACACACATAAGGTATGTACTATTTTTCAGGACCAGTCCACGATCCGTGCTACAGGCTAGAAGCACACGTTCAGAACATCACACTCCGCCGACACTGGAAGACATTACCAGCCTCGCACAACTGGACAGGCGACATACCGGAGTGTTCATGCCAGATATTGTCCCCCGTTGACCAACCGTTTGACCTCACAGCTGTCAACTTGCACGAGGCAAAGAACGGCAAGGATTCACTGATCAAAGTCATCTCAGTGTCTTCTGTCTCTCGGAAAGACACCCCCCTTGCCCTGACGCCTTATCCCCGGGAAAAAAAGATCACATCTAACAGAGTAACTGTCAAGTTTCAAAACAGCTTGAAAACGGCCGTGCAGATTGTGGCCATAAGAGGTTAGTGGAGTGAAAAATGCACTGATGAAGTATGGACGAACTCAGCTTGCTTGCACGACTGTCTTTGTGTCTGTCTGTCTGTGTGCCTGCCTGCCTGTCTGTCTGGCTGTCTGTCTGTCTGGCTGTCTATCTGTCAGGCTGTCTGTCTGGCTGTCTGTCTGGCTGTCTGTCTGTCTGGCTGTCTGTCTGGCTGTCTGTCTGGCTGTCTGGCTGTCTGGCTGTCTGTCTGGCTGTCTGTCTGGCTGTCTGTCTGGCTGTCTGTCTGTCTGGCTGTCTGCCTGGCTGTCTGTCTGGCTGTCTGTCTGGCTGTCTGGCTGGCTGTCTGGCTGTCTGGCTGTCTGTCTGGCTGTCTGGCTGTCTGGCTGTCTGTAAACGCTGTTGGGGAAGTTTTGGACTTGAAATGGACTCAAAATCACAACAGTTGTTAAATATATTCGAGCTTAGGAATCTTGTTAAAAGTATTCTGTTCAATCAATTTTGGATGTGTAAGTTATGAAATAAGAAATACAGAAAATGCACACTGCTGTACACGTATGACTGGCTTCAATTCTCTCCAAATGACGGATTGTTTTTTCTATTCTTAGCATCCAACAGCAATGTGAACATTTCATGTGAGGGACGTGACGAACTCACCTCAACTATTCAACCTTTCATCGATGACATCACATCCGTTGATCGTAAGTTTATGAATCCCACGATTATGAATCATATCATTCCTGTCAAAATAGTGCGTGTTTTCCTTAAAACATTAATTTATTGGTTGCATTGTTGTTGTTGTTGTTGTTGTTGTTGTTGTTGTTGTTGTTGTTGTTGTTGTTGTTTTTGCCTGTCCCGACTTTTGTTCCTTGTCCCAGTGTGCTCTCACAGCGCCCCGTTCCAGCATTCACTGCTCCATCCAAATCTGAATTTCGTTCCGCTGCCAAAAGTAACTTGTGATTGGTGTCTTTAAAATGTGCAGTTCTTGACGGGGGAACGTCAACGGATGGTCACTTCGCTAGTTTCAGCTTTCCACTTTGGGGTAATACACATACGTACACACACATGCGAACACACATGCACAGACACACACATTACATCACATACATGCGCAAGCAAGTTGAACGCTCACACTTGCACATGGCAACATGCAGACAGAACAGAACAGAACAAGAAAAGAGGCAGTCCTTGGGTTTGCAGTGGGGTTTTTTCTGTTTGTTTCTACGTCTTATGCTTTCTTCTGCCATCAGTCTCTGTGTCCTTCGTGTAGGTCTTTTCTGCCTTTCTTTCTGGGTCCAAGTCTTTCTTTGCTTCTTTCTTTCTGTCTTTCTGTCTGTCTGTTTTCTTTCTTTCTGTCTTGCTGTCTTTCTAGCTGCTTTTCTTTCCTGCTTAGCAGCAACTGACTTTCTTCTGTTTTTCCTTCTTCCTTTCTTGTTTTCTTTATTTTCCCCCTTATTGTCAGTTCTTCTTTTCATCTTCTCTTTCTGTCATTACTTCGGTCTTTCGTTCATTCCTTCTCTGTTGTCATCTTTTCTATTTTTTTTATTTGGCTGTTTGATCCTCCTTCTTTTCTCATTGTCTGTCTGTCAATCCTTCCTCTTTTTACATTTAGTCAAGTTTTGACTAAATGTTTTAACATCGAGGGGGAATCGAAACGAGGGTCGTGGTGTATGTGTGTGCGTGCGTGTGTGTCCACTTTCATCTTATTTCTTGTCGGTTCCTGATTCCAAAAACATATAGATATGATATGTTTGGATTAAAAACACGCTCAGAAAGTTAAAACAAAGAGAGGTACAGAAAAGCGTGCTATCCTTCTTAGCGCAACTACTACCCCGCTCTTCTTGTCAATTTCACTGCCTTTGCCATGAGCGGTGGACTGACGATGCTACGAGTATACGGTCTTGCTGAAAAATGGCATTGCGTTCAGTTTCATTCTGTGAGTTCGACAGCTACTTGACTAAATATTGTATTTTCGCCTTACGCGACTTGTTTCATTTTGTTGTAGTTGGCATTTCTTATTTCTTTCGTTTCTCTATTTTTTCCTTTAGTTCCTTTATTCCTCTCTAATTCTGTTAATCATTTGTTTAAATACTCAGAGTTCACTGTGTGCAGATGTTGTAGTGGGGAGTGTGGTGACCACAGTGCTGCTAATCATTCTGATAGTCGTCGTCAGGGCCTGTCGGCGTATACACAGGTACAGGAACA
>NC_090252.1:5863005-5885505 GCF_037325665.1 Littorina saxatilis | reverse complement strand
TTGGTATGTGTCCAAGTAAAGGGTTACTCTTGTCCCATGAAAGGGTTACTCTTGTCCCATGAAAGGGTTACTCTTGTCCCATGAAAGGGTTACTCTTGTCCCATGAAAGGGTTACTCTTGTCCCATGAAAGGGTTACTCTTGTCCCATGAAAGGGTTACTCTTGTCCCATGAAAGGGTTACTCTTGTCCCATGAAAGGGTTACTCTTGTCCCATGAAAGGATTAATCTTGTCCCATGAAAGGGTTACTCTTGTCCCATGAAAGGGTTACTCTTGTCCCATGAAAGGGTTACTCTTGTCCCATGAAAGGGTTACTCTTGTCCCATGAAAGGGTTACTCTTGTCCCATGAAAGGGTTACTCTTGTCCCATGAAAGGGTTACTCTTGTCCCATGAAAGGGTTACTCTTGTCCCATGAAAGGGTTACTCTTGTCCCATGAAAGGGTTACTCTTGTCCCATGAAAGGGTTACTCTTGTCCCATGAAAGGGTTACTCTTGTCCCATGAAAGGGTTACTCTTGTCCCATGAAAGGGTTACTCTTGTCCCATGAAAGGGTTACTCTTGTCCCATGAAAGGGTTACTCTTGTCCCATGAAAGGGTTACTCTTGTCCCATGAAAGGGTTACTCTTGTCCCATGAAAGGGTTACTCTTGTCCCATGAAAGGGTTACTCTTGTCCCATGAAAGGGTTACTCTTGTCCCATGAAAGGGTTACTCTTGTCCCATGAAAGGGTTACTCTTGTCCCATGAAAGGGTTACTCTTGTCCCATGAAAGGATTACTCTTGTCCCATGAAAGGGTTACTCTTGTCCCATGAAAGGGTTACTCTTGTCCCATGAAAGGGCCGGCATGGGCACATAGTGGTTTTAATGCTCATTTACACAGGAAGAAAAGTAATTGTTATTTGCTCGTTTTTTTTCCTTCTTATGTTTATTTATTTATTTTATTTATTTACGAGGATTTATATCGCGCACGTATCTCACCACACAAGGCGACTCAAGGCGCATGTTACCTATTAATGCCGTCTGAGGTGTTTGTTGTTGTTGCTTGTCTTTGACACATACAAAACGCATACCTTCTCTGAAGAATAAATTGTGAGATTTGATGTAGGAAGCTGAAGAAAGCTTATACACACGATGGACTATATTTATCTTGTGGGTGAGTGTATGTGCAAGAAACAAAACTAGTCGGCATTTTCACTGTGTAACTGTCCCTGACACTGACACTTTATTTTCATACTCATGCAGTTTACTTAAATTTACTCCTGAATAGTTCCTTGGGGGATGGCAATAGTCCAGCTTTAGCAATTTAGCACAAACTAAAATGTCTGCTTTTGCATTGGAAAATCGTGTGTAAGTTATAATCTTTGTATGTCAATTTAACTTGCTTATTTGAATCTGTAAATGGCACTTGTTCTTAGAATTTGAATAGATTAATTCCTTCTTGTGTTCAAATGGTTATCATGTGTTTGCAATGCCTTCGGAATTACGGTGTCCATTAATTTTTTATTTTAAATAAAAAAAAATTCAAAACAAATCCATACTACAACCATGTCATTAAGTCTATATGAGGGTGTGGTGTGAGGGGGGGGGGTGGTGTTGTAGAGGAAAGAGTGTACATTCAATTCAGTCAGCTTTAGTAAAAAGACAATATTGTTTGTATTACGTTCTGGATTACAGCCAATCTATGTCTGTCTCTCCCAAACTCTCTCTCTCTCTCTCTCTTCCTTTCTCTCTCTCTCTCTCTCTCTCTCTCTCTTCCTCTCTCTCTCTCTCTCTCTCTCTCTTCCTTTCTCTCTCTCTTCCTTTCTCTCTCTTCTCTCTCTCTCTCTCTTCCTTTCTCTCTCTCTTCCTTTCTCTCTCTCTCTCTGTCTCTCTCTCTCTCTCTCTGTCTCTCTCTCTCTCTCTTCCTTTCTCTCTCTCTTCCTTTCTCTCTCTCTCTCTCTCTCTCTTCCTTTATCTCTCTCTTCCTTTCTCTCTCTCTCTCTCTCTCTCTTCCTTTCTCTCTCTCTTCCTTTCTCTCTCTCTCTCTCTCTCTCTCTCTCTTCCTTTCTCTCTCTCTCTCTCTCTCTCTCTCTCTCTCTCTCTCTCTCTCTCTCTCTCTCTCTCTCTCTCTGTCTCTCTCTCTCTCTCTCTGTCTCTCTCTCTCCGCTTTTGTGGGCGGGGACGTAGATCAGTTGGTAGCGCGCTGGCTTTGTAGCCAGTTGGTCGCTATCAGCGTGGGTTCGATCCCCACGTTCGGCGAGAGATTTATTTCTCGGAGTCAACTTTGTGCAGACTCTCTTCGGTGTCCGAACACCCCCGTGTGCACACATGCGCACGAAAAAGATCCCACGTTCACAGCGAAAGTCTCAGGGCTTGGAAAACACGAAGTCACGCATGCATCATCTCTCGTCTCTGATTATCATGATCGTATTTCGATACTTTGACGAGACAAACCCAATGCTGGTGTGTCGAAGAAGACAGCCACAGCGGGCTTGTTCGAATCAAAGTATCACACCATATCTTCAGCGTATTACCAATACCTGTCCCAATATAGACCAGTTGGTTTAAGAGGACGTTAAACCCTAATAGTCAGTCAGTCAGTCTCTCTCTCTCTCTCTCTCTCTCTCTCTCTCTCTCTCTCTCTCTCTCTCTCTCTCTCTCTCTCTCTCTCTCTCTCTCTCGTGTTTAAATTCCTAATTCAAAATAACAAAACAAACCACCCAGCCCTTCACTTCACACATGGTCAAACAGAAGTGATGGAAGAAACGAATCGCAATAATCACCAACAGAAATCAAAATGTGTAGACCTACTCAAACTTACACATGCGCATTTGCCACAGTCACTTGACATCAAAAGTAAAGCATTGTCAAAGTAATAGGATGCGGTATTATTAACCCACGCGTCGAATCAATTGTGCATCAATCATATCCAGTTTATCTATCCAGTATGTGGTTCAGTGATATGCTGTGCCTGTGGTGAAACTCGTCACAAAAGTAAACAGTTTACACCAAACAAATTATTTTGAAATATTACAGGAAATGAAGCCGGATTAATACGGTAAAATAAATATTGCACGACATTTACACGGAAACTATATGTCTATTGTAAAGTGTGATGATTAAGCATATACATATTTAAATCTACTCACACACTTTTGAATATCTTCCCTATGAATCGGTCATCAGTGATTACTGAGAAGAAAAAAACAATATTGACAGTGGACCCGCCATCTTTGGTGTCGTAATCACCGCACTCAACTGTTGTGGTTTGATTTAAGAATAACTGCAATTATGGTTACTTTGGTAATCACCGACATTTCAAGCAAACTGGACTGCACGGTACAGCGAAATGTCAACAAGACCTGGTGTTTTGCCTTCTGAAAGCAATGGGCAACAAGCTTTGCTGGATAACAGCACTTGCTGCACTTTCTATGTTCTGTCATTGTGAGTATAACCTGAAGCATGCGTGTGTGTGTGTGCTTGTGTGTGTGTGTGTGTGTGTGTGTGTGTGTGTGTGTGTGTGTGTGTGTGTGTGTGTGTGTGTGTGTGTGTGTGTGTGTGTGTGCTTGTGTGTGTGTGTTCAGTAAAATGAGTACGAAAGTGAGGGTTTGCCTTAAGCGGGTAATAGTGACGGAACAATCTTTTTCATGAATGTAGGCCTATTATGAGTGCGCCTTTCGGCTTTCTTACTTCCTTCTGTTAATGCTGTGCATATGCTAACCAAACTTTTTCATAAAGTACAGCTTTAATGAGTTTGTTTCTTCGCAGTTGCGTTTGTAGTCGGCAAAATGTCGAAACTCTAAATATCCAGACAATCTCCTATCATGGCTGTTACACTTTTTTCTGTAGTGAGACATGTTAACATAAGAAGTACATGTCTTGCCGGAAGAAAAACAAAACCATAGCATATATGACTGAAGTGGCATATATATATATATATATATATATATATATATATATATATATATATATATATATATATATATATATATATATATATATATATATATTTAGATTGTTCTTCTAGTTAGTAATTTTAATTGGTAGTCATGTAGTCTATATGTCCTTGTACATGTCGCACAGAGGTCAAGTAGATCAGTAGGTAGATGGAGAGGTAGCAAGCTGATTTAAACAATAGTTGACAACCGGTCCATATAATATTATGGCAACACACCTAAAAACAAACACAGCTATTATGTTAATATTGCAGCAGCTGCAGATCTCCTATGTCCTTTCTCTGCATCCTTCCTTTCTTGATTAATATTTGTAACAGCTTACTTCTTTCTTCAAAGGAATGCTTACCCGTTTAAGCTTTGCTCGTTTATTACACACGCTCATTCCATCACAGGTAAACTTGATCCTCCAACTAAAAACACTGTGACACGCGACGTCGACCACACCATAATCACCAGGGCAGTGTTCAACGACTCAGATCACGCTGTCTATAGATCCAAGTCAGACAACAAACAGAATGCGGACGTGAGCGGGTATCCCGCGCTGAACACTACTAACTTGATGCAGGTCTATGATGTCTGTTTTCCGCAAGCAACTGATGAGTTTCAGTGTGACGCTTTTCCCGGAAATATCATTGTCGACTATGACTGTGTGCAAGGTATGTTTATCTGTTTTAACGACTTTTGGTCAGTTTGTTTGTACATTTTGATTCAATGATGTTTATAGCTCAATATTCAGGTACAATAACTTGCCTAATGGAAGAGGAAAACGAAAGAGAGAGAGAGAGAGAGAGAGAGAGAGAGAGAGAGAGAGAGAGAGAGCGAGAGAGAGAGAGAGAGAGGGAGAGACAAGACAAAACAAGACAATTTTTATATTAACGAGGGTAATGGCATTAGAAAACAGGTGCTTTTTTACATCCAGCCCTCGCCCATGGGAGGGTTTTATCTAATGATAATACGTTTAAAAAATGTTAGAATATTAATCAAAGAAGTAATAAAAAAAAAACCCGAACAAACATACGATTAACAGACTAAACAAACACACAGAAATATACATACAAACGAACATAACATGTTATTGTCAAGGGCATAATGAAAACAAGTTTCAAACAAGCAAAAACGTGTACAATACATTGTCAACTTCGGGGGAAGAAAAATTCCGTGAACTGAGGAATCAATCTCTGAGGAGAGAGAGAGAACGAGAGAGAGCGAGAGAGAGAGAGAGAGAGAGAGAGAGAGAGAGAGAGAGAGATAGATAGAGAGAGAGAGACACAGAGAGAGAGAGAGAGCACGACTCAATGCTTTTGGACATTTAGAACTAGGAGAGAGAGAGAGAGAGAGAGAGAGAGAGAGAGAGAGAGAGAGAGAGAGAGAGAGAAGACAAGACAAGACAAAATCTTTATTATCGAGGGTAATAGATAAGCAAGAATATTGCTTTTTTACATCCAGCCCTCGCCCTAATATAGGGTCAACAAGAACAGAAAACAATATAATCAAAGAATTATCACATCAAACTTAATACATTATAACTGTATATACAGATAAAAATTTAAAAAATAAATTGTCATGCTGCATTTTAAGTACAATTTCCAAGTGTCAATTTTTAACATAACTTAATTTAGATCTGCATATTATTATAATTTTGTTTAACATGCACATACATTTTAAATGAATTGATGAACCATTTAGCACATGTTTAGTTGCATTATGTGCGACATATAATTTTTTTGAAGCTGTCTGTGTTTGTTTTATGCTTAAGAAAAATAGGCAGTGAGTTCCATAGGACCGCACCTGAATAAAGAAGGCTTGATTTGAAAAGGTCAATACGTGGAGTCGGTGTTATGATTTTTAGTCTGTTATAGTTCAAAATAAAATTATCACGTAATGTCTCCGGTGCATATCCTGACATCACTTTATGCATCATAACACCTTTATTATACATTAATCTTTTTTGAAATGGTAATACTTGCACATTTTTAGAATCAGATTCTGAAGGAGTGTGATTTTTTAGCATTATAAGCTTAACTGCTCTTCTGTGAAGACTGGCTAAAGGTTTCAAAACATTAGCACTTGCACAATCCCATAGAGTGGATGCATAATCAATATTTGACAAGATGTGATTGTAAAAAAAAATCTTTCGCGAGTGGAAATTCAAGAAATGTTTTATTTTTGATAACTGATATATTTTTTGGGAAGCAATCTTACAGATGTAATCAATGTGATCATGCCATGATAAATTATTATCAATCTTTACACCAAGGACTTTATGGTGAGACACTTCTTCCAATACTTGATTTTTAATATAAAGAGGTGGAATGTTCGATAATAGATTTTGTCGTTTCTGTCTTGTGGTTATTAGCATAAATTTTGTTTTTGTATGGTTAAGAGACATATGGTTTAACTCTGACCAATTCAGGAGTGCATCAATGCTTTCTTGGAGAGTTTTTGACAAATAATTTATGGAATGGTGACTAGAATGAATAGTAGTGTCATCTGCAAACAATTCACAGTTATTACGCATGCAAAGTGGTAAATCATTGACATAAATGGAGAACAATAATGGGCCTAAGAGAGAGAGAGAGAGAGAGAGAGAGAGAGAGAGAGAGAGAAAGAGAGAGAAGAGAGAGAGAGAGAGAGAGAGAGAGAGAGAGACAGAAGGAGGGGGAAAGAAAGAGATTGACAGAGAGAAATAGGAAGAGAGAGAGATATCATATCACTCAATGCTTTTGGGAATGTAGAACCGTGAACTTGCAAAAACATTCTTAGTTAGGATTAATCATGATAAACAAAAATAAGGTACACAACATTTTTCAGGACCAGTCCATGACCCCTGCTACAGTCTGGAAACAAACCTTCAGACCATCACACTCCGCCGACACTGGAAGACACCACCAGACTCACCGAACTGGACAGACAGCGAACGAGAGTGTAAATGTCGGATATCATCCCCCGTCAGCCAGAAGTTTGAGATGACAGCCGTCAACCTGTATGCTGAATCCAACGACAGTGACTCACTGATTAAAGTCATCTCGTTGTCTTCTAACCCTAGCATCTACATTCCCCTTGGACTGACGCCTTATCCCCGGAACAAAACGATTCAATCAAAAAGAGTTACTGTCAAGTTTCACAACAATTTGAAAACGGCCGTGCAGATTGTGACCATAAACGGTTAGTGAAGCAGAGAGTGCATTGAGGACGTGTAAACCTACCTTGCCAGTTTCCACGGCTTTATATATATATCTGTCTATCTATCTTTCTGTCTGGTTGTAAACTTAGTTTGGGTAGTTCTGGACATTTAATACACAGGCTTGGGAATAGAACAGTTGTGGGGCGGGGATGTAGCTCAGTCGGTAGCGCGCTGGATTTGTATCCAGTTGGCCGCTGTCAGCGTGAGTTCGTCCCCACGTTCGGCGAGAGATTTATTTCTCAGAGTCAACTTTGTGTGCAGACTCTCCTCGGTGTCCGAACACCCCCGTTTGTACACGCAAGCACAAGACCAAGTGCGCACGAAAAAGATCCTGTAATCCATGTCAGAGTTCGGTGGATTATAGAAACACGAAAATACCCAGCATGCTTCCTCCGAAAACGGCGTATGACTGCCTAAATGGCGGGGTAAAAAACGGTCATACACGTAAAATTCCACTCGTGCAAAAAACACGAGTGTGCGAGGGAGTTGCAGCCCACGAACGCAGAAGAAGAAGAAGACGAACAGTTGTAAAGTTTATGCAAGCACATAAAGCCCTCTTTCATTGCTTTGCTCCGCTTCTGATTTGTTATTCATGCAGAAAGAAAAACAATGAAATGGTGCTTTCACCTGTGTCAAATGAAGCATGTGATGTTAGTTGAATTACACCAGATGGCTTGAAATCATTCCGAATGACTGATTGGTTCTTTCTGTTGTAAGCATCTAACAGCAATCTGAACATCTACTGTGAGGGACATGATGACCTCACCACAACTATCAAGCCTTTCAGCCACGACGTCACATCCGTTGATGGTAAGTTTATTCTCTGAAAATTAGAGAAAATTATTAATGTACAGACAGTGAGCTATTTCAAGCTCCAACCTAAAGTATCTCTTGAGTAAAATCAATAAATTCATAACTAAAACTTGTTTGAAGAGAATCGTAATTATTTCTCAAATTGAAGCGGAAAACAATGCATCGTAAGTGTCAACATGTAACTGATGGGTTTTTTTTTTAAATGTGCAGCGTTAGACGCAGAAACGGCAACCGATGGTAACTTCACGTTGCAACCGGTCATCGCTAGTTTCAGCTTTCCACTTCGGGGTAACAGCCATAATTACACACACACACACGCGCACACACAGCCCCACATGCACACAGCCACACACACACACACTTGCACACACACACACACACACACACACACACACACACACACACACATATCTATATCTATATACGGCTTGTGTGTGTCTGTGTGTCTGTCTGTCTGTCTCTCTTCGCGATGCACGGCCAAAGTTCTCGATGGATCTGCTTCAAATTTGGTGGGCATATTCAGGTAGACCCCGGACACAATCTGGTCGATGAAAATTTTCAACCCGTGCTCTCAGCTATATATAGAAATTGATAATGAGAGCGCTGCTAAAAATGCCAAAATGTGCACTCGATCGCTTGTACTTTAAAAAAAAAGTTAAATATAGAATAGAATATTACCCGCTATTACGAGCTAGTCGTGTGACAGAGAGTTTTCTTGCACACGAGAATGTAGATGTTTCACGACGGCTTTAGCCGGAGTGAAACAGCAGCAGTCGAGTGTGCAAGAAAACTCTCTGTCACACGACTAGCTCGTAATGGCGATTATGTCTCACAGCTTCAACAGAGGAGAGAACAAACACGTTTTGCGCACTCACGCTTGATAAACCTAAACACAGGAGCAGCCATTGTGGAGAGATCTACTTTTTGACGAAAGTGACCGAACAACTATAAATGACGTCTCGGTATATGTGAATGACGTCACAGTCATCGTCACAGTCTGTATCTTTTGAAGCATCGCAATCTTCATGACGTCTTTCTGTGTCTGCATCCGCGAAATGTTTGTTCTTTCCGGGATCTTTGTCATCTATGTCTGAACTCTGTCCTTATAGTGTCAGACTAACAGGCCTCCTGAGCGAGCCACTTTCCAAGGGCAGCTAAATTCGCGTATGGAAACAGTACTGTCGTCTGGGATGCCGTTTTCAGTATTCTGAGCGTTGAAGAAATTGTAAAGAGAAGAAACGATAACAGCAGGAGAAATAAAAGTCGTGTGTGCATTTTGGGGTTTTTGGGAGGACGATTTCGAGTTTGAATCCGTTCTTGCACATGCTCCAAAGCGTGTAACATACAATCTTGCACACGTTTGCTTTAGTAGTGGCAAAGAAGGAAAGCGTGTGACATACATATATATACACACACTCATACACACAACCACTTCAATATGTCAGTCTTTCTGTCTTTCGTTATATCTGTCCTCCCTGTCTTCCTTTGTTTCGTTCATTCCTTCTCTTCTCTTTTCTATGTTTTTTACTTCGCTGTTTGGTATTTTTTTTCTTTTCTACTTCTCTTTCTGTCAATCCTCCTTTCCCCCCTCATTGTTTTCATCATTTCTTATTCATTTCGTGTCTCTTTTTGTTGCCTTCGGTTCCTTTATTCCCCTCCAAAGAAATTGAAAAATACCCAGAGTTCACTGTGTGCAGATGTTGTAGTGGGGAGTGTGCTGACCACCGTGCTGCTCATCATTCTTATAGTCGTCGTCAGGGCCTGTCGGCGTAAACATAGGTACAGTAACAGTTAGCACCTTTTACATAAAAAAAGGGGGAGGAAGTTTATTTATTTCCAAAGAATAACAGCTTCAAGCTCGGCCTAATCTTTCGCATTGCCCTTTTAACGTATACCCCACGCCTCCCATTAAAAAAAGGAAAAAAGAAGAAGAAGTGACAGACAGAGAAACAGAAAATAAACGAAACACAATAATGCTTAAAAAACCGATATCAATCTTAACATAAAATGAATTAAAACGGGCGAATGATCCCTTCCACCCCACCCCCACCCACCCGTTCCCAACAGCACAAGTTCCCCCCAAAAAATGTTTAGTGATAACCTTTCCATTAAAATAGATATTAAAAGACTGTATATTGTTTCCTATTCGCCTTTAGGCGGCCTTTGTCTCAATGCAGGAAACGGCAGCAAATGGCCTTCTGGAGTCGATTTTCCATCATAAGAAACCCGGCGGTCACCAACAGGCCTTCCCTCAATTTGTATTCTGCAGATGAGCTGATTCTCAGAGGTTTGAAGTGTTTGACAGTACATACATGTATCTTTTGTCTGTCCGTCTTCTGGTCTTGTCTGTCTAGTCTGTCTGTCTGTCTCTCTACCTATCTGTCTGTCTATCTCGCTTTGTCTCTGTCAATCTCTCTCTCTCTCTCTCTCTCTCTCTCTCTCTCTCTCTCTCTCTCTCTCTCTCTCTCTCTCCTTTCTCTCTCCTCAGAGATTGATTCATTAGTTCACGGAATTTTTCTTCCCTCGAAGTTGTACACGTTTTTGCTTGTCGAAACTGTTTTTATTATGCCCTTGACAATAATATGTTATGTTCGTTTGTACCGTAAATAAAATAAGCCATCATAACGCATTTCAGACTATGAGGTTTGTTTGTACAATAGCAATCGTACGACTCACATAATATCATTATTGTATGTGAAACCAACCACACCATACACTTCTGTTCCACAGACGACCTGGACGCTGTCCCTGAAGATTGCATCAGCTTCCGCAGCGTGTCTTCCCGCATCACCACCAACACCTACCGCCCCGCGTCCGCCGCTCCTGTCCCCCCTACCCCACCTGCAGACCCACCACTACATCCTCCCCAGTTTCTCTCCATGTTACAACACCCGACTCCATCGACACCCCAGACGTCGCAAGCTGAGGCTGAAGCGTCCACGTCCACCCTGTCGCAGCCTCTAGCAGCGCCTCGCAAGATAACGCCTATTGGTGCTGCAAGATCCCGCGAATCTCCATCGAGTCCGACTGAGGCTGCAAGCTCAAACAACGACTCCTCTCTCTCAGCTTGCAATCCCGTAGCTTCCGCTTCTAGCATGACCAAGTGTTCTAGCAGAAAAGCGCCTATTGGAGCTTCAACATCCTGCGAATCTCCGTCGAGCCCGACTGAGGCCTTAAGCTCGATTAAAGACTCGCCATTCTCAGCTTGCAACCCCGTGCCGTCTTCGTCTAGCATGACCCAGATTGTTGGCAGGAAAGCGCGGAACCCGGCCACCAATCCTTACACGCATGCGCCTCGACTTGGCACGCAGTGCATGTTAGCCACAATGCCCAGATTGTCATCATCCATGAACGACGAACTCAACCACAGTTCTCCCTCAGCCGTAGTCTCGCGTCCGCGGGGTATACCCCCCAAACCCAAACGCCGGCTGCTACGTCAGATGAGTGATGATGTCGTGGCCCGCTGCTTGCAGGGCCGTCATCAAGATGGTGGAGGTGAGGGTGGGAGTGAGAACTCTTCCAGCTGGCTGTACGAAGATGCCAACACCGTTATTCCTGAGTAAATGCCGTGCCTTTGACAGCTATAGGGAAGCGCATCGAAAATGTTTCTTATGCTTTCTCATGGGGCCTTTAACACATAAGGGACATTGACTCATGACTAGTGATAGGCTGAAAAAAAGAACGAAAAAGGAAACTGTGACCAGTTTACACTGCCACTCAAAAATGTCAAACGTGGGGACGCTTCCACGTGAAAAAGCATTATTGTGTGTAAGTGATGAAGAACGCTGTCAGCCCACATGGAACCAAGGCAATAGCATTGTTACGGAGATGACCTCCCTTTGACCGTCTAATTGATTACTACATGTATATATAGACCTGTCAAGGCTTATTCATGGGTTAAGCTTGGTATGTTTTTTGCCGCCTGGTTGTTTTCTGTGCAGAGTGGAAATGTATGATTACATCATTAACGTTGAGGTTGACACCGGTGTCAACATCACAATTAATTCAAGAAACAAATTCCACTTGTACTTTAGACGGCAAGAATGTTGATGTTTGGTATGTGAACAAGTAGAGGGTTACTCTTGTCCCATGAAAGGGTTACTCTTGTCCCATGAAAGGGTTACTCTTGTCCCATGAAAGGGTTACTCTTGTCCCATGAAAGGGTTACTCTTGTCCCATGAAAGGGTTACTCTTGTCCCATGAAAGGGTTACTCTTGTCCCATGAAAGGGTTACTCCTGTCCCATGAAAGGGCCTGGGCAAATCAGTGGTGGTTACAATGCTCATTTACACAGGAAGAAAAGTGATTGTTATATGCATTACGTCGTCGATTGTCACGATACGGAATTCATATATTCACTATTTTTGCTAGCAATCTTATCTCAAGTATGGGGTGCTCTTGTGAATTGTGCCAACTAATTATTATCGTAAGACAGTGGTGTGATAGGCTAGTGTTATTCTAGAATTTTTAAACGTGTCTCTGATTTATTTCCAAGTCATTACGTTCTACTTTTCGTCAGTGGCCGAATGACGAGGACATTAATTGTGCGAGCATTGATTGCTCATTACTGCAATAATGATAGCATCTAGAATCAGCGATTGTTTTCGAGAGAGCATATACGCACATTGTTTGATCGTTTGTTTCTTTCTTGTTTGTGTTGTTGTTGCTTGCCTATGAAACATACAAAACGCATACGTTCGCTAAAGAATAAATTGTGAGACTTGATGTAGGAAGCTGAAGAATGCTTATACACACGATGGACTCTGTTCAGCGTGTTGGTGAGAGTGTGTGCAAAAAAACAAAACCAGTCGGCATTTTTAATCTGTACATATTCCTAAGACTGACAGTTTATGTTCATACTCGTGCAGTTTTCTTAAATTTACTCCTTAATAGTTCCTTGGGGGATGGTAAAAGTCCCGCTTTAGCAATTGTACATGTTTATTTGAATCTGTAAATGGTACGTGTTCTTATAATGTAATTAGATTTGGTCTTGTGTTCAAATGGTTATCATGTGTTTGCAATGCCTTCCTCTTTATTATTTGTTTGTTTGTTTGTGTGTTTGATTGTTTGTTTGTTTGCTTATGCTTGTAGTTCAAAGGGCTTGCTTGATGGAGGAGAACATACGTTTTGCAACTTATACATCCAAACATTTTATTCTATGATTTTCTTGTGAATGTGATACTTCTGCGTTCAAGCTATGTGGAAACCAATATTTTCAATTTTAATCAAATAACATACGCATGCAAACATATGAACAGAATAAACTGTTTTCTCTTTAAAACCTTTTATTGTTGACATTACCTACATATTCCAGTACATACAAATGCACGCATTTACACAAGAAACCTCTTTGCGTTCTGAGAACTTGGTGTGAGTATGTGTGTGTGTGTGTGAGTGTGTGTGTGTGTGTGTGTGTGTGTGTGTTTGTGTGTGTGTGTGTGTGTGTGTGTGTGTGTTTGTGTGCTGTTTATTTTTGTGTACAAGGTTTTATACATTCTTTTATGGTCCGTCACAGCAAGTGCGAGTTTACAATTAAATACAATTAAATACACACCATACATATTTTGCATTTTCACAGTGTTTGAAAGATATACACCAAGGTAGCATATATTTGAAGAAATCTCAGTTTTTCTCTACATTTGCAAGCTTGGAAGATTCGATACAATGCTTACAGACAAGGTGCATACCATAAGTCGACATTATAACGACCAGCATAACGACCAGCATAACACCCCTTTATGTTCTGTGAAGTACACTTTGACCAAGCTAATTACAATGTATACCATGACATATTCGTAATATATCAATTAAGGGCATTTCTAACAATGCAGAAACAACAGCTAGTGCAATAAAATGAAAAGAAATAGTAATGCACGCACATATTCATGAGTTCTATTTCAACACATGATTTTCCAAAATAACTCTGTCAAATGAAATAGCATGTGGAAGAGTTCCTTTTCCTTGGAAATACTGGGGAAAACAAAACCATATAAACATAGGATATCATGATCGGTGACCTTCGTTCAAAACACAAAGTGTTTCTCAGCGACAGGTGATGAGGGGGTGTCAGCCTGAGAAATATCATCTGGTACACATGGCGATTTTCTTTTAATGCGAACACTGATGTTCTGGGGTCTGGCATAAGGACTACTGGCTGAAGCTTTCTCCGGTTCACAGGATGCGGTATACATACACTCTGACGACGTGGACACAGCATCTTCACAGAGTGACGGCGAAGTTACAGACCCCATTTTAGGCGGCAGGGGTGGTGCAGAGGATTCAGGGGGAGAGGGGAAGTGGGACAACGATAAAGGGGATTGTGATCTCAGGAACATCTTGAGCTGCAGGTGCCGTGGTGTGGGTGGAGGAGAGTGTGGAAAGAGATCGTTGGAGGAGGTGGGGTGACCTGTGGCGGAGATGCCACTGGCTGCAATTGCGTCCAGGTCTTCGACTGGCACATAGCGGCGTGAAGAACTGCTGCTACCTTCGTCATCTGCATATAAGACAGTGTTGACGTTGATTAAAGCCGAACATCCACCTCCGGGAGACCAAGACTTGTTATAGAAGAAGGTCACAGAGCTTAATATTGTGTTGCGAGCACGAGAAAATAGAGCAACATGTGCCGGGTGTCGATGTTGGCCTGTAGGGCAAGTGTAACTTCATTTTGAAAACAACACATAAGTAGGGTTTTCAATAAGCATGCATGTCTTGTATGCACATCCCAGCTACGAAAGTTGGAGTCATCAGTTTGTAGCTACTTTTCATGACTACCGATGTGGTAGTTTGTGATTTTTAAACGGAATTGAATGGCATTTTGGGGTATGACTCTTTTAGAAATTTATCTTAAGCCTTAAGAGCGAGAGATTTGTATGCAGAGAGCAGTTTAGTTGAGAACAATGTTATTCATTAGTACATATATTTAAATATAATATAAATGTTGTAGTCTTTTTTTTCGTCTTTATGTTACACACCACCACTGCAATTTCTCCATGTGAGATAATAAAGTTAATTTGATTTGATTTAATTGATGACGCGAAACATTTTCCCTAGTTCAGAGTACAACACTGGTGGCGGATGACACAGCTATTATGGCTTCTTCGTCATGTGTTTAGGTTTTTTTTACTTAGGCATTTTCTACTAAATTGTCCCGATTTTTAATAATCACAGGTTAATGGATTATGTGAATAAAACGATGTCAAAGTTAACATAATTATGTCATGTATATAAAGTCAAACAGACATACGAGGATATAGTTTATTTTTATTGTTGTTGTTGTTGGATAGAGAGGTCATGGGATATTCAGCTGAACTTTTAGTTAAACTACCCCGACACTCGCGCGTAGTAAGCGGATTAAAACATTAAGACGTGATGTTTATCCTACATACTCGTTGCTTTTTCAAATATAGAAAAGCTTGCTTTCGCTCGCATTTCAATAGTTTAAAATAAAACTCGACTAAATCTGATATGTCACAGTAAGCCATGTAGTATCATCTATTTAGCTAATAACAACCAGACCTCTTTCGCGTAAATGGTCAGCAGAGTAAAAGGCGGAAGCCGTGTTGATTGGGTACGCAGGACGAGCGCTGCGTCGTCTGACCGTCAGCAGCCGGTTACAGCTTAAGAGTCTCCTGCAATCAATCAGCCAATCAGCAAATACAGAAATAAAGCAAGACATTTCTTTTGGAATAATAAGCGATGCAGCATCTTAAGGTCTGACGGTCGTCCCCAATCAATAAACCAATCAATCAATCAAGCAAGCGCTCAAGCAAGCAATACATCTCTCTCTCTCTCTCTCTCTCTCTCTCTCTCTCTCTCTCTCTCTCTCTCTCTCTCTCTCTCTCTCTCTCTCTCTCTCTCTCTCTAATGCTGAAAAGGGCCGTCACACAATATCTGTCACCACAGGGAAGAAAACGAAAGACGGAAAGACTGATTAAATCATGATGTTATGATGAATGGTATTGATGTGCAGTGTGAGTCAAGGTATCCCTGACTCTGACAAATGCAGTGGACTCTCTATCGGACTTCCAGCAGCGATAACTTAACATTAAAGCGATCGTGCATGTTTCGGTATATAGAAAGCTTTGTACTTCGACATCCCAACCCCACAACACCCTTTCACTATAAACATGTGTTTTCGCGAATAAAACATTCTGATTCTGATTCCGATTCTCTCTCTCTCTCTCTCTCTCTCTCTCTCTCTCTCTCTCTCTCTCTCTCTCTCTGTCTGTCTTGTCTGTATGTCCCTATCCTTGTGTCTCTGTCTCTCTCTCTCTCTCTCTCTCTCTCTCTCTCTCTCTCTCTCTCGCTCTATCAAATATGCACAAAAAGAGTGATAGAAATGTAGATTTGTAGTTAACTTAACTTCTATTTTTCTTTTTTATTATGTTACCCCTCAATGAGAGAGGGCCGGATGGAAAAAAGCATGTATACATTGCTTATTCTGTCACCTTCGAACAATAAATGTCAATTCTCTCTCACATTGTTTACACTAGATGAACTGACCTGCACCTTGGTTCACAGACGATGATGAGTGCAATGAGCACTGCCACTAACACCACAATCGCCACGCTCCCTGCTATCACATCTGCACAAAAGAAGTGAAAGAAGTGTAGATTTGTGTTTCCATCTTGTTCTCGTTTCCCTTGCCTTTCTTCTTCTGTTTTGTCTGCCCTGTTGTCTGTCTGTCTGGTTGTCTGTCTGTCCGTCACACACACAAACATGGACACACAGACACACAAACACACACACACACACACACACGCACGCACGCTCGCACGTACGCGAACACGCACGCACGCACACACACACACACACACACACACACACACACACACACACACACACACACATACTCGCACAAAACCGCACACGCGCACGTCACCTTAGTTTGCGGGTCATGACATTGTTTGCTAAGCTCACAAATGTCATTGTCCGCAAACTGTCGATGAACAGATTTACATCCTACGAGACGCTTGAAAGCTCCGCTCATGCGACTACACACTAAGTTATCTTGGCACGGTAACTCATTATTCTGCACACACAAAACCCTCACATCCTTTAAGTAAATAGACGACGATTTCTGAAAAGAAAAGTTGAGACACAATTCATGTGTAGAAACATAGCAAGGCTTGACGGACGTATTTCTTTTGATGTTCCCCCTGAATTCACACACGGAAGACTTTTTCAATAGGTCAACAATAACACATATTGTTCTTCAAAAGAACTTGTATGCTTGACAAATGTGGAATCTTCTTCTTCTTCTTCTTCTTTTTCTTCTTCGTCGTCGTCGTCGTCGTCTCCTTCGTCGTCGTCGTCATCATCATCATCATCATCTAATCGGTAATGTCTCCATCATCATCATCATCATCATCATCATCATCATCATCATCATCATCATCATCATCATCATCATCATCATCTAATCGGTAATGTCTCCTTCACTAACACAAAGAAAGAAAGAAAGAAAACATAAGTCAAATAAGCAGACAGACAAAACGAACAGAACTTCATTGATTTCGAACCCTAAAAAAGGAAAACAACCCTGAAAATAGAGAAGAGGGAAAAAGAGGAACCAGAAATGAGGAAAGTAAGGAAAACAATCATTGAAAAAGACGTAAATTAAAGAAAATTGAAAGAAGTTATGGAGAAAGGGGGCAACCAAGCAGTAACAAATCTTACAAACACGTGATCCTTCGTCAAGATTGTCGTGGCCTGGTGGTTCACAGTCATCACAAGAACTGTTGCCAGCCATGGCTTTTTGTTAGGAGCAAACAAAACCCCAGTCAGTCCAAGAAGTATTCGTTGCCTGCGCACGCCACACAGACCTTTTACACTTGTACGCTCAATCGTATGACAAAATAATACATTATTCACACCCTAAAAGAATAACTTACTCAGATCCTAAACACCGCATTGTCACATTTTTCACGACTTTGTCAAAACATTCTTGGCACTGGCAACAACTATTCGCTTGGAGATGTTCAGTCCAAAAGCAGACAATTGACTCCTTGTTCAACATTGTTACGTTGATTATTAAAATTTCCCTTTGTGAGAAATAAGAACTAACACATCAATACAACAGCTGCAGAAAAATAAGGTTTACATCCCTCAAGTAAACGTTTTCAGCTAAAACAAGTGCCAAAAAAAGCAGATGTTCAGATGAGTGTAGAGAAATATCTTGTTTTTATCTTTATTAGCCGTTTTAAAACAACCATTAATCAAAAGTAGGGACAGACGGAAACACATGCTTTCACTCTTTCTCTCTCTTTCACAGACAGACAGACAGACAGACAGACAGACAGACACACACACACACACACACACACACACACACACACACACACACACACACAGCACTTTGAATGCAACGCATACCGTAACATTGATACCCACCTATCTTTCAGTGCCAAAATCGTGTTGGTCCGAATACTTCCATTTTCCAATCTTATAATGCCGATTCCATGACCCAGATCATGTTGACCACATTAGAATTTGAGACATCTACCTAATATTAGGGAACTTCAACGAGCAGCGTGTTAAATCATTCACCGTTAAACTAAAACAAAAAATCATTCTGTCCAGGTCAATTGATCCCTTTCATGTTTTTAACACAAAACATACAGCTGCAGGGAAAAACCTGACTTATTTTTCATTATTCGAAGAACAATGAGAAGGAAGATATTATTTGTTTGTGGTGTTGAATAATAATATGTGTAATTATCAGTACTCGCGAGTGTTACAATAAATTAGGGTGGGTATGGAGGTTAGTTGAATATGCGAGTGTGTGTGCTTGTGTGTCTGTGAGTGAGTTGGTATGTGTGTGTATATATGTGTGTGTGTTTGTGAGTGTGTGCGTGTGTGTGCGTGTACGTATTTGTTTGTTGGTCAAAATGATGGTGTGTGTGAGACCAGGAATCGAGACGAGGGAGGTGGTGTATGTCCGTGTGTGTGTATGTGTGTGTGTGTGTGTGTGTGTGTGTGTGTGTAAGTGTACATACGTGTGCGTGCACGCGCGTGTATGTGTGTGTCTGTGTGTATATATTTGTTTGTTGAACAAATGATGGTTTAATTTCCTTTGCTATGTAGGTTTTTCTTGCTTGAGGTGCATTTGTTTCCTGTTTGTCGACCTTCCAACATTAGTTTGGTTTTTTAGGGGCTTTTATTTATAAAGAAAACGATGACATAGTCGTCATAGGATTGATAAAATATTACATATTACTCACGAAAAAAAGAAGTCACAAGGGGAAAGGTGCAATGCAGAGTATCGACAAACAATATGACAAACATACATGAGATTTATACTTTAAAATTCAGAGACAATTGTGACAAGCATGTTGGTTTCATTTGGCCCAAAAGCATGCTTTACACCGTGGGTTTTTATGATGTCCGTCCGCACAAAAATGACTCATTTACCTGATATCACTAAATATTGCGGGAAAATGACGAAATTACGTTTTTAACTGTGTCTTTCTATAATTTATAGTTCAGTAAAACCTCTCTTTAAAGATGCTCCGTTACAATTCCCCCTTTGTTTTTATGCCTTGTTTTATCAGATTTTCTCTTCTCTTTTACTGTAAATGTACCTCAATTATAACACTCCCTTCATCAACAGACCATATCGTGGGCCTGGTAGCTCAGTTGGTCAGGCACTGGAATTGTGATCTGTGGATCACGGGTTCGAATCCGGGCCGGGATGGACAAGGGCCAACTTTATGTTCACACTCAGAGACGATATCCGTGTTCCACCACGTGTCACCACTATGGCACGTAAAAGACCTCGGTCCTTCTGCCATTATTGTATGTGGATGATTATACCTAAACACGCACAAACATGGATAGCGCGGCTCTGTTAGCTTTCCACCGGGAGGAAGCGACCCGAATTTCCCAGCGATGGGACAATAAAGTAATGAAAATGAAAAACATATGTCTATGATTGTCACAGGTCTTCAAACTGAGAATTCACTGTATCAATTCTACCCCAATTCCTATGCCTCCGAAAGTACAAGCATTCATTTCGAATTCCGTTGTTTATCTAATAATAATAATAATAATGATAATAATGGACATTTGCCATAGCGCATAATCATATATATGCTCAATGCGCTTTACAATATTAATTTCTGCCGTGTGAGATGGAATTTTTTACACAATATATCACGCATTCACATCGGCCAGCAAACCTCAAGCCTGTTAGGGCGAGCATTCACATTTCACGGCCTTTATTCCAAGTCACACGGGTATTTTGGTGGACATTTTTATCTATGCCTATGCAATTTTGCCAGGAAAGACCCTTTTGTCAATCGTGGGATCTTTAACGTGCACACCCCAATGTAGTGTACACGAAGGGACCTCAGTTTTTCGTCTCATCCGAAAGACTAGCACTTGAACCCACCACCTATGGTTAGGAAAGGGGGGGAGACAATTGCCAACGCCCTGACCCAGGGTCGAACTCGCAACCTCTCGCTTCCGAGGCAAGTGCGTTTACCACTCGGCCACCCAGACCACATCTAGTTTGATGCTATCTTGTAGAACCCTCCAGTCATATACATGTCACAGTGGTCATGAATGACTCAAGATGAAATGGCTTTAACAACAATTATAAACCTTTGAACACATTATTTCCCCCAATTCCTATTTGTGAAAACTGGAATTCCCATCTCCACTGAAACTGGATTCCCGTTTGCACGAGGGCAAACTGGAATTCCAATCTTCACTAACAAATATCCAGTGGAGATGAGAATTCTAGTTTGCCCTAGTGCAAACTGGAATTTCAATCTCCACTAGTGCGATTCGGAATCTCACTGGATTCTCATTTCCACTGTGACATATACAGTCATCAATAAGGTGGGGTTTTTTTTGTCCTCTTTATCTCATTACTCACACAGTGTTCTCATTGGTGGCTGTTCTAACGCGGAGACTGCAGTGATTTTTCAAAGAATAAGAAGGTATCCAGGCAATACAACATGCTTTTATCTTGAACGGGACACAGAGAAGAATATAAAATAAAAGGGACCGTTTGCTCCCTTGGAGTGGTTACGTTTAACTTATTCAAGGTGTGAAGGTTGAATTACACTTCATCACAGGGGGCCCTTTTTGGGGTATGGGGATGAGGAATATGATCAACATATATACAGCAAATTCGACTTCGATAACAAGAACGGCATAGAATTTATTTGACCATCAACATCAATAACAAACGATAAATAGCACGGTCAGGTTAACTTCATATACACAAAATTAACTTTGAAGATTGCCGAGATACACACATAGACAAACATAGCTGCTTCTTGAGACAAAGGCTACGATACTACGAAACTGTGAAACAACACCGAGTGTCAGCGCTCTTCTTGTCTGTGAGGCAACAATCCCTGGACCGCTGTCAATACTTCCTCCCCCTCCCTACATCCCATCCTTGTTGTGTTTTGAACATAATTACGGGCAGTTGCAAACTTTTGATAATAACTGCAGTGAATCCAGCTGACTTGTTCACAATTTGTAACGTATCCTGGGCCATACATACTCGCACAGGTAGTTGCATATAATAATGTATATCTAACAACCATTTGAGTACAAAACAGACATGAACTTTCTCCGTATTTTTTCTCATAAATGATGAAAAGAGAGATTCTGCTCGACATATAATAAAAGTAAGAACATTTATATGGTTCAGATTCTGCTCTAGGTCTAAGTGCCTTATAACACTGAGAAGGTATAACACAAAATATACATACAAAGAAGCAATTCTGTACATAAATCAGCTTCAATTACATGTACATCAAAATAAGCTATCAATGTACAAATCTATTACTTTATCATGTACGCACGCACGCACGCACGCACGCACGCACACACACACACACACACACAATCACACAAAATCACAAACAAACACCCTCCGGCGGGCTTCAATAGGGTTTTGGTCGGGCGTCAATCCACCATTATCAGCTCGACGTGTCAAATGAAAACCTATCAATGTGTTATTCATCCAAACTAACAAGGCTTCAAAGGTCTGTAAATGTTTCTCTGCCGAGTTTAACAACAGTTTGGTAACACTCATATTGCCCCATGGGGACAAGGGCCTTACACGTCTGTTCCCATTGAAAACAACAGCTATAACCAATGCTTTAACACTCTGTCAACACATCCATAGCTTAGAGTGACACAATTGTAGCATTAAACCTGTTAACAATCAGTCAATGACCTCAGAAGTATAACAACATAAGTCATCTCCCAGCACGCACAATGCGCAGTTTTGTTTGGCAGTGTTTTTGAAGGCATGACAACGTTTAACTTCATCATGGCCGACACATGCCTTAGAATTCTGTTCACATTTACAGCACCCTGAATGACAAAGGCTGTACAGGTCTGTCAAAAGTGACATCCCTGATGACAACGCCTTTTCCATATCTATTTGCATCACTGATAAGAAAAGCGTTAATGGTTTAAGCAAGAAGAACATGGCTCAAAATGACAAAGGCTTCAATGGTCTTCGAGGTCTGTCAATAATAAAATCGCCAAGTATGCTCATATTTCAGATTCGTCGAATCTATATGGCCCCATACGACAGAGGCT